>NC_132997.1:38631436-38941158 GCF_048564905.1 Vicugna pacos | reverse complement strand
GCATTTGATCCATAAATAAATGTTTCTGCCATGGTTCCCTTGACTTCAAAATAATGGAGGCCATTCATAGTTTGGTGTACAAAACTGCTTTTAATATTTACATTTTAAAATAACATGCATTCAACCTCCTCTCCCTCTTTCCAAGGAGCATCCTTCCTCCTGGGATCAGATTATCAGTCCTGAGACCCCAGGGAGGCTGGCCCAGCCCCAGGTCAGCCCTAACCTCTTCTCCCGAGCTGTCCCGGTAATGCCCTCTTCTGAGCATTGCTCTTGATGCCTCACTCCTTTTTGACAGTTCTTGATGGATGTAGAAACTTATGGGTCTGGTGACGTGGGTGCATGGAGCACTAGGTTAGGGCAGGAGGCAGGGGAGGGCCTTCTGTCACATGCTTGGCAATAGCAGGTCTATGTTCAGTGAGCCTGGATTCCTCGTGTTCAGTTACTCAAGTCAGTAGCTCCTTTGACTTAACGTCACACAGGTGCACATGATACCCACAATCACATGCACACCCACATGTGTTCCCAAGACAGGCACAAGGAGGGATGTCCAGCCTCAGCCACATCTTCTCATGGCCCTCCAGGGTTTATTTTGGGCCAGGGTGAACAGTGCTACCCTCTCTGCCCTCACAATGCATCTCCAATTAGGGACTGCTGTGTCCTTTGCCATCAGCTCTACCGGTAAAGTCCCCCTCGATCCACTCTCTAACATTAACCCTCAAAAAGGGAGACTTAGAATTTTGTCTCCTTCCAGACACCACGAGTACTATGGAGAAGAATGACCTTCTCAAAGCAAATAATAAACATAAGCAAAGGGCACTTCCTTGCAACCGTCAAGTAACCAAGAACAAAGAAATCTGGCTCCAAGATAATGTGGGGTCTCTGCTGATAACCAGCCACGGATCTCACTAAAATAATCTAAAGCTCAGCCTCGCTGGACAACCTCTACCCTGTCCTATACATTCATAGTAGAGACTTGTGAGGATGATGGGGTATGCACACAAGAGACAGTGTTTGCAAGCTCTGCATCATTAAATGCATCACTTTATTATTCTTGTTGACCACTGACTAAAAGAAAAATACCAAATGCATGAGTCTCCATTTGCCGCACTATTTGTTTCTGTTCGGTTCTGACACAGGTCGTGGTAGGAGTGCTGGGGACTGAGCTGTGTCCCCCCAAATCCACACGTTTAAGCCTTAATCCCCAGTGTGACTGTATTTAGAGACAGAGCCTTTAAGAGAGCTATAAGGTTGCGGTCCTACTCCATTACAACTGGTGTTTGTATAAGAAAAAAAAGAGAGACATCAGAGCTCTCTCTCTCTCTCTCTCACTGAGGAAAGGCCATGTGAGGACACAGCAGAAGATGGATGTCTGCAAGCTAAGGAGAGACCTCAGGAAAAACCAACCTTGCCAGCCCTGTGATCTTGGGATTCCAGCCTCCAGAACTATGAACAAATTAATTTCTGTTGTTCAAGGCACCCAGTCTTATTTTGTTACAGCAACCTGAGTAGGCTAAAATAGGCACACCATCTAACCATCCTGTTCAGAGGAGACGATGTGCAAGATGCCCACTGAAAAGGCAGGAGGAAAAGAGAACTGATGTAAGGTTATTCGTAGGCCAATGTTTTGAGATATTTAGACATGTTTTCACCCAGCCTTTATGGACTCAGAAAACGGTCATGGATGTAAAATCCAAGAAGAAGGAAAAGAGTCAGCTCTTGGCTTTCGAATTTCAAAATAAATTTATGAAGTTCATGAAAGTGACACTAGGGTAATTTTTTTAAAAATATTTTTAGACGTATATGTAAAATATTGAGACTGTAGAGCCATATTCACAAACAAGATAAGCATCTCCATGAACCAAAAGCAGGATGGGAACCCACATGACCAGGGTGGAAGATGCAGAAACAAATGCTGGTACCACAAAGCCAACTGCCACTGAGGAGTGGTCTGGAGTCAGGGTCCTTGTGTGAAGCGCATAAGGAGGTTGGGCTCCTGAGCACAGGGACATGGGATCAAACCTGAAATAACTGCCTGTGACTACAGACAGAGATGCATGTTTCCCTGGGTGGCAAGAGGGGACAGAGGCAGCCATGCACTGGCCTGGGACAGGATCAGCAATATCCCTGTGGGCACGAATCCCGGACCATCAGTAAAAGATCTGAAGTGATGTAGAAGACCCAGCAGCTGGCTGAAGTCCACTGTGAATCTGCCAGAAAGGAGGAGTGAATAGAGGAAGAAGAAAAAGCAGGTAAAATGAGAAATGATACCACTTCATATGTGCACTGGGAAATTAACACCACATGGGGAAGGCTGCCACTTTAAAAGTCAGCCCAAAGAAGCAAAACAACAGGAAGGATTCACTCCAAAGCAAATGGAGATAATATAGACAAACCCATTCATTGACCAAACAAACAAATGTGTCGGGCAGCATTTTTTTCACCGGCCACTGGTCTAGGTGCTGATGGTGCATCAAACAACAGGAAAAAGATCTCTGCCCTGGATTGGGGCAGGGAGACAGGCAAAGTCATTTATATAGTATGTCAGAAGTTAAGTTCCACAGGAAAAAAAAAATGGAACAAAGTAAAGTGGATCAAGAATGTGGGTTGTAATTTAAATTGAACTTGAAAATAAAAAATTTTAACATTTTTCCAAGAGATAATAAAAGAAAAACTATCAAGCAAAAGAAAGTGGTTACAAAATAAAAATAAGTATGTACCAAGCAAAAACAAGTGAATGTTCAATTTTTAAAAAGTGAATGTATGAAAGAAATTAATTAGAAATCTATGAACTGAAATAAATGATTCTTAACATTAAAAAAACCAAATGTCAATCAATGGGATAAAAAACAAACTGGATACAGGAAAAGACAAAATTAACAAAATGGAAGATAGAATTGTGAAGTTTATGAGGAGTGCCACACAGAAATATACAGCAATGGGAAAGACTAGCAAAAACTGAAAAGTTGAATAAAGCCAAATGTTGATGGAGATATAAGAATACAGAAACCTCATATATAGCTAGTGGTAGTGTAAGCCATCAAAACTATTCCAAAAGGCAATCTTACACTAATTAAATTAGGTGTGTTCCTGAAGATAGGTAGATGATATAGATGGACAGAAGATAGCTAGCTAGCTAGCTAGCTAGATAGATAGGTTTATAACAGTAGAGATAGGGATATCATGCAGAAATTTTAGCATAGGCCTATAGGAGTACAAATACAAATAGATTTAGTCTGCAGCATCAGGGAATTAGAAGCAACTGGCTGCTATCCCTCGAAAGTGAATTGGTAACATTTGGTCACAGCAAGGACTATTATGCAGCAATGGAAGGAGTGAACTTTAAGTACACACAACATGGATGGCTCTTACAAAACACAGTGCTTATTTTTAAAAAAGTAAAAATATAGATGATTTAGATAACACAAAATTATTTCCGTAAGTTTAAAATGCATTCTCAGAAATCAATACACATTTTTAAGATCACAGAGGAGCAAAAAGATACACATTACACAGACTGGAGTGGCACCTCTTATATGGGAGTGGGGGAAGGAAATAGATTATGGTAAAAGAAAATAAATACATGGATTAAACAAGAGAGGGACATTGAATGGACCAGATGCCATGAAACAAAGTGTGTGATTAACTCAACCCTGTGTCTGAGCTCCATAAAAAGAAAAAACGTAACAGAAAGCATGGATTTTTGAAAGAGAAGTTTATATGAAGGGACAAGGAAAATCTCCAGCATTTATCTAATGTAAGCTCCAGAAGAAAGGGGTAGAGGGAAAGAAGAGGGGTCAATGTTTGGAGTGACAATGGGTGAAGATTTTCAAGAGTTAACAGAGGTAGGGACCTCCAGATTGAAAGCACATACTACGATAAACGGAAATAAATCTCTAGCTGAATACACATTGTAACAAAAAATAAAACATCAAAGATAAAGGTCAAAGCTTAAAGTCTACCTAAGGGATTGTCTACAAAGGCAGCATGCCCAGACTGACAGCTGACTTCCAATCAGCCACAATGGAGGCAAGAGGACAATGAAGAGTTGTCTTCAAAGAAACAGCCTAGAATTCTATACCCTGTTAACTCTCATTACGGCGTTTTTGAAATAATGGCATTTTCTGACATATGAGCTTAAGAGAGTTTATCTCTTACTTACCCTCACTGAAAGAGCTATTAAAAGATGAGTTTCAACAAGGAGGAAAGTAAATTCACAGGAGTGGGATACAAGAAGAAATGGTAATCAAAATAATTGGTGAACTGTTGACAGACACAATTAACTCTTGATAGAAGAGTTAAATATGGAACTAAAATTTTATAAGGTAAATGGGTCAGGGATGTTTGGAGAGCATTTGAAGCATGCTAAAGCAGTGCGTTATTTGAGATGAAAGTAAAGATATTGAATAATTTTAGACATTTTTAGGAAAAAAATGTGATTATTTTTTAAGATAAAAATTCTAGAGAACACTCTCCCAACAGTAATAGAATCTCTAACTTCCAAAGCAGCCAAGTGAGTAATAGGAAGAGAGCAAACGCTACTAACCCAACGGGAAGCAGGAAAGGAGAAAACAGTAGCCCAAAAAGCATAATAAATGGAACATAACAATAAATGACAAAAATAAGTTAAAAATAGGAATAATAATGAATGTAAATGAATTAAATTCTCCCACTAGAAAATATGGATGATTAAATCAGATTTTAAAAAATTATAGCATACGCTGTCTACAAAAGATTTACCTAAAACTAAAGACAGAAAGGTTGGAAATAAAAGTATATGTGAAGGGGAGTCGGGGGAAGGGAGGTAAGAAGTAAGACAAGATAATCTAGGCAAATTCGACTCTATCAAGGGGTTAAGATAATAACAAACTTGCAGATACCTAACATTGATAAAATATGTATTAATTGAATATATATATATTTAAATGCATGTTGTGTAAGTACACACCCACACACACAATGAATTAAAATGAGAAATTGAAAAACTGATGGCCACAGTGGGGGATTTTTAAAATTTTTTCTAAAAAACTGGTCAAGGTCAAGAAGAAAACAACATTCTTTGAAGGTCAAGAAGATAAACTCTCTAGCTGGAGGTATGGTGTGCACATAACACTCCAAAAATGCTTTGTAGTTGGACTCTAGACCTGACTTTCTATTGATCAGGCTGACACTTCATTCATCTACTCACCCATTCATGGCAGGAATGATACTGAGTGGTTATTCAGTGCCAGGCACTGGGTCAGGCACTGGGGGTACAGAGGTGAGCAGGATCCAGTCTCTGTCCTTATAGACCCTCAAACAGACAAATCTGTTAGGGTCAAGGATTGCATTCTGGCAGGCAGAGAATAGGAGATTTATGGGATCCAGGAAAGCTTCCTGGAGGAAAAGTCAGTTTAGCTGAGCCTTGGAGACAGGTAGGGGTTATCTAGGTGAAGAGGGCAGGTAGAGATAGGGCAGAGGGATAAACCTGAAGGTAGGAGAGAGCATGGTCTGTCAGGAAATTGGGCTGTATTCCTTGGAACATAGCAGATGGGAGGGGAGGGGAGGAGAGCAGTGGAAGAGATAGCAACTCAGTCATAAAGAGATGGATTCTCTTGGTAAGGAGTCTGGACTGTACCCTGAAGAAGATGGGCCAAGAGCATGAGATGTAACAAAGCACTGGGTTTCAGCAAGACCACTTTCTCATCATTGCAGAGGGGGAGGGGCCGGGGCTAGCGAACAGACTTTCCTATGTGATGCTGGCCCCTAGGGTGTTGTGTCATTCATATAATGACTTGTTCAGTTGTTTATTCTTTTCTTCAAACTTTTCTTAGTACCTACATTATGCTAATATTCTGCTTGCCACCAGGGAAGTGGAGAAAAATAAGACCTGGTCTGTTTTCTGTGGATTAATAGATATCGATTGGAAAATTGGTACATGAGTAAGTGGTTGCCATTTAATGCAATGAATACTGTCATGGAACTAGTTGCAATGTTTCTGGGATGATCAAAAGTGAGCTGGTAAATCTACCTGCAGGAACCACAGAAGGCTTCCTTGGGAAGTAGCACCATAAATGCTGAGTCTTGAAGGATGACAAGGCTCTCGTAGAATGCGGCTGGTGGAGAAACCTTCATGCAAACGCACAAATGCATGAACACATGAAGTTGCGGGTGGGTGACGAGAGTTAAATGGTGGAGGTGGCAGTATCATTCCCATTTTTCACAGGTATGGAAATTGAGAGCTGGAAACATTATGCTGCTTGTCAAAGGTAATGCAACTTGTGAAGGCAGAGTCAAGCTCTCCTGACCCCTAAGTTCCTTGCTCTTTTGACTATTCCAGCTACATTCATTGCTGTATTCCTTTCATTCAGAGAAATAATGGTGAAATAGTCTAGTTTCCTGGAGTAATGCATTTGGGGTGTGTGCATGTGCATGTGGGCGTGGGTGTAAATGTGTTGCAAATGACTGTGGTTCTGGGTGCTCTGTTCGCCAGATATCCATTAGCTGACCTCTAAAACCATGTCTTTGTGGGTGACAGATGTTTGGATTCAATTATGATGAGGGGAAAGTTGCTTTCCCTTCCAAGGAAAGAAAGCGTTATTTGAGGGTGAAAGGCAGCCATGTATAACATTGGTGATGAATATTGTTCATTGTGGAAACGCTCTTCAAAAGTGCCCTGTTTAAAAGAGGGTAAGGCATTCAGAAGCTTTTAACCCACTAGATTTAATTGCAACTGAGTGCCAAGATAAACCCCCTGTTAACAAACCTCCAACTTTCTGCTGACTTCTCTCGCACATGCCCCAGCTGTGAGTGGAGAGTGGAAGTCAGATGCTTGGATTACTTGCAGAGCATATAAAGAATTCACATGTGAGACTCCAGCTGCTGTGCAAACAGGAAAGTGTCCTTTCATGAAAAGGATGTCCAGGCAGGGGGAGGAAGGGAAACCTAGCACTGCAGTGTTATCCATTGACTCTTTTTTTTTTTTTTGCATGTAATAGAGACTTAGTTAAATAACCACCAGTCACTGAACTGAATATGAATAATTTGCAGCTCACCTAAGGTCCATGAAGGGTAAATATTTTTCATTAAGCATCTAGGACAATGTTTTCACTGGTGTTCCAAAGTTGTCCCAAAGGGCTTGACTTTAGTTCAACTTTTAGTAAAGCACACTTTGTTCATTTTAAGAGATATTCAGCAACTTTTAATATGTGCCAGGCACTCTGAGTTGCCCAGTGATCTTCCTCAGAGAGAATTACAAGGAATCAGGACAGGAAAATCTAGCATAAACTATTTTCCTGTCAGTCTTGATGAATTCATCAAGTGTCTCTTTAAGAACTAAAAGATGATTGAAAAAGTAGAGTGGGAAATCCATTGTCACTGTCCAGCCTGTGGCTCTCCATGCTCCCCGATAGCTACAAACACATGCTGATATGTTTAGGGTGGCATTTAGAATGATATCAGAGGTGGTCCACCTCTAGATCCTTGTCCTGCTTCATCTCTACCCTCACCTGTATCATCTTCCAACCCTCCAAATACATGCAATGTCTTGGTTCAATTCATTCCCCGTCTATATACATTTGTATTTGTCTTCTTAAATGAGGCATCCTTCAAGACACACAACAATGTGACTTTCGTCTGTTGCTTTCCCAGTACCGAGCATAGATGGAAGATCAGTAAATATCAGTTGAAGGAATGAATGTTCATATTTATATTCTGTGGTTCTAGGGCCATTATAATATCCAAAGAGTAAATTTCAACCATAAAATGTTTTACATTCAAAGCCTGTATCTTTATCACGAAGCAAACACACATGTCTTTGTCACCTACTATATGCCAAGCACTTTGCACACATTCATTTAATCCTCCTAATGATTGTGTGTAGTGGGTGTTCTGTCTCCACCATACAGATGAAACTTAAGGAAGTTAACTTGATCAGGATTACCCAACATAAAATGGTGAAGTAGAGAGTTGATCTGAGGTCCATCTGCTGCCTCAACTCTGTATCTGCCAGAGGAGGCTGAGATACTAGGTAATGCTCCTTCCCTGGGGTCTCTCTGCCCTCTGGGAGCAGAAGGGACCCACTGTTCTGCCAGTGTTGATAGCACTACTTTGATCAAGGATGATCACACCAAGTGTGCATTGTTCAGTGCATTTGCTGCTGTGGCTGAGACGACATATTCCAGGAGGCTGTAGGAAGAGTTTGGCTCAGCAGTGTTTTCAACGCTTCTCTGATTTGGGCAGTCATGAGGGATAAATTATACCCAGATGCTCTGCTGGCTCTCTTGGGCACCTTGGGCTGCTCTTAGGAGGTCATCTTGAGTCATCACATAGACCCAAACAATCCAGCCCACTGCAACCAGATGCCTACACTTCCCTGCAGTGTCTGCAGCATCACTCTCTCCTGGTTCTCATCTCACTGCTCTGGCTGTTGCTTCTCATTCTCCTTTACTGATTTTTCTTATTCTGCCCATATCTTGATTCTTGGTCATCCCAAGGACTCTATGTACTCAATGCTCTAAGTGCTGGGATACAAAGACAAATTGTATACTGTTTCTACTTTCAAAGAGCTTGTGGTCCTGTTATGTGACTGTCCTAAGAGCTCTGGTAGGAACTACGTGGGTTGCAGCTGGGACGCGGAGGACAGTGATAACATGTCCCTGGAATATTTTCTTTGGAGCAAGAAGGGAACTGTGGAACTGCATAATAAGAGATGAGTAATAGGAGAAGAGTTAAAGTTTTGCCAGGGGTGGGTCATGGGTAAGCAGAGGGCACTCAACGCAGGTGGAGGCAGCATAAAGGAACATGTATATGTCTGAATTGTTAGGCAGGTTAGAGGAACTGTGCATAGCTCTAGGTGCTGGGGGCACCGGTTGCGAAGTGGGGCAATAGAATAAGGTGGGAGAAGCCTTGTCTCGATTTAGAAGGTCCAAAGGAGCATCATCTTTCCCTTGAAGTCATTGGAGACCCACTGAAGGAATTTTAAAAGAAGGGGGGAGCTGATCATATTTGCATTTTAGGAGTATTACTTATGATGTGAAGAGTATGTGCCTAGTGGACTTGGGTGATGATGGAAAGAGGACGCCCAAGAATGGAAGAAGGAAGACCCATGAGGAGTCTATTGTTTCTGTCCAGGGGAAAGACGAGGACACCTTGAGCCAAAAAGGACCAGTGGAGTAGAATCCACAGGGCTTTGTCTGAATTGAGTGGAACTATGAAGTGAATGAGAGAAAGAAGTTTAGTTCACTATTCCACTACCTATTTCTGGCTTGGACATCTGAAAGAAAGATAGTAAGTTTTTTTTTTTAAATAAACTTTTAAATTTTAGATTATTTTTAGATTTATAGTAAAGGTTCAAATACAGTACAGTTCTTATCCACACCCAGTTTCCCACATTTATCAGGTGTTAATGAGCCAATATTGCTACCTTATTTTAAACTAAATTCCATGATTTATTTGGATTTTCTTAGTTCTTAACTTAATGTCCCTTTTCTGTGCCAGGATTCCACCCAGGATACATTACATTTAGCTGGCATACCTCTTTAAGTTCCTCTTGACTTGGCTGGGAATGTTTCTCAGACTTGCCTTGTTTTTGATGACCATGACAATCCTGAAGAGTAACTGGCTGGTTATTTGTTTATTTTTCCTTTTAGTTCTATGATTTTTTTTTTTACTTCGATATTATGTTGCTTTGTTGTTTAGTCCTTATACATTTAAGATTGCTATCTTCTTAGAGGACTGGCCCCTTTTATCATTATATAATGTCCCTCTCCAACTCTAAAAATTTTGTTAGCTGTGAAGTCTACTTTATCTGATCTTAATATAGCCTCTATGAACTTTGTTTTGATTAATGTTTGCATGATATATCTTTTTTCCATCCTTTTACTTTCAAGCTGCCTAGTTTATAGTATTGAGAGCAAGGTTGTTGTAAACAGCATATGGTTGAGTCATGTTTTTTTATTCCACTTTTCTAACATCTATTTTTAGTTGGTGCATTTGGACTCATTTACATTTAATATAATGATTGATGTATTAGGGCTCTACATTTGTCTTTTTATTTTTTGTTTTCTATTTGTTCTCTCTGCTCTTCAATTCTGCTTTCTTTTTTTCCTGCCTACCTATGGGTTACTTAAGCACTTTTTATATTTTCATTTTGATTTATCTATAATTTTTGGTGCATTTTTTTGTATAACTTTTTCAGAGGTGGCTCTAGGTATTCATATATATTTTTTCTTTTCCTCTTGAATTGTCTAAAGTACATTGGTAGATTGAAGCAAAAATTGTAACACTGTCTGATGTGGTTCTAAATGTTCACTGAGCTTCCTAGATCTGTGGTCTAGTGTCTGTAATTAATTTTGGAATGTTCTCAGCTATTATTACTTCAAGTATTTCTTCTGCCTCATTCAGCTTTTTCTTCTCCTTTTGATATGCCAATTATGGATTTTTACACCTTTTGATATCATTCCACCTTTATTGAGCATTCTTTTTTTTTTCTCCTTTTAAACATTTCTTTGTGTTTAAATTTAAGAATTTTCTCCCGACCAGTCTTTAAACTCCCTGATCCTTTCCTGAGCCATGCCGAGTTTAATGTTAAGCCCATCAAAACCCAGAGAGAGATGCTGCGAAACTAAAAGAGAAGTCATTACAAGAACAGTGTGCCAAACAGGATTGGTGTACTGGTCAAGGTTCTCCAGAGACACAGGACCAACAGGATTTATTTATTTACTTATTTATTATGAGGAATTGGCTCATGCAATTATGGCAACTGAGAAGTTTGATCTGCAGCCTGAAGGCCTGAGAACCACAAAGCTGATGGCGTAAATTCCAGTCCAATGTCCCAGCTTGAAGACAGTCCATAAGGCAGAGAGACTGAATTCTTTCTTGCTCAGTCTTCTGTTCTAGTCGGCCCTTCAGTGGACTTGATGAGGTCCCCTCACGATGGGGAGGAAAATCTGCTTTACTCGGTCTACTGATTCACATGTTAATCTCATCCAGAAATGCCCTCACAGACACACCTAGAATAATATTTAGCCAAATATCTGGGCACCCCCTGGCCAAGTCAAATTGATACACAAAATTAACCATCACAGTTGGATACCACAGAGGGGCCACGTAAGGCGGGAACTGAACAGAACCATTTGGATTTGACGTGAGCTAGTCACTGAGTTCTCCCAGAGCAATTTCTGTAACACCATAGGGTGAAAAAAAAGCTAATTGTTGTGGCTTGAAGACTGAAAAGAGAAAGGCATTATTATTTCCATTTTGCAGACTAGAAAACTGAGGTTTCAGACAATTATTAAATTTTTTTTACATTTTTTATTGATTCATAATCATTTTACAGTGCTGTGTTAAATTCCAGTGTTCAGCACAATTTTTCAGTCATTCATGGACATATACACACTCATTGTCACATTTTTTTCTCTGTGATTTATCATAAAATTTTGTGTATATTTCCCTGTGCTATACAGTGTAATCTTGTTTATCTGTTCTACAATTTTGAAATCCCAGTCTATCCCTTCCCACCCTCTACCCCCCCCCCCCCCCGGTAACCACAAGTCTGTATTCTCTGTCCATGAGTCCATTTCTGTTCTGTATTTATGCTTTGTTTTTGTTTGTTTGTTTGTTTTTGTTTTTTAGATTCCACATATGAGCGATCTCATATGGTATTTTTCTTTCTCTTTCTGTCTTACTTCACTTAGAATGACATTCTCTATGAGCAACCATGTTGCTGCAAATGGCATTATGTTGTCGGGTTTTATGGCTGAGTAGTATTCCATTGTATAAATATACCACTTCTTCTTTATCCAGTCACCTGTTGATGGACATTTAGGTTGTTTCCATGTTTTGGCTATTGTAAATAGTGCTGCTATGAACATTGGGGTGCAGGTGTCTTTTTGAAGTAGGGTTCCTTCTGGATATATGCCCAAAAGCGGGATTCCTGGGTCATACAGTAAGTCTATTCCTAGTCTTTTGAGGAATCTCCACACTGTTTTCCATAGTGGCTGCACCAAACTGCATTCCCACGAGCAGTGTAGGAGGGTTCCCCTTTCTCCACAGCCTCTCCAGCATTTGTCATTTTTGGATTTTTGAATGACGGCCATTCTGACTGGTGTGAGGTGATACCTCATTGTAGTTTTGATTTGCATTTCTCTGATAATTAGTGATATTGAGCATTTTTTCATGTGCTTTTTGATCATTTGTATGTCTTCCTTGGAGAGTTGCTTGTTTAGGTCTTCTGCCCATTTTTGGATTGGGTTGTTTATTTTTTTCTTATTGAGTCGTATGAGCTGCTTATATATTTTGGAGATCAAGCCTTTGTCGGTTTCACTTGCAAAAATTTTCTCCCATTCTGTAGGTTTTCTTCTTGTTTTATTTCTGGTTTCCTTTGCTCTGCAGAAGCTTATAAGTTTCATTAGGTCCCATTTGTTTATTCTTGCTTTTATTTCTTCTAGGAGAAAATTTTTGAAATGTATGTCAGATAATGTTTTGCCTATGTTTTCCTCTAGGAGGTTTATTGTATCTTGTCTTATGTTTAAATCTTTAATCCATTTTGAGTTGATTTTTGTATATGGTGTAAGAGTGTGTTCTAGCTTCATTGTTTTACGACAATTATTAAATATTACCTAGATGATGTATCCAACGTCATTCAGCTGGTAAAATGACATCAGGAGAATAAATTCAGATCTTCTAAAGCTAAGCCCAGGCTTTTTGCCTTGCAGAATAGGAAGAGAAGGAAAGGAACATTAGATGTGGTAGACCCTTACTAGGGTGGCCAGGATTCCAGAAGAATTCCCCTTTATGCCTATTACTCTGACATATCTATTAATTGCACTCCCTTTTGCTTTCAAAAGTATTCCATGTTGAATGATAAATTATATGGTCACACTCTTCTCCCATTTCCCAATTTGACCTCCAGCAATGCATTATCTGAGCATCATTGTAGCTGTGCCGAGCAATGCATAATCTGAGCATCATTGACGGCTGTTGCAGCTGTCATCGGGCAGCTCATAAGCATTTATGAGAACACAGCTCAGAGCAGACCACCCCACCTGACCGCTCCAAAGCCTCTCTTGAATGCCTGAGCACCTGAGCACACTGTGTTCGAGGGAGGACCCTTCTCTAGAAGGTGACTTCATTCCCATGGAAGATTTCTTAAAAGATTGGATGGGTAGAAAGTAGCCTCACATTTTGGTGTACATGGAACAAGACACCTTATGAAAGCCAGCGTGGATGGGAGCATATCACCCACTGGGAACTGTGTGAGGCTCTCAGCCTTGGACGTCACCACTGCCCACTGGATGAGGACATGGGGACATGGTCACTTACCCAGGTCAGACATGAGGGATGGCAGTGCTAGGCTGTGAACTCAGACCCTTCAACTTGTAAGTGACACTCTCCTGGGTAACTCATGCTGCTTCCCAGGAAAGGATCGGAACTCCAGGAGGTGCCTGAGAGGCAGTGACAGGTTTATGAGTGTCTTCAGCCTCTGTGTGTGTGTGTGTGTGTGTGTGTGAGCGCACTTTGGTGTGAATATGTCCCCAGATCCCAGAACCTTTCCTCATTTCAAAAGCCCCAGCACACAATCAGCACATTCAAAGAGAGAGCAAGTTTTAGGTTCCCGCAGGGACTTCAAAGGGTTTTACAAAAGTTCTGTTATTTGGTTTATAGGCCTCCAAGGCTTCATGTGTTTTTGGGTTTTTCGCACCCAGTGGTGGAGAATGTAATTAAACGTGGACATTAAAATGTCAGGTAGTAATTAGCAAAGAAAAAGGGTTTGTGCTGCCTGCCGGGGGTCCTCCTCCTTCAGGCCGGCCGGAGTGAGTGGGGCATGGCCCACGGGAGATCAGGCAAGGCCGAGGACTTCCAGAGCATACCGCCCCAGCCCCCAAGGAGGGGCCGTCAGGACCCACAGGGCTGGGGCCAAAAGATCTTCTATTCCTGCTTGTGGCTGGTTGTTACCAAGCGCTTGCGCTGCGTGGGACCTCGGCTGGACCCTGACACATGAAGTCCCCAGGCTGGTTCCTGCTCTTAGGGGCTCAACTCAATAAGGTCTCCTCAGGCCTCCTGTGAGCCTCACCAGACCTCTCTAGGGCCTCCCCAGGGTCCCACCAGGGTCTCCCCAGACTTCACCAGTCCTCCCCAGGGCCTCACTGCCTCTTCAGCTTCCACTCCTGCAGCCCCTCAGGGGCAGTGCCGCAGCCTGTCTGCATGGTCTGCTCCTCCAGGCCCACATGCCTTCCCTCCTCACAGGTTTGGCCTTTGCAGCCCTTTCTGCCTTGAAGACCCTTCCAGACTCTCTACCTGACCAACTCCTACTGATTTCTTCAGGATTCAGCTTGAGTCACCTGCTTGGAGACCCATTCTCTGATGTTCAGTCATCATTAAGCGCCCCCGTCCACCCACCCATCCCCCATCTTTTTCTTTCTTCTCTTCCTTCCCTACACTTATCAATTTGTTAAGCTCTTTTTTTCTGAGTGGGTTTACCTTCAACATCCCCTCCCGCCCTGCTGCCACCCTCTCGAGGGCGGGGCCCATGGATGAATCGGAGCAGGATGGTTCCTGCTGTCTGGACAGTTGCAGGCCTGACTCTTAGGTTTGCCGAGCCCTGAACAGTCCGCGGCTCAGTCACGCCAGGCAGACGGCAGCGGGGCGCTGGGTTCCGCCTGGCCTCTCTGCCCCTGCTGCCCTCCTGTGGGCTGGCCGTGACCCAGACCTCTGCACTCCCTGCTGGGGTGGAGCCACAGCCGCCTCTCCCTTCCCCACTCCAAGCCTCTTCTCCACCCCCTGGAAGAGCTCCCCAGGGCTGCCAAGGCCATCTCTCCTGCCAGAGTCTTTTACATCCTTTAGAAGCTGATCCTCTGCTGTGGCCATAGAGTGTGAGCCTCTTCTCCTCAAAGGCCACCAGTGCTGGTGTTCTGAATATGCCACGTCCGTCCTCCTCACCTCCAGGCATTTACCTGCTCCCCCTCCCGAATGCCCACCTGGAACATTCCCGGAGACTGTCTTTCCTGCTTTAAGGCAAAGCTCCAACCCTGCTTTTACTTGGAGCTGTCCCTGCTCTCCAGACAAAGCCAGTGGCGGTGACAATTGGGTGTCCTCCCCACTCTCTAGGCCAAAAGGAATCAAAGGCCCTGAAGCAGGGAGGAGACAAGGCGCAGCCCAGCAGTTGTATTTCACGCTGTCACAGGGATGTGGACCCGATGCTCTGATGGGTGTGCGTGATGCCAGCCGCAGCTCAGGGGTGTGCTCTTGGGGCCCCAGACAGGGATGGCTTCGTTCAGCAACCTCCTGCTCCTGCTTCTCCTCTGACACAAAGCAGAGATCCTCATGTTTTCTCTGGACACACAAAGGTGCTTCCAGAACAGAGAAGCAACAACGGCCCGCATGCTCCATTTCACTGAAACATGACAGTTACGATGCATGACAGCCCCTCACCTAAGAAGACAGAAAACTCCAGAATCTGAGTGCTTAGGTGAGCCCCCACGGGCCCAGCGTTCCAGCCCTCAGCACCCACTCCTACATCCAGCATGAGGTCCTGGGTATCAGGGTTCCTGCCTTCATGAACATCACCCTCTAGTGGGAGGGGGAGGCAGATATTAAATCAAAAAGAATTCCCCACCTCTGAAAAAAAAAAATTGAGCTGTGGCAAATGCCCTGGATGCATGTCCAGCAATACACTTTAGGGCTGTTTTCTAGTCACGGAGACCAAGTATCCAAAGGGAGGATGAGATAGAAAATCACAGGAAAGGAGAGGGAAGATGAACAGAGGGATGGCAATGGCATGTGTAAAGGCCCTGGGGCAGGTGGGAGTGTGGTAATGATTCAGGAGACAGAAGGCTTGGGTAGCTGAGGGGGGATGAGATGGGGAGGAGGCTAGAAAAGAAGGTAGGGCAGTCTGCAGATGGACTCTGGCAAGGGGAAGAGACTTGCCTTCCTCCCACAGTCAGTAATAAACCCGGAAGGGGTTGAGCAAGGAACAGCCCACTTATTTTTTTTTTAATTGAAGTATAGTCAGTTTACAATGTTGTGTTAATTTCTCGTGTACAGCATAGTGTTTCAGTTTATACACACACACACACACACACACGCGTGTGCGCTGGCACACACACATATACCTTTTCATATCCTTTTTCATTATAGGCCATTACCCAGAATTGAATACAGTGTCCTGTGCTATATAGTAGGACCTTGTTGTTCATCTATTTTATATATAGTACTTAGTATCTGCAAATCCTGAACTCCCAATTTATCCCTCCAACCCCATCCTTCTCCCACAATAACCATAGGTTTGTTTTCTATGCCTGTGAGTTTGTTTCTGTCTTGTAAGTTCATTTGTGTCATTTTTTTAGATTCCCCATATAAGTGATATCCTAGGGTATTTTTTCTTTCTCCTTCTGGCTTACTTCACTTAGTATGATGATCTACAGGTCCATTCATGTTGCTGCAAATGGCATTATCTGATTCTTTTATATGGCTGAGTAGTATTCCACTGTGTATGTATATTTATGTATATGCATATGTACACACACACACACACACACACACACACCCCACAGCTTCTTTTTCCAGTCATAGGAACAGCCCACTTAGAGTGAGGTATGGCTGCTGCATGGGAAGGCGGTGTGGGCCCCAAACTGGTGGGGGGCATGGAGGGTGGTGAGTAGGTTTGGAGGGTTTGGGCCCGAGTCGTGGGAGAGCAAGGTGCCAAGGAGCACCGGGTCTCTGACCCCGATGTTCATGGATGGTGGCACTCTCTACTGGTCGTGGAGAAGCCGCTTTCCCAACCAGCCGTTTCCTCTCAACAGCTGACTCCTTAACTCTGACAGAGGGTCTCCTCCCAGCAATTTGCTTCCCTCCTTTTCCTCTGCCTCCTTCCTCCCCAGGACACCAACCACCTGGGTCCCCGCTTCCTGTTCCGCCCCCAGGGCAGCCTTTCAAGAATCCTCCAAGGAGGCATCGCTCTGCTTGCTTGGCCCCTGACATGATCTGTCCTCAGTGAGGTGGGTTGAATGGGTTGGGTCCTGGGCCCAGAGGAACAGGTCAGCTTGGCATACTTTTTGGTTGAGAATTGAAAATGCAATTATCATACGTTGGACATTGTTTAGAAAATACACTCTCTTTGACAGCTTTATCAGAGGTCTGTGGCATGCGGCTCTCTTGTTCTGTGAAGGGTCTGCACATCTCTGAACTGTGAGTGTGAAGTTGTTTGACCAGTGCATGTGGCCAGCAGCAACCTCAGAATGACCTCCCGGGATTTCTGGTGAAGAATGTCGCATGTACGGCGTGGCCTTCACACTGCAGGTAAACATCCCCCCTGGACCAGAGTAACCCCGCTTTCCCTTCTGTTTCAGTGTCAGATTATTCGCCTGGGATGGCTTGTGAAGAATGTGCACTTCAACCGCTTCCTGCATCTGGAGAGCGTCAGGGGAGGATTTTAAAAGTGAAATATGTCAGGTTTAAAACTCGCTACATCCTCTCACCTCCAGTCCCTCCCACAGTTCATGGCATTCTGCCCTGAAAGATCTTTCCTCGTGTCTGCCCAGCGGGGCCTCCCTCCCCTCTGCTTCCAGGCTCCAAGAGAGGAAGAGAAAGCCAGATGCAGGACCCACAAGTCAGAGCACAAACCCTGGGTTCAAGTACCAGCACCATGGAACTGTGGACCAGCCACTGCTCTAAGTCCCGGTTGGCTCATCTGTGAGATGGAGATGCCAGTGGTGCCCACTGTGCAGAAATGTGGTGAGGATAAAAATTAGCATACAGAGCACCAAGAATAGAGCCCTGCACGCGATCAAAGCAAACACGTGTGTTAGTTGCTACCTGATTTCTCAAGTGCCTTTTAGGGGTTGGATACTGTGTCATTCACACTCTGTACTTGTCACCTCTCTGCAGCTGGGTGAGGTGGGCGTGGCTACTGCGACCCTGCTAATTGGGGCCCCTTGGTTGCTCAGTGGCTGGATGAAGTCAGCATTGCCCTCTGGTAGGGCTGGGATGGCCCACCCGTCAGCTTTGCAGTGAAGCACAGTCACGTGTTGGGTGAGCTTAAACTGTCATTGAATTTCTCTGGGGCTCAGTTTTCCCATCTGTGTAAGGGGTGAGTTTGAAACAAGGAGCCGGTGCCATGCCCGGTCCTTTGGAGATCTTCACGCAGATTCCTGCCCAAGGCCTAAAGAAGACAGGGCCCCAATGACTGCAGAGCCCCAGACAACAGGCCCCTCAGGACTCCCCGGTACTTCTTCATAGCCTCTAACCCCAAGGAGGGTGAAAAAAAAGCAGAGCAGAGACAGAGCATCCAAGGTGTCTGCAGCAAGCACCATCCACTCCCTCTTTGAGGGGGGTGCTTTCTGCTGCCTGCCAGTAGGTGGCGCAGGAGGTGGTTAGGGCCCTCTGGGTCCCCTGGCTGGATGCCTGGGGCAAGTGACCAGACCTCTGTGGATCTTATTTTCCACGCTTGCCTGCAGGGCTGCCGTGAGGATGAAGTGTGTGCCTGGTATATGGCAGGGGCTTGGTAAACAGTGGTCCTTTGTACTACTCTTCTTGAGGGAGGCCTCTCTCTACTAGCTCGCTGCCCTCTGCAGATCCTGCAAGGTTTATGAGCTGACCCCCGCTGGTACTCTGCTCTTGTTGCCAAGGGGAGGG
This sequence comes from Vicugna pacos, assembly GCF_048564905.1. Lineage (NCBI taxonomy): Eukaryota > Metazoa > Chordata > Mammalia > Artiodactyla > Camelidae > Vicugna > Vicugna pacos. The sequence continues at coordinate 38,922,549 of NC_132997.1, read as the reverse complement.
CTGGCAGGTCCCCAGGGTACTCACAAAATGTGGGAGGCAGAAAAAAGATTCCGAAGCAGGGACAGTGTCTGGTCCCCGACCTCCCCGGTGGGACAAAGGAGGGAGAGACCAGACACCTGCCTCTCAGATGCACTGGGATTGTAGAGAAACCTTTCACAGCAGGGAAGACAGAGGGTCAGGGAGGGCCTATCATTCGCCCCAGGCCACACGGGTATCAGCTGCAGGGCTCAGCACATCCCCGGCCTCGCTTCCTGGTGTTGGGCGCTTCCAGCTGGAGACACTCCCAGCATCCTGTGTCTGCATTCATCCGTGCCTATTCTTGGTCCTCGCAGCACTGTTTCCACCAAAGTCAAGGGCATTGGAAAGTGCTCAGCCAGCCTGGCTCAGGCCCTGTCCTCCCTGAGACCAAAGCATCATGACCCACAAGTCCTACTCGGGGGAGAAACACAGTTGTAGGCTTTCTCCTGAGCTCGGGTGAAAAATTGCATTTGTATTTCCTCTCCTTTCCATTTTTGGCCAGGAAGAGAAATATGTCAACACAATTTAAAAAAAAAATCACTGAGTTACTATCATAAGCTACAGCAGCATGGGGTAGGAGAGGCTGTCGTGTTATTTACAGTTTGATTACAGAAGAAACTTTTCTGTGAAATGTGGTTAAGTTGTTTCTGGAACTACAGCACCTCATGGGAGAGCTGCTTTAGGAGTGATGCGCTCTGTTTCGATGGCCTCCTGGGGAGGGAGCTTCAGTTGGGCCAGGAGTTCTAGGCACACTCAGGGATCCACGGGCAAGCCGCATGAGGTCACTGACCCGCAGGCCACCTGCTGGCCTGGAAGACAGCAGTGTCCTTGGTCAGGGACATGAGGGGGAATTATGGAGTGACTGCGGTTGAACTAGCAGGGCAAGATGCCTATGGGATGCTAGCCTCTTTCGGGTACCTTCACAAATCATCCTCCCTGCTAGGATTCTCTCCATTTAATTGAGACACAAAGGCGTCATTCACTTGCCAAAGGCACCCAGTTAGCAGATGAGGCAACTTGGATTCAAACCCAGATTTGCCTCCAAAGCTGTGCCCTCATGAAGAAAAGTCCACTGTTTGGTGTGGGGGAAAAAGAAAAGTCAATTGAGAAAATGATCTTTTTCATGACCTATGAAGCAGTGTATTGATTGTGGTGGGGGGTGGGGGGGGAGGTTTCTGAAAGCTGGGGACAAACTTCTCTTGCCTTCCAGAAGAGTCCATGGGGTAGGCTATCGGGAAGGGAAGGTCACATGTAGGCTGGGACCTACAAATGGGAGGCTGAGTTGAAACCATGTCCTCTCTTGTTGCCTCTGACCTGGTGACAAGGGCCTGCAGAAGCTGGGCCCTCCGTCATGCGGCTAAACACTTGTGCTTGACCCCAGAGTCAGAGGAGCAGATCAGGCCTGTAGCTTTGTGCCATCCTGATGAACAAGTGTCTATTGCTGCTTCCCCCTCAACTCTCTTAGTCTCCCAAGAATCTTCCTGTGATCCAGCCTAACCAGAAAAGCAGCTGAAAGTAAATTCCGGGAAAGGTAGTTTGACACCTTCCAAAGTCGTCACAGTGGGGAAGATTTTTCATACTGTCAGAGCTATCCTGAGATGGAGTGAACTGACTGTGGAATAGGGGCCTCCCTTCCCAGTTCCATCCAATCAGAGCCTGAACATCTGCTCGACGGGGACCACAGAGTTTGCTTATAGGGTCATGAGGGTCCTTTACAGCCTGTGAGTGTGTGAGCAGGAGGCAGAGAGAATGAGAGACCAGGTACATAACACAGGCTCAGCCGGTGGAGACCCCATCCCCTGCCCTCCACACCCATCCTGGAGCAAACTCCTGGTCTACAAGTAAGACAATCAGATGCCAGGGGTCATGGTGGGAAGAGAACTTTCCTTTCGTTTACCTACTCATCGTAAATTTCACTTCTTGGGTTTGGCCCACGTGGCATGGAACTGCTCTCACAAACAACCCTGCAGTGGTCTCTGATGGTGGAATTGGGAGGGGGCTCCCAAAGAGAGCATCAAGTAGAGACTGAAGGTCCCCACCAGCCCTCACCACCAGCATCAGCCTGGCGGTATGAACGATACAGCCCTACGTCCTAGCCTCGAGATGGGGTGACAGCAGCTCTAGGGGCCCAGAATGCCTGGATGGGGTGCCCTATAATCCAGACTTTCCCACCTTGAATTTTGAGGCTGTGACACCAGTCAGCACATAATCTGGCTCTGCCCCCTCCCCTCTGTAGTACCAGCTGACTCTGAGCTCAGCAGGCTGTGCCCTGGCCAGTCTCAAGATGGGAGGTAGCAAGAAGTCTGCTGCTGCTGGAAAAGGGCCCACAGCAGGAACCCCAGGAAGGGACTCTTCTGGTGTGGGGAACATTTGTTTATTGGTTCAAGGAAAACTGTTGAAATTAATGATGTCTCTCCCCCAAATTCAAATACAGCACTTGGCTAACTCCATGCACATAAAAAGGCACCAGCCAGACTGGCCCCATTCATCTTCCACTTCCCAGTTGTAGGTGGTGGCCACCTCTCTCAACCTCAGTTTTCATAACTGCCGATCAAGAAAATAGACTAATAGACCGTGCTCCATCCACAGGACTGGCTACATAATGTGCAAGACCCAGCATGAAAGGAGAAGGTGGGGCCTCTTGTAAAAATAGTTGTTAAGAATCTCAAGACAGCAGCAGCAGAGGGTTAAACCAAACATGGGGCCCTTCTGAACATGGGGCACAGTGGGGCTACACGGATTCTAAGCCCGTAAAGCTGGTGCTGCCAACAGTCTCATTGCTCACAACAGTGTTTGTAAAGCCTGTAAAAATGTGATGTCTGCTGAGAAAATAGAAAAAATGTGTATACCATTTATATATATGCATATGTGTGTGTATATATATTATATTTTTGTGCATATATATACATACATACAGAAATATATATATATTATATATATACACACATCATGAGCCTGGGGTATAGATAATCCAGCCCCATGTCTTAACCTAAACGTATGAGTGTGGGTGAAGAAAGAGAGAGATGCTATAGAGTTTGGATTCAGGGTTCCTGGGTAACCAAGGATCCCAGTTTGAGGCTCCCTAGTCAGGACCCTGATTTATGAAATCAAAATCTTATTTCAGTTAAAATGTCTTTCAAATGCAAACTATCGTTCTAAAAGATCCTTTTCAAAATGTTGAACATAAAGCCACAAATTGGCTCACCCTGAGAAGACTTCCGTGAACATAATGGGGGTCTGCAGATTTTGACCTGCAGGACCGAGTCCATACCCCTCACCCATCTCCATTCGTGGCCCCCCGAGATCTAGCTGCCCCATAGCGCCTGGCCTTTTTTCCCGCCATGCCTGCTCCACTTGTACCAAAATACTTCTGGTTTATTGAGATATAATTGGCAGACAGCACTGTGTTAAGTAAAATGACTTGGCTTACATACATCATGAAACGGTTAGTAAATAATTCAGTAGGTTTAGTGAACATCCATCATCTCATATCGATACAACACTGAACAAATACAAAGAAGAGATTTTTCCTTGTGATGAGAATTCTTAGGCTATCCTCTCTTAATGACTTTCATTTACAAAGTCCAGCAGTGTTATATAGCTTTATCATGGATCTGAAGTACGTTACCTGTAGGCAGTAAATACAAAGGTCCTGTTTTTGTATGCATTTGGCTACTCTGTGTCTTTGATTGGAATATTTAGTCCATTTACATTTAAAGCAATTATTGATACGTATGTACGCATTGCCATTTTGTCCATTGTTTTGGGGTCGTTTTGTGGTTCTTTTTCATTCCTTTCTCCTTGTTTGCTCACTTCCCTTGTGATTTGATGACTATCTTTAGTGTTATGTTTGTATTTCTTTTGTGTGTGTGTAGTTTTTGGTTTGTGGTTACCATGTGTTTTACATATAACTATATATATACACATACGACTATTTTGGTGCACCTCTTTTGGTAATGTGTTTCTCAATGGCTACTTTCAAGATTTTTTTCATTTCTTTATTTTCAAAAATTTGACTATGATGTGTCTTGGCATGCATTTCTTTGAATTTATCTTATTTTGAGATTGTGCAGATATTTTGAATCTGCTAAATTTGGAAAGTTTTCAGCCATTATTTCTTCAACTATCCTTTCAGTCCCTTGCTCTTTATTCTAGGACTTCTATGATATGAATACTGGATCTTTCATTATTGTCCCAGGTCTCTGAGACTCTTGTTTATTCATTTCTTAGTCTATTTTACCCCTTTGTTCAGATTGAGTGAATTTTTTTGAGCTGTAGTCAAGTTCATTGATTCTGTCCTCTGTAATTTCCACTCTACCTTGACACTACCCTGTTAGTGAGCCCATCTAACAAGTTTTTTTTTTTAAAGTTTTTATTTCTGTTATTGTATTTTTCAGTTCTATAATTTTTATTTGCTTCTTTTAAATAAGTTCAATTACTTTGTTGCATTGCTCTATTATTCCATCTGTTTCAAGACAATTACTAATTGATTATGGGAGCATTTTTATTTTTATTTACTTTGTTTGTTTGTCTTTTTTTTTAAAATAGACTTTATTCTTTTAGAGCAGTTTCAGGTTCACAGCAGAATTGAGCAGAAAATACAGAGTTCACACTTAGCCCTCCCCACCTACACATACATACTCCCCTCCCCTCAACATCCCTCATCAGTGTGGCGTATTTGGTACGATTGATGAACCAACATGGGCACATTATTATTAACCAGATACCATAGTTTACATTAGGGTTCACTCTTGATGTTGTACATTCTATGGGTTTTGACAAATACGTAATGACATGTAGCCACCATTATAGAATATACAGAACATACAGAATACTTTCATTGCCCTGAAATTCCCTTGTGTATGGGAGTATTTTTATGACAGTTACTTTAAAACCCTAGTCAGATAATTCCAACAACTGATTCAGCTCAGTGTTAAAATCAATTGATCATCTTTCTCATTCAAGTTGTGACCAGGTTCTGGTGTGATGGATGACTTAGATTACATTCTGAGAAGTTGCCACTCTAAAATTCTAGATTTTATTGAAATATTTTATTTTAGCTAAGGAGTGACCCTGTTTAGGTTTAGTCTAAGGATCTGGCCTTACTTTGTCATCATTAATTCCAATGATGATACAATTTTCAAAGCCTTTGTGGGGTTATTTTGGTTTGCTTGGTTTATCTCATTTTTCCGAGGCTCCACTGCTTCCTGCTGGTGCTGCCTGAAGGGGCAGAAGGAATTTCCCCAGGCTTGGCCCCTTAGTACAACTATGTAGGTGAGTGAAATCTCTGAACTGCATTTGGTTGAAATCCCCATTGCCTGTGGTGGATGGAGGGTGTGTCTTAATTGGGACCTTGTTGTGACAAGTCTCCCTTGCTGGAGCCTCCCTGCCACTTGAGTGACAAAGAAGACAAAGGGGTTTCCCAAGCTGGTGGTACATTGTAGTGAGGTCTCTTTGCCTATGTTGCCTGGCCTTTTGGGATCTCCTGGAGGAGGAGAATCTTGGGCTCAGCAGGCAAGAAGAATGCTTCCCCTGAGCACTTGTCAGCAGGACTTGTCTGGTGTAGTCCCTGGAGGGACCGCCATTCTATCTGGAGATAAGCCTACCTGGGCTATCTTCTGCTGTTGGGCTGAGGGCTGGGAATAGGAGGCCTGGGTCTCCTTCTTTTGGTGATGGAGTTTGCAAGACACCCTGCCTCTACGTCATTCATCCTACCCCGGGGCCCCTAAACAGTTTTCCTTCCTCTTTCCACTGTTCAGCGTTCTCCTTTGGGTGCCTCTTCATTATTTTCAGGACTTATTGTTGTCCTCAGTAAGAAGGAGAAATAGGTCTATTTCATCTTAACCAGGACAGAAGTCTCCAGTTTTCTTTTTGTTATTGATTTCTAGCTTAAATTTCTTATCATAGGAAAACATGCATGAAGTGACGATTTTTGGAGGGTCAATAAAAGGATGTCAAGTCCAGAAGTAGCCTCCCTTAGCAACAGCATCAATGACAAGCCAGCAACAACGTAGAGCTTTACGACATCCTGACAGTTGCAGTAATGCCAGAGATGGTTATCACGGGGATATGAGAGATGGGAGCGCTTATGGGAATGAAGAGCCTTTTTGCTGATGAAATCACTATAATGAAGGAGAAGCATAGCAGTATTTGTGGTGTTTGAAATGCTACTACCTAACAGATACGAACATCCCAGAGGCATGGAAGCACTGGCTTTGGGATCCTAAAAATAACCCTCATATGCAAACGAATATATGTATGTATATGCATGACTGGGACATTGTGCTGTACACCAGAAATTGACACATTATAACTGACTGTATTTCAATTAAAAAGTAAAATAAAATGATCCTCAAATATTGCTCCCCATTATGCTATTTGAGAGCTTATAAAATATCTATAGGTCTACTGTGAATGGGAACTCAAGTAGACTTTTGGCCTCGATATATAATCTACAGATACCGTGGCTGTTGAATACTTCTCTCTATAAATGAGCTTCTTTCTATAACCTGGTATTAATAGTGTTTACAACCAGTGAGACTTGCAAAGTAAGATTTATCTCAATTAACAGGTCTTCACAGGAGGGCTAGGCGGGGACATGTCTATGAAATTTGTGTCCTTAAATCCAGGACCTGGGATCTTTGAAGACAGGTACTGTTAAATTATTTAAGTTGAAGCAAGCATCAGAGATTTATTTTCTCTAATGAAACCCACAAATCAGTCAATTTCTCACTGTGTGGTTTGCAGTTTACTCTGGCTCTTTTTGATGGAAAAACTTACTCCCAGAAGTATGATCTCGACATCTCATGCACCAATAGTCTTGATCTTTCTGTGATCCTTCTGCCACATATGCAGTGGAAGAAAATTTGATGACAATTGCTGGTGGCTGCAAAATATGTTGATCCAATACACAAATGAACTAAGCTTTATACAGAATTATAATCATTAGTTAATTTAAGAAAATTTCAAAAGAAATTAGAAACCAAAGAAGGCAAACAGTCTTGATTTTGTGACAAAAGTTTAAGGTTTTATGCTTGATATATCTTTTTCATTGGCTAAAGTGCAACTTCATGGTTTTGAAAATCTTTATTAGAAAAGATAGAGTTGCACATTAGCTCTGGCTGAAATGACATTCTTTTTAGTCTTAAGGAGAAAACATGGACCATATGCCCAAGAGACCAATACTCATTTTAAAGGCATGATGGTTCTTTGGCAAAAACACTTGTGAGTATCAGGTGTTGCCAAATGAATGTATTTCTGAAATGGCTCAAGCTGGTTTGCTGAGACTCATAAAGATACAGTATAGTCAGTAAGGCCCACCATCCTGAGTATGTGCTAAAATTCCCCTACCCCTGTAAAGTTATGTGTGGATAAATGACTTACTCGACCAATGAAATGTGCAGAAGTCCTTAAGATACAGTCAGGTAAACTCTGTCCCTTTTCCCCTGTCTCAATGTTTATGAAAGCACATATAGAAAAGTAGTCTTGGTAAACTTAGAAACTACAACGAGCAGAATTCTCTGCCCTGAACTTGACATGTAAGATGAGGGAGAAACAAACTTGTGTCGTGTTGAATCCCTGAGCCTTAGAAATCGTTTGTTACTGAAACATAGCCTAGACTATACTGACTGATACATCGTTTGAGTTTCAGTCAATACTCTTGATCAAGAAAGCTTGGTCTACTTTGCTGAGTAATAAGAAAATAAAACTCAAGGACCCAGGAAATTATTAAGTCCTGCCTTCCATAATTTATGTATTGCCTCAAAGTTTTAATCATTCAAACATTTAATTGCTCTACAAATCTTACTGGGAAGTTGTAATGGGTCTAATATCACGAACAATATATTCATGTAGGCAACTAGCAAATAATGCCCATTGCCCATTAGTGTGTCCACATCTAGGAGTCAGTTGGTCACTCATGCTTCAACAAGGTGTATAATCTCCCTGGTTGATGGTGGGGACAAAATGGGACCACCATTGGTGAAGACTGAGCATCAAGTGATAATACTCAGGCAAAGATTGATCATTAGAGACACCAGGCCCCACTTGAGTCCCAGAATCTTTCATTTTTCTCTTCCCAATACCCAGGGACCACCTGAACATTGCACATATCATTATGTCTATCCTCACAAAAAATCTACAAGCTTAAAAGACTTAGAAAAATTTCTGGCCCAGAGGAATATTCTATAAATGTTAACTTTTGACATCAGTGTTAATATTATTATTACTGCCTCCATTTTTAGATGAGAAAACTGAAACTCACAGTGATTTGTTAATTGGCCTAAAGTCATGAGCTTGTAAGTTACTAAACTAGGATTTGAAGTCAGGTTTTCCCAAAGCTCATGTTCTTTCCACTGCACCAACTACCTTTCCAGTAGCTCATGTCTGAGCTAGAGAGTGACTGCTCTCTAAAAACAAATGTCAAGGAGCCAAAACTGTAACACAAGTGAAAATGGCTAGAAAAACACGATTGGGCCCTTGAACCAAAATGTAAAAATAATCAGTCAGGATTTCTGCTTGTAACCATCATGGAGTAACCAGTTCCAAACTCGTCCTCCTGCTGAAAATAAGTGTAAAACTGGACAAAATATATGTTTTCACATATTGAGCCAAAGAAAACACAGGTCCATGATCCTTAAGAGAAGGGAATCTCATGAAGTGAGCTCCACATTCACCCTGGTTTTCTTCCTAGATGCGATTTTCAGCTGTCATGCAGGGAGGTGGAAGGGGAACTCGAGCAGAAGATGTTTCACTCAGCTGAGGAAGTTTAAATGATATTTTTGGGAGATTCGTGTTGCTAAAGTGGCTAGAATTGTAGGGCACAGTATTGGGGGAAAAGCAGTTTCCCGGTGAGCCTTGTGAATATCTGCACAGGGATTTGCAACAGGTCTTTTGTGATGGCTGGGCTATCAGTGGGCAGGATGGAACTCTGTAAAACCTAGAAGGAGCCATTACTTGGGAGCTGAGAGCTTAGTAAAGATACCAAGGTTGTGCAGTGCTAGGAGGTGTCAGAGTTGCAGCTGAACCAGAGTTCAGGTATAACTCTGCCTCAGAAAGACTTCACCTAAGAGTAAGAATTCTACCCTTACTTACCCTACCTAGGAGTAAGGGTCTTGCCCTAGGATTAAGTTAAGAAGCTAAGTTAAAAAGGGAATAAACAAATAAACCAAACCAACTACACTTAGGCCCTTCCTAACAGAGGCTAAAATCAATCCTGACAGAACAAAAAGGATCTACTGATAATTCAGTTGCCTGCCAAATAGAGCTCAACATCCTATGAAGGAGAATGAGACAACCCAGACATCCTATATTATGTTAGCTAACGTATCTAGCACTCAATGAAAAATATTACATATGAAGAAACTGGGAAATATGACCCTTTATCAAAGGCACAGGAAAACATGATTCATAATAATACCAAAAAAAAAAAAAGTCAGTGGAAACAGAACCCAAGGTAATACAGATGCAGAACAATGGACAAGGTCATTAAAGAAGAAACCTACCTTAAAGAGGTAGGTTTAAGGACTTAAAGAAAAATATGGACATACTGAAGCAAATGAAAATTCTAGAAAAGAAAAGTAAAATATCTAAAATGAGAAATACGTTTACAAGGAATAATGGAAGATAAACATCTGCTAAGGAATAATTATTGAATGGAGGTGGATGCAGATCAATTAATACTTTCAAATCGGAAGAGCAAAGGAAATAACAGACTGATAAAAAGAGCAGATCCTCAGGCACCTGTAGGATAATAACAAGCAGTTTAGCATATGTGTAATTTGAATCCCAGAAAAGTAGAAGACAGGATAAGGCAGAAAAAAATATTTGAAGAAATAATATCCCAAATTTCCCCCAACTTAGTGAAAAACAAACCTATGGATTCAAGAAGTTCAGCAAATGACGAGCAAGAAAAATACAAGGAAAAGCATATGTGGTCAGATCATAGTTAAACTGCTGAAAACTAAAGATAGCATGAAAATCTTTAAAGCAGCTGAAGAAAGAAGCGAACATACAGAGAAAAATGATTAAAATGATGGGTGGCTTACTACCATAAACTATGGAAGCCAGAAGACTATGGAACACTTTTTAAAATGCTGAGTGGAAAAAGGTGTCAATCCACAGTTCTGTATCCACCAAAGCTATCTTCCACATACATTGGTGAAATAAAGATATTCTCACCTACAGGAAAGCTGAGAGCATTTTTAACCAGTAGAGCTTCCATACAGAACCACTAAGGGAAGTTCTTCAGGCTGAAAGGAAATGACACCAGATAGAAACGTGTACCTGGGAATAAGAGTAGCAGAGTGTATATATATTTCCATTTTCTTTGGTATTTATATATACTATATATATATATATATATATGTATACATATATATATAAATATATAGACCATTTTTTATTTTTATTAAATAATATATGACTAGCTAAAGCAAAAATAACATTGTATTCTCTATATATGTTATATCATATTCTATCACATTATATTTACTACATATAAGGGTGAAAAACTTATAGTAATAGTATAAGGAATGGAATTTGAGTGTTTAAAATTCTTATACTTTACATGAAATTACTATATTGATTCTATGTAGACTACAAATTGAGAATGTATATTATTATCCTTAGAGAAACCATTAAAAACTAATGTAAAGTTTTATAACTAAAGAGCAAATAAAGAACTGTAAATGGAATACTTAAGATAATTTAACTAAAAAAAAGACAAAAAGCAGGAACACAGGAATGAAACAAATGGGACAACTAGAAACAAGATGGTAGACTTAAAATTCATCTATTCCTAATTATATTAAATAAAACTGGACTAAACACTCCAGTCAAAAGGCAGAACATGCCAGAACAGGAAATGGAACAAATCTGACAGTGCACTGACTACAGAAGTTGCGCTTGAACCACAAATACACAAGAGGTTGAAAGTAAAAGATGAAAAATCTGCACTATGCAAACAGGAAACATAAGAAAGCAGTTATGTCCAAATGAAAGTCAGAAAAAGTAGACTTCAAGACAAAAAGTATTTCAGAGATACAGAGATACAGTTTTACCATAATAAAATGATCAACTCATCAAGAACAGTAACAGTCCCAAAATTATATGCATCACACAACAGAGTTCAAAATACATAAAGCAAATTTGACAGTGAAATAGAAAAATGTATAATTATAGTTGGAAATTTTAACACCCCTTTGTTAGTAATTAACAGGACTAGACCCCAAAGATCTAGTAAGATACAGAAGATTAGAACAAATCAACAACCAGCTTGACTTAATTGATATTGATAGGACACTGCACTAAAAAACTGTAGAATATACATTACCTTCAAGTAAACTTGGAATAGTCCCACGACAGATTATATGCTGGGTCATAAAATGTCTCAATAAATTTAAAAAGATTGAAATATAACAAAATATACCTTCTGACTGTAGTAAAATTAGAAATCAAGAACAATAAATAGAAAAATCTCAAATATTTGAAAATTAAGTGGTACACTTTAAAATAACCTATCACCAAAGAAGAAAGAAAATTCAGAATTTAGAAAATATATTAAACTGAGTGATACCTGAAAACACAACATATAAACATTTATGGGATGCAATTAAGCAGTGCTTAGGGAGAAATTTGTACCTTGAAGTATTTATATTAGAAGGAAAAAAGTTTCCACCTAACGAAGTTTGAAAAAGAAGGAAAAAAAATAAGTAGGAGGAAGCCTTGAATAGATATTTTGAAAAAGAAGTTCATAACGGTACAGCCACTTTGGTGTCTATTTTTGAAGTTTCTTCTAAGATTAACCAACAATGGCTCAGCAACTGGGCTCCTAGTTATTTACCAAAGAAAAGTGAAAACGTATGTTCAAAGAAAGACTTGTACTAGGATGTTCAGAGCACTTTTATCCACTTTTGTTCAAAAATGCATAAAAATTGGAAACTACCCAAATGTTTATCAACAGGACATAGATAAATAAATTGTCACATGTTCATGCAATGAAATTTACTCATCACGGAAACAGAATAACTATTGATCCACACAACAGCATGAATGAATCTTGAAGACATTCTGTTAAACAAATGAAGCCAGGCACAAAACAATACATACTGTATGATTTCATTTTTCTGAAGTTCAAGAGCAAAACAAATCCATGGTGACTGTGTTATTTATTGTTGCATGACAAATTGTGCCAAAATTCATTTGCTTAAACTATCAAGCATGTATTATCTCATGGTTTCTGGGGGTCAGGAGTCCAGGCACAGCTTAGCTTTGGTTCAGACTCTCTCCCAGACTTCAAGGTGTTGGCCAGGGCTGAAGTCATCTCAAAGCTTGACTAGGGGACTGACTGTTCTTAAGGTCACTAGTGTGGCTGTTGGCAGATCTCAGGTGCTTGGTAGCTGTGGGCTGGAGACATCGGTTCCTTGCCATATGGACCTCTCCTTATGGGTCTATCCCATGGCATTTGGCTTTCCCCAGAGATAGGGTTCCAGGAGAGAGTGCAAGAGATGGAGAGAAAAACAAATGTAGTAATCTCTTTGTAACCTACCCTCAGAAGAGACAGCACATCATTTGGTGCAGCCCATATACCAATGGACGGGATCACACAAAGGCTTAAATACCAAAGTGGGAATCCTTAGGGGCCATCTTAGAAGCTGCCCACCACAGAGACAGAAATCAGAACAGCAGTTTCCTACAAGTAATGGAATTTTCTGGAAGGGGACTCAAATAAACTTTCTGGGGTGATGGAAATATTCTATATTTGATTGAGCTGTTGGTTATATGGGCATATATGTTTGTCAAGTCTCCTCAGTTTATGCACTTCATACCTGTACATTTCACTACATGTAAATGCTTCTTCAATTTAAAAATATTTTTTAAAAGGACAATTTGTCATTTTAGATATAATTCGAATGAATGCAGACTCTTATATAGCAGACCAAATAGAAGTAACCACAGAAAAACACATTCATTTATCATGCTACACTTCAAGTATCTAAACTTCATAAAGTCAAAGGAACACAAATGCTGTATTTTTACAAGGCTCTATTTACTCTCCTCTGGGAAGGGTGTTCAAGGTTTTTAGCCAAACCTCTAAGACTTGGTTGGGGATCTGAGGACAACCAGCCACAGCCTCTTCTTTTAAAGTCCCTGTCTACTTCTCAAAAAGGGGGAAAGACAGGCAGTCCTGTTTAGGAGCTTAGCGCCCTCCAGGGAGATGAGACATGGATCTGAAATCGGTATTGGGACTGAGGACAATTGCCCAGAACCAATTCCCTGACTTAGGATGCAGTCCTTCTAGCGGGGGTCACAAGGCTTTTTGGACGACAAATACCTCTTACAAAAGAGTGTTTTGACAAATCAAGCATCAGTGAATCAGAAACAGGCGGCTTGTATTTCTCTTAAAATAGACCAGGATTTAAAAAGTAAGACAGGACTTGCGTGGCCAAGTACTCTTGAAGTTTTCCAGACCTAAAACATTTAGAAAAGCAGTTCCATCTACTTTGAAAACCAAGAGTGCATGTAAATTGTCATCTTTTGGATGACATCCACTGAAAATGAACTGTTTTGCTCCTTATCCATTTGCCATTCTTGAATGGTGACAATGGCTAGGTCTGTTACCATGGGTTCACGTGTTCTCCGTTATTCACTGAAAGCCATCCATGTTTCAGGCACCATGCTAAGCATGGGAAAACCGACCAGGCAGCTAGCTCTTCCACTCCATACGACAGATTTAGCCAAAGGAGAGGAATTGAACCCTCTTCCCAAAGATCAGATTGGCTGAACATGCAGTCAGTTCCCATGGTAGCCATGAGATCTTTACTTTGGTGACTAGGTTTTAGCAGGAGACAATTCTAGCACCGGCCTCCAGTGAACCAGTGACTCTGGGGACTCATGGCACCAAGATCAAATATTCCCAGGGTTACTGAACCCATTAGGTCATATATTAGAGAGGAAATGTGCAAAGGCTTATGTGTATATTTGCTATGTCTTTAGTTGGGCTCCATCCTCTCCCTCTGAAGCAGTGGGGAGGGCTGCCTGACAATGATGCAAACTCAAAGTGAAGCGTGGTTTTGGAAAATCACATCCAATAACTGTGTAACACAAGCCTGGGGTTGTTTGAAATCCAGAGAAAGTTCTGACTGGAGGAGAGTAGCCCTTCTCAACCTCAGGAGAGGTGGAAGGAGCTGCAAGGGTCACTGACAAGTCCCCATGGACACACACAGCTCCATTTCTGCTGTCCTCTCAGGACTCAGTCCCTCCAGCCATTGTAGCATGGGGCAGTCTGGAGGCAGTAAAGTCCCAACTGGTGTATTCTCATCATCCTCCTTTCTTACAAACAAACAGGAAGAATGTGAAGAATCTATTGTCAGTGGATCCTAGAAACACTTCCAATGCCAAATTTCAAGGACCCACTTATTTTCTATAACATTCTTTAACAGCTGTGGGTTGCAGCACACTGTAGCAAAAAAAAAAAGTGCACGGACTTTGAACCATTCTCCAGTGAATTTCCTTAAGTACATGATTTATCTTCTCTGAGCCTCAGAAGAGTGGTACCTGCCGAGAAGTGGAAGACAAGAGGAGAGACAGCGCAAGACTGAAAATGGACTGCCGTGAGGGCCATGTTATTGCACAATTCTAGGGCGCACTGTTGATATTTTATCCCATGTAAATGGTGCCCCTGGAATTGTGCAACTCAGTGCTATGGACTGCCATTCACAGGCCCAGGGACTGGGACTTCAACTTCCTAGTGGGTAAGAACCCTGAGCCGCTTTCATAAGACTTTGTTCTGAGATGCAGACCACAGGAAGCCTGGCTGAATCTGGGAAACCACCATGCAGTAAGAAGAGAATTTGGAAAGAAAACTTTAAAAATAATAACCAGAAAAATAAAACCCACAGCAAGATGAGCCTCAAAGCCAAAAGTATGAAACAAACAAGAAAGGATAACACTGTGAATGACAGTTAACAAATCCAATAAATGGCAGAACTAACCTTCAGAGAAAGTGAAAGTACAAAAGTCATTGGAAAAGGACTTTGAACTTGGTAAACTTAAAATTCGTCTGGTAGGGGGAAGGTATAGCTCAGTGGTAGAGTGCGTGCTTAGTGTGTATGAGGTCCTGGGTTCAATCCCTAGTCCATCCATTACAATAAATAAAATAAACAAGAAATGTAATTACCTCCCTCCCAAAAATTAAAAAAAAAATTCCTCTACAGACAAAGGAAGGAATACATTCATAAAATCAAAATAGGAGGTTATAAATCAAATATCAGAGGCTATAAAATAGAACAGGAGCATACAAAAAAAATTAGAAATCTGTAAGTGGAAAGTAGTCATTGAAACAAAAAACAAATGATGATAGAAGAGAGAAACAGAGAACTGAACAGATTCAAAGAGTACTGATGATTGAGAAAAACAAACTATGAAGTAGCTCTAAGACCTAGTTAGTAAAGAGAGGGAGGAGGAGGAGAAGGAGAAGAAGGAAAAGAAGAAGAAGAAATGGAAAATATGACAAAGAAGTTAACAGATGTGAGGGATAGATTAAGAATCTTCAACACACAGCTAACTAGAGCTCCATAATGAGAGAAAAGAGGCAATGTTAAAGAGATAGTAGCTGCTAATATTCCAGAATGGAAGAAAGAAAGACAAGTGTCCTCAGATTGAAAAAGTTTATAGAATGCCAAGCTAGATCACTTTAAAAATGAATCTGGTACAATTCTAAATACCCACTAAGGGGGTTATTCTTTCACAGAAGAAAGGAAAGGCCACTGAACCCACCAACACACCCCAGGACAGTATACTTTATGCTCTACACACAGTCACTCTCAACTGCACACCCCGCTCTTCCTCTCCAGTGAGCACCTGCATCTTGTACATCCTCACATATCTGCCATCAATCATCCTCATAGTCGACACCCCACACCATCATTCTCTCAGGCACCCCTGCTCTCACCTGCTAACCCTCCTCAACTATGCAAATCCCATTCAGTCACACATGCTGTAGGACTGTCCCCGTGCTGGCCAACCCCCTCAGTGACCCACACAGAACCTTTCTTTGGCATCATCATCATCTTGTCTTCTATTCCCAAATCCTCTGTTCTCCCTTTATCAACCTCATATATTCCATGCTATTTCCCTCAGACGTGAATCAAAGACCATGGAGACTTAGGCAGTAGGAGGAGATATTTTGGAGTCAGAAAATTCCAGGCTCCCTTCTGAGCCCTGCTTGCCAGCTGCCATCTTTCTACTTTTTTGGGTTCATACAATCACAGAGTCCCTAGGTAGGCCAGTCTCCAGCCAGTAGGTCCATTTCTTCTAAGCATCCTCAGCAAAGGCTTATTCGGTCCCTTCTGGAACATTCCTGTGATAGGGGACCATCTACATTTAGTGCCTCTAACTAGTGGGGAAGAAAAATGTTTCCTAACGTAGAAGACAGACTCTCAGTCTACAAACCCAATTCTACTTAATTTCTGTTTGAAAGCCTTGTACTATTAAAGTTATGGAAAAATTAAATTCTGTCAGTGGGGGTCCTCTCTTTCCCCCCCAGGGTTGTGATTACGTTCAGGAGAGGGCTTATGTCAAAGCAGCACATGACCCTTGAAGGCTCTGTCTACTTAGATGTCTGCCAAGATGCACAGTCTCTCTGTTGCTGACCTTGGGTCCACAGAGGTCTTCACGGAGGTCCCCTCCAGCCTGTTGCTGTGGTTCCTGAAAAATCCCAAGCTGACTTCAGCTCATCTGTGCCATCTTTGGGTGTTCTGGAAGTCTCTGAGGGACGTGCTGGGCACAAGAAGCTTGTGAGGCTCTCAAAGGTCCCTCCAAGCTCTCAGTTACTTACTGCTTCCTTGAAGCTCCAGCAGACTCTGCACAAGAAGTGGTCATCTCCATTCTCACCAGGTACCCTGGTCTTTCCATGTGCCCACTCCCTTCCATGCCTCCCTCAACCAAAATCTTTTCTAGCCTCTAGAAGAAGTCCTTCTTTACCTTAATGGTAACATTTTGTTCTCTCAGAGGCGTGAGATATTGTCTCCATCACAGGCTAAGATTTTAAGAAATACAAAAGTCAGGAAAGACCATTTCTCCAACACTCTCAAACTCAGAAGCTGAGAGAGAAAGTGGAAAATACTCAAGAAAATAGACGTTGGTGGTTAAATGTGCAAACGTTTAATCCACCACGCTCATATTGAATTGAACTGGCATGTTAGTCACAGTTCTCCAGAGAAACAGAACCACTGGCATATATATAGATACACAGAAAGAGATTATTATGAAGAATTGGTCCACATGATTACGGAGGCTGAGACATCCCACTCTCTGCCATCCACAAGCTGGAGGCCCAGGAAAGCCAGTGGGGTCCAAACTGTCTAAACCTGAGGGCCCAAGACTCAGGAGCACCTATTCCAAGGGCAGGAGAAGATGGAGGTCTCAGCTCAGGTAGGGAGAGAAACTTCATCCTTCCTCCACCTTTTGGTACTATTCCAGCCCTCAGCAGATTGGCTGATGTCCCTGCATTGGTGAGGCTGGATCTTCTTTACTCAGTTCACCAATTCAAATGCTAATCTCTTCCTCACAGACACATCCAAAAATGATGCTTTACCAGCTCTCTGGGCATCCCTTAGCCCAGTCAACTTGACATGTAAAATGAACCTTCCCAGGGGACCTTTCTTTAGTTTCCACTCGTGAGTGTCAGTTATTCCCACGGCACATGGGACATGCCGTCTGGAGTCTGCTCGTCTTCAGGGAAAACATGTCCAACTTCTTCAATCCCGTGACACCTCTGTGGTCCCCCTCCAGGTTGGAAAATCTTTTTAAGAACGTTGAATGACCTTGCGCAATTTTCTTAACATTCTTGGTCCTGGTTCCTTTCTCTGTAAGATGAGGGTAAGAATAGTCCGGCTCCTGGGCTGCTGTAAACTCTTGTGACTAGCATCGTGTGGAGTTCAGAAGACTTCCCTCCCCATCCCTCCCACGGCAATGTTCCCATAAGTTACCTGGGTTAGCTCACTCCAACTTTGCAAAACCCCGAAGAGGCAGGCTATCAATGTCCTCCCCATTTTATAGGCGGAAACAGACAGAACGGGAACTTAAAGCAGGAGTTCAAGATTTGCAAATATTAACTACTATGTATAAACATAAACAAAAACCAAATTTCTTCTGTAGAGCCCAGGGAACTGTATTTATTATCTCATAGTAACCCATAATGAAAAAGAATATGAAAACGAATATACGTATATATATGTATTATTGAAGCATTGTCCTGTACACCAGAAATTGACACACTGTACCTGACACATTGTAACTGACTATACTTCAATAAAAAAAAAAGAAAGAACTTAAAGCAACTTGGAAGGCAAGTTTTGGCTCAGATAGTCTGGCTCTGAAGCCCCCATTCTGCTAACTTTCCCAAAGTGTGAGCCATGGCCTCAGACCCTTAAATTGCTCTCAGTTTCATCAGCCTTGTTTCATTTCTAACTTGGTCAGCTTCTATTTTCTGTCTCCCTCTCTCTTTTTCTGTTAAAAATATTTCCTGCGGCTCATCAATTTGGTAAACATATTTTTTCAAGGAATTAAACCCTATCAATTAATTTGCTGGCTTTCTTTCTAGTTTCCTTTTTTTTTTTTTTCCCTGTGTCCTTTTTCTTTCTTCCTCCCTTGCTCAGTGAGCTGGCATCTTTGTTTCTTTGCTAACTTTTTTTCAGTCATTAAAGCTCCTTTAGCATTTTCATTAAAATTGCTATCTAAAGAAATGATTTTCCCTCTGAGAATGATTTGGCCTGAGTCCACACACTTCCTTAGAGTATCTGCATGTTAATTATTTTCTTAAATGTTCTTACTCTCTTTGAATTTCCTCCCTGCCTGGTTGATATTTAGGAAACTATTTTTAGATTCCGTGTGGTTAGATATTTTTATGTCCTGGCATTTCTGTTTATTTCCAATTTTATTGTTTGAGGATTAGAATGTGAGACGTATACCTTAGGCTTTTTGCATGCTCGGAAAACTCGTTGGCTGCCTGGAAAATTCCCCTGAGCACACTTAATCCCTTGAAAAGCCTACCTCTGGCCTTCACCACTTCATGCTGGATGGCAAGGGGCCATTTCCCTGTGGATTTGTCCCAGTTGCATGAAACCTTCTGAGGAAGGGGTAGGACAACCCCCAGCCCCCAGGCAACATAGGGGTAGTTGTAGTGACCGGACACAGAGGGGCTTCAGCGGTGGCAGCCAGGTCACCCACAACTGGGGGTGAGGAGCCCAACCTACAACGGCTACAGCCAGAGCAGCCTGAATCCCTCTGAGACTGTGGGCAGATGTACCGGGACAACTGTGACTGTGATGTAGGATGTGAATGTTCGGACTCTGGGGGACTTCAAGTGGCAGAGACTACATAGGCTTCACATGGAGCAGACTGGCATGATGTGAATCCATGGAGATGAACAAGGAGACAGAGCACTTGGCCTCTAACCAGTCAATCACCCTCTCACTTACTTACATATATATGATGCCATCTATCAACAATGGATGAGGGTTCCACTGCCCAGGGCTCGCAGGAGGACTAAACTGGAGAAGGCCAAAGAGAGCAGAGTGAAGTGTCTGCAGCCGCAGGCTGAGTGGCTGTTGTCATCTTAGCAGAAGCCCGTGATCAGAACCAACCCCACCATGACAGGTAGCCGGAGTCTGTAGACAGAGTAAAAGGCAGTCCGTGTGCTGCTTGAAAGCACCCTCTCTCCTAGAAGGACTTGGTGTGTGAGGAAGAGGTGGGGTCCTTCTTCTGTCACGCTCTGATTTCATTTCCGAGGAGTCGAGCGTGTTAAGTAATAGGCACCCAAGTCAGAAGCGAAACTGGGCACATTAAGGATGTGCTTGGTCTGTTTCAGGTTGCCTCCGCCTCTCTCCTCCTCACACCCCAGTCCTGATTTCAAATAGGGCATTTGAGACAGTCCTAACTCTGGGCTGAGTTGAGGGGTCATACCTGCTGGTGGTCCAGCTCCAGTCTTGTGTTCTGCTTCTGGTCAGTGGATTTCTGCCTTGTTCCAAAGAGATGATTCTCAAAAGAACCCCAACTCCTCATGAGTTACAGCTCATTTTTGCTCGAGCCCCCCAGGGCTGGAGACCTAACTCTGAATCTTGCTAGGGGTCTAGGGCCGGCCTACCACCTGCCAGCCAGCCTTCCTGAAAGTCTGAACATCATCCATACCTGTGAGTAACCATCATGCACAAACTAGGCATCCTCATGTCTCTAGGTACCAGGGCTGCTCCCTTGTTTTCTGTCCCATCGCTGCCTATGCCCACTGTCCCCTTTCACCTGGACCTGTGATTTATCCAGTTAAGCTAGATTTGCCCCCCCTCCCCTGGTCTCCTTATTGTCTCCCCATCCCAGTTGGGCAGGTCAAATGATAGACCTAGGACATTTCTATCATAAGTGATCCCTCTACATCCAGCTAATAAAGAAATTGTCTCCATCTAAGTTCCAAGGAAAACCTAGAAGTAGCCAAGAGATGGGTCCTTGAGATTGTCAAGCACAATAGCTCTTATGCACTTTCTGTAGCTGATTTACAAAAGGAGACATGATTCATAGCAGTCTGAAGGCTGGATAGGGAAATTCTGGGACCACACTGGAATGGGGGAGCTGAAGAGGAAAGAGGCTTACTTACCTAAGACCTTTTCTATAGGAAATAAAAGTGAAGGGATATTGGGCTCTTATTCATGCTTCCTTCTGACAACTTTGAGCAACGACTGTATTCCAGGTTCTAAGTTGAATACACAACAAGGGATAAAATAGACAGAGCCCCTCCAGGGCTTTCTGGAACTTACAGGCCAGCTGGTTTCATCCTCATGAGAAGACCAGAAGGAAAAGGCAGTTCACATGTGGGAATAAAACCAGACCAAACCTGAAGCCCATTACTCAGAAAACCCAAGGCTCAAATGAACAATTATGAACCACTGTCACTAAGGCGTCTGTTGTGTTTATGGTATTCACCTCCACCCTGCGACATCAGTCCTTTTCCTGGGTAAGCACCTCTCTTAATCGGATTGTTTCAGACTAATCTGAAAATCATCTCAGCAACATCAAGACATCTGCAAATCTTCTGAGGCTACAGAAAAAAATCAGAGCCTCCCTTGACTTCTAACACAATTCTAAACCCATAAAGAAACATGAAGCTCTGGGCATTTGCCCACTTTCAGAATTCACTGCAAAGACGTCTACATACCTCCATTGAATTGCGTTGGTAATTTGGCTTTGAAGATGACTTCTTGGCAGAACAAATCTATGACTCTTGCAGAATTGTTTCTTCAAAGGGGTGTGGAATCTAAAAGAACCGAAATGTAACTGGCGAAAGAAGGCACTCCTTGTGTCTGTTGCAATCCTGCTGGACTGGGGGTTCTGGCCCTTTCTCAGATCTTGGGAAATCAGAGCTTACTCACTCTGAGGTCAACGCAACTTCCGGTCCTGAGAAAAGAACTGTCCAAACACTCAATCACTCTTTGAGAACAACTTTAGTGACTGAAGAGTTGGAGACATAAGGCTTGCATTTCCCTTGACGTACAAAGGGGTTTAAAAATTAAGAGGAAGTCTGTAGGGAAAGGATTTGCTGACCCTAACACATTTTTTCAAAACAGTCTAAAAAGAAACACAGGCCCGGAGCCAGCTGAGCTCAAGCTCCTCAATTTCATACTAAGCAGATCAAGCTTGTAAGTTACACTATTTGCCTTGTTTTCCATCGAGACAAGAATCCCGTAGAATCAGCAGGAAGAGAAGAAAAGGAGCCATTTGATGGCCTGCCCTTGGGGAGGAAAGGATAACTGCTCCATGGAATGATTGCAAAAGCATTTGGTTCCCAGTGTCAGCTCTAGAGGGCCCAGGGCCAGAAAGGAACTGGAGGATGGTGGGCTCCACTGGGCGCTGGCATGGGGAGGGGAGGGACTCATGGTCTGCTTCCACTTGGGCTGGACCTGAAGAACAGAGCTAGAAAGACTCCCAGAACAGCACATACACCATCTCTTTGAAGCCTCCAAGAACCCTTTGCAGCCCGTTCTACTGCCCCATTACACAGTAAGGAAACTGAGGCCCTGGGAGGAAGTCAGTGATTCTGCAGTCAGAGGTCTGCTAGTCCTGGCACTGGACTGACATCTGCTTGTATCCAAGAACTCTTTATAACACCAAGTTCAAGGCAGGTTCTTGGGAACCACCTGACCCAGAGCATTAGAGGGAGGCATTTGCTGAGCCAGAGCTGGTCCTGAGAAAGCAGTGAGAAGAATCAGAGGGACAGGGTTTGACTTCCAGCCCCACCCACTCCCGACACATGACCTTGGACAATGCATTAACACCTTTGACTATTTTTTTCCTCCTCAGCAGATTAAAGAAGACAGGACATGCAGAGTTTGTGTGGAGACTAAAGGAGGTGTGTCCCCCAGGCAGCGCTAGCACATAATGGACCATCAGTCACTGTGAGGGCCATCATTGTCCCCTGGGTGCCTGCTTGGCACACACACAGTGGGTTCCCCACGGCTGCAGTCCCACCATGGGACGTCCACACTTAGGCTTTCCCACCTGATTTAAACAGCAGCTCGATCGCTTTGATTTCAATTTTTAATGCAGGAAGAAAAACAAAGTCTTTGCCTAATTTTTAGTATTCTTGTAGCATGAAGTCTTACAGTTAAGTGTATTTATTTTTAAAATATACAGTTTTGACCACAAACAATCCTCTGTAAATTAGTCCACATATCCTGAACAAAAGTACTTTTAAATAACAGAGGAATGATGGAAAAACTTGCTGAGTTTAGCACAAGGAACTATATTCAATATCTTGCAATAACCTATAGTGGAAAAGAATCTGAAAAAGAATATATGTGTGTATGTGTATATATATATATATGGCTGAGTCACTTTGCTATACACCTGAAACTAACACAACATTGTAAATCAACTGTACTTCAATAAATAAGTAAATAAATAAATAAAAGTAAAAAGCTTGCTAAGAAGAACTACACACTTCATAAAAAAACAAAACCCGTGACTCAACCCAGCTCGGAGGGTGGGGGTTGGGGAGGGGTTGGAAAGCAGAGGCCATGGAGTGATCAGACCTCTCCTTCTTCGAGGCAACCAGATCAGGACAAAGAGCCCATTAGAGGCAGTGGCGTGGGGGAGGGGTCGCCACAGAGGTGAAGGCTGACAGGCTTGGCCTGGGACAGTCACAGGGGAGCCTAAAGATCCTGCCGAAGCTGGTCACAGGAAGCATCGGGGAACATGACATATGATAGCAGGCTTTGCAGATGTCCTGCTGAGGCGCTGGGGAATTGTGACTGGCGGGGGAAGGAGACATTTGGGGGCCCAGAAAATTCCCTTTATAATGCCAATTTCAAGAGCAAACGGAGTCCATAAAACATGTGGGGGCCTCTGGTCTCTGACTCTGCTGTGTGTTCGAGCATGAAATAGAGCAGTGTTTTGTGGCAGAGGAAACAGTGTACAGCCTGCCCCTCTCGGCGCAAAAGTCATCTCTGTAGGATCCCATGGCCGGGGGGGATCTCTGCTCAGCGGAGTCCTGGCATCCTCATCTTGAAAGCTTGTTTAACTGAGATATGTCGTCAGCTCCCCAAGCTGCATCTTCTAATTCCCTCCTGAGGTACGTGTCCACGTACGTACCACTCCGTTACGCAGTGTTGCTGTCCTTCCATCATCTTGAGGACCTTTGAGGGGGTATCACTGCCCATTGCTCAAATGACAAAGTCAAGTTCACAAGAGGGAGGGCCTTCGCCGTGGTCACACAGCTGGGAAGGGGTTCCAAGCTGGACTCTTGACTCAGACATGCCCAGCTCCACAGGTGGCTTTCTTGCCAGGATTCCAAGTATCACGTGTGTGAGGATGACAGGGAGTCAGGGTTGTCTCCCAGGAGGCCTGCTGGGTTAGTCTAGGCTGCAAGGCCAGACGTGCCGACAGGGTATGAGTTCAGGGCCAGAGTCAGGCTACCCCAGCTCATGTAAACAGATGTATTCAACCTCCATCTGGTGAACTGGAGTGAAGAAAGGACTTCAGGGAGCTTCTTAGGTATAGGGTACCTAAGAGCTTATTAGGGGGTAGGACCCACCCTTTCTCTGGCAAACTCATGCTCAGTCTGTAGGAAACATACAGAAGACATAGTAAAATCAGGAGGTAAATGGCCTAATGCTTCCATCTCTGCTATCCAAGTTTACATCCACACCAGGGACCTAATGGGCTGTGACCTGAGCCAGCACCATCCCTTCCCAGCACTTCTCAAGGGCATGCCCGAGGCTGGTTGGACATATAGACTCATAGGCCCACCCAGAGCTGCTGAATCGGACCCCCAAGGATTGAGAGGCACCGCTTAGGCAGACACAGGGATGCATAATATCAACTTTATCCCCTGGGATGTATCCCGTCTGCGTACCCCTGATGGAGGGAGGGTCTCCCTTTGCAGCTGGCTGCGTGGATTCAAGTTCCAGGAAGTCCAGTGAGACTGCGGGTAAGCTAGCCAACCTCGCAGTGCATGGGGGACAGCAAGGGTGCCCACCCACCAGATTCCGGGGAGCCATAAATCAGGACAGGGTTGGCACACAGCCAGCACACCAACAGTGTCCACTGCCCTTCTGATGGGGGATTAGCTTTGCTGACATACGGAGTCTGGTTAGAGTCACATCTTACAGGCTTGGGAGTCTTTAAAAGGATTTTTTTAAACCTCTACTCCGAACATAGTAAAAGTTTATTTTAACTTTTTTCTACTGATTTATATTTCCCCTGAAGCCAAACCATTGAAGTGACTTTATGAACTGACCAGTCTTTCTCCTAACCCAAATACCTTTCAGTGGTTACATTCATTGGCTTAGCTACTCATCCAGAGCAGACAGTTATAGAGGATCTACTGTGGGTGTGTTCCTGGAACTCCAAGTGACTTAAGTTACCCCCGTTACCCTCACGATCCCATCGCTGATGCAAAATGATACAGTGTAGAATGAAGGAGGCACTGGTTTCCATGGGGGGGAAAATTACCTAACCCAGTTGAAAGACGGTTCCCTAGAGGAGGCTACCCTGGGGTGTGGGCTTCCAGAGCTGGAGGACAGTAGTTAAACACTTAGTGGTACTCCTGCTTCTGGGCTGAGAAAACCCCAGTTGCTTATATCAAGCGGAGAATGGAGAGAAACTGGTTTGCTGGAAGCTTTCATAACAGAAGGTGGCATGATGTTGCATTTAGCAAGACATTGTATTTGAACCAAGAGAACTGTCTTAAAAAGAAAGGAAATTGACTCATGCTACAGCATGGAGGAAACTGGAGGACATTAAGCTAAATGAAATAAGCCTGTCACAAGAAAACAAATGCTGTACAATTCCACTTATATGCAATTCATAGAGTAGTCAAATCTATGGGAAGTGGAAAGGTGGTGGCCAGGGCTGTGGAGAGAGGGGAATGAGGAGTTGCTATTTAATGTGTACAAAGTTTCAGTGTTGCAAGATGAAAAGGGTTCTGCGGATGCATGATGGGGATGGTTGCACAACAATATGAATGTACTTAATGCCACTGAGTTGCACGTTGAAAAACGGTTAAGATGGTAAATATTATGTTGTGTGTACTTTATCACAATAAAAGAAATAGAGAAGAAAAGACACGGCTGTCTATACTATATTAAAGTATAAACAGAACGAGAAAGATTGAGAAAGTTAAAGACACATTCTTATACTTATACTCAATTAAGTAAAAAGAAATAAATCCCCAATTTAAATTCAAAGCTACACATTGATCTTGTACAGAGTATCAGAGTCTGAGATGGACAGACATAGCTTCCTAATGCTTCTCCAGTTGCTGGTTCTATGGACTTGACCTTTGGGACCCTCAGTCTCTTCATCTACAAAATAAAGCACAATAATATCTAGGTTGTTAAAAAAAAAAAACCCTCAGTAAACCCTCATTAAATGCTCTGGACAGTCTGATGTATCCCGCAAGCTGTGTAGGACAAGGTTTATAAAACTGGATGACAGGACAGACCCTTGACATTTGCAGAATAATTATCCGGAGCTCTCAGTGAATCCCACTGAGTAATCCCCCAAATATTATAATAAGAATACTTTTAAAGCCATTCCACCATTCCAAAAAAAATGTTTATGGTGTGACCAGAGGTGCCCATTTCCTGTTGGTGCCATTTGGTGACCTGGAAACAGTCTTAGGGGACGAGAACCCCAAACCTCCATATCATTTGTAGCAGACGATGTAAGTCAGAACCACCCCCTTTCTTTCTGCCTCTGACCACTGGGCCCCGTTCCCAGCAACGTGGTATCTGATTGAACCCTGGGAAATTGCTTTTTTTTTTTTTAAGGACCAAAATGATCCGATGGTGGCAATTTCAGGTGGTTCCATCGAATCCAAATGTTAGTTATTGTTGAGGGTGGCTTCCTTTGAGACTGAATTTGACATGAGGAGTAAATACAATAAAGCACTTAAGCAGTGGCTGACACATCGCAAACACGCACTATTGACGGTTTATTGACACTGTCACTCAGCAAGTGACATTAACACATGTTGGGGATTGTGGAATGTCTAACTGAAATTGGGGAAAGGTGTTCTGGACTTCAAGTTGCTCTGGTTAGTATCTCTTCTCCACTGTGCTCAGGATTCAACAATGCCACGCTCAGCACTACATGTCTATGGTGATTGACTTGAAATCCTCTGTCTCAGAATGTCACCTGTTTCTAGTTCATCTGGGCTGAAGTTTAGACTCACTTGGGCAATTTCTTAAAGTTGGATCAGTCTTAGAGGGTGAGCCCTGGGCATTGCTGTGATTCTAATGTTAGGCAAGGGTTAATAACCCCAGCCCTAGTTGATACGTAGAATCTATGAAATTCTGGGCTTTTGTCTGTCTATTGATGTTGCTGGAAAGACAGACATCCACTTAGGATGTCCAGGAGGGCTCTGCAGGGGAGGAGGGACCCTGACCAAAGTGGGGGTGCCTCCTCCTTGCTGCTCTGAGGGGATCATGGGCTATTCATTGCAGTGTGACAAGGCAAAGCAATGTACTATTCATTACATAAATAGAACGTATTTATTTATTCATCCTATTGTTAATGAAAATTGGATTACCTCTTGTTTTGGAAATCATGCATGGAGCTGCCATTCTTGTGAAATTACTTATACATTATGCAGATGTGAGCAATTTCTCTCATATTCCTATAGATTCGTGGACTTATTTTTTCACTGTTATACTTCTTCATACTTAAATTGTCCCCAAAATATTCAGTGGGATCCCCTTAAAGTTGATGCCTTCATTCTTTGGGCATATTTCCGTTGTACTTTAAGCACTTCTTTACTTCCTCTTATAACAAAATGTTCCAGGTTTGTCACCTAGTTTTCCTGCCTGAGACCTAGAATTGGCTATTTATCCAAGGACGGCTCATTTTATTGAGAAATAGTATTGAAAAATCAGGATCTGGGTCACCATGTAGACTCCTTGTGACTGGCATCTTTCCATATCAGTGGACAGAACTAGGATGGATGGATGGATGGATGGATGGATGGAGGGATAGGTGGCGACACACAAAATTATGAATTTGTAGTGATGTTTCTAATTCAAATTTAATGGAATGGGATTTTTTTTATTTTATTATTTATTTAACTTATATTTTATTTTAATTTTTTTATCCATATCTCCTTTATCTTAGAGTGAAAATCTTAGTTCTCAATATTAATATATTACATCTTTGTTTCATCTTATAATTTCCATTGTTTCTTGATCCATGGAATATAATCAATATCTTGGGACACCTCGCTAAATGAATAAGTAATTTTGTGCCCCTGAACTTCTTCCACCTCCTAAACATAACATACCTTTTGTATTTTCAAAGCTTTTATCATTTACATCTTGCTCTGCAACGGCAATTGTGTCTTCCACTTTTTATTTATATGTTGATTCTGAAAATCAAAACCCAACAAATAGAAATTTTGATAGTATGATTATGTATTCAGTTGAATCATATGAACCATATGAAATTCCTTATATTTCATCTCCTTTTACTTCCAAAAAATGTGGTAATTTCCTGTGGTTCAGCCAGATATTTTTATTAGAGAAACATCTACACAAGGACAAGAATGTTTTCATCAGTCACTAAATCTTTGCTGTTCTACTGAGAATATTCCAAGGTTTAAAGTCTAATAGATTCCCATTTTTTAAATGCCACTATGTGTTTAAAATTATGCCAAGCTTTAGCTAGTCTCATGTTTGTACCATAACTTTCTTTTAAGCTTTTTGTTTTGTCTGGAGAATATGATTGCCTTTCTTTTTTTTTTTTTTTTCCCAGAGATAAGGCACTTGGGAGGTAAAATTCCCGAGTCCTTATGAGACTGAGAATATCTGTCTTTCACTTTCACATCTAACTGACAGTGTTATAAGTAGACAATAATTTTCCTTGAGACATTGAACGTCCTTCTGCACTTAATTCTAGTTCATAGTCAAGTTGGCAAGAAGTCCAACTTGATTCTTCTTTCATTGTAGCTATCTGCTTTGCTCTCTCTGGAAGCATCTCCATTTTCCCTACACTCTGCGCCATGCTTCCCGCCTAGCAGTCTGCAAGCCCTCTTAGCCCGAAGATATTTTTGTGCTTTATTCTAAGGAGACATTCCTCTATTATTTCTTTAATTATTTCCTCCTCTCCATTTTCTCTGTTCTTCCTGGAACTTTTTGGATGCTGACTCTTCCGCCTTTCATCTTCCAGTCCCCTTACCTCTTCTCGAATACGTCTGCGTCTTTCTTACATAATTATTCCAAGTCCTCAGAGATTTTCCCTACATTTTTCTTTCAGGCCTTATGTAGAATTTTGAAGTTTGGGAATAATAATATGTAATCTTATTTTAATTTCTGTATATGGTTTCTTTTACTATGTCTTCTAAAATTTGTTTTTTTGAAGTATAATTGACATATAACATTATATTAGTTTCAGATGTACAACATAATGATTCGATATTTGTATATATTGTGAAATAATCACAATACATCTAATTAAAATTGGTTACCATACATAGTTATGAAAATTTTTTTTCTTGTGATGAGGACCTTTAAAGTCTACTCTCTTAGCAATACAGTATTATTAAATATAGTCACCATGCTGGATATTACATAATAACTTTAAAGTTTGGGGAACAATATTATTATTTTAACTTCTATATATACTTTCAAGTTCTCTGCTAAGGCACAGAGATGTTTTCCATACGAAGTTTTTTTTTTCATGGTTTTTGGATGCAATATCATATATTCTTTGAATGTTTCTGAGAATAGTACTCAGCATTTTGCAGTGTATCTAGCTAAAAGTCAAACCATTGATATATAAGAAAGACCTACAGGAAAGCAGATGAAAGTTCTCAGAAGATAATAGATAAGCACACTACAACATGGGGAAAATTGAAGTCTCAGAAGATCTCAAAATAGGAACAAAAACACATATTTGAAGATATGAATTTTTAAAATTTCCTTTAGAAAAGGAAAATGTAATCTGCACATAAAAAGTACATATCATATAAGAGACAAAACAATGGCAAATCTAGACAAAGCTCTGTTAAGAAATGGAATATAAAAGGTAAAGATAGAATACTTTAATTCAAGAAACAAACAAACCAAACCAAATTACGTACACTGCGTGCACTACAGCCACAGCAACTGTCAGAAGTCAGCCCACGCTTACAGATGAATGGATAAAGAAGATGAGACAGATATATACATACATACACAAATGTATATAAAAAGGAACTTCCTCCTCTTTCTCAGCATGAAATTGAGAGTAACTAGAAACTGTCAAATGTGGAATCTTCTGAAACAGAAAACTGTTTAAAGAAATAAATTCAACAACCAGAATAAACAAATACACACACAGACAATCATACACAAATGCTAAACAATATATGGTAATATTAATGGATTTTCTAAAGGGCACTGGAAGAAATTGTTAATGATGATGAGAAGAAATTTAGCGATGAGGGAGGGGAGACACTTTACTGTGTGCTACTAACCTGTTTGACTTCACACCAGAGTACGTGCGTCATATGTAGATTATACTAATGTATACTCAACCCTCGGTATCTGAGAGAGACTGGTTGCAGGACCCTCATAGCTACCAAAACCCAGGGATGCTCAAATCCCTTATATAAAATGATGCAGTATTTGCATATAATCTGTGCACATCGCCCCCCCCTGTATACTTTAAATCGTCTCTAGATTACTTATAATGCCTAATACAATGTAAATGCAATATAAATAGTTGTAAATACAATGTAGATGCTATGTAAATAGTTGCCTGTGTGAGGCAAATTCAACTTCTGTTTTTTGGAAATTTCTGATATTTTTTTCCAAATATTTTTGATCCAGGGTTGGTTGAATTCACAGATGTGGAACATGCAGCTACAGCGGGCTGACTGTACTTTAAAACACAGCTGTGTGTGTGTGTGCATGTGTGTATGAATCTTCCATCACTTCTTCTGTTCTATCTTCCTACCAGTAAAAGTATAAGTAAATGTATGTGCATTGAAAGGGAGCTAGATCATGCGATTTTAGGTAGTTTTAAATTTTCTGCTTCAAATTGGTTTTGCAATCAAATAAACCAACAACTACTATAAAAATAAATTTAAAATAGAGAAAATAAATGTCTGGAAGAAGTAGTTGCCTCTTGTGGGTAGAATTATGAATTTTTTTTTTCTTTTGGGTCCTTACGTATTTACCTAGATTTTCTGTAATCATGCAATTTATCTAGATTTTCATGGTTCTGAATCCTGCCCTTGGCACTTGGGCAGGTTAATTACCCTCCATGTGTCTGTTTTCTCATCTGTAAAATGAGGCTTATAAAATGTGGTTTATAGGGGGAGGGTATAGCTCAGTGGTAGACTGTGTGCCTAGCATGCAAAAGGTCCTGGGTTCAATCCCTAGTACTGCCATTAAAAGATAAATAAATAAATGAAACCCTAATTACCTACCCCCAACACACACAAAATGTGGTTTACGATTATTATAAGAATGAAATGAGGTAACATGTTTGAGTGCATTGAACAGGGCCTGATACATAGGGAATGATCAGTAAAAAAGTAGAAGATACAGCTAAAGAAATTTCTTTCTTGGATTACATTTTCTTTCAGAATATCTTTTTCATTTATCTTTTCCAAGCTCTGTCCCCTCCCTCCCTCGCCCTCCTCCCTTCATTCCTCCCTCCCTCCCTCCCTCCCTCCCTGACTTCCTTCCATCTTTACATTTCTTGCTAAAGTAAGTTTGCAGCAGTGCCTGGCCCTTTGATAAATCCTGCCCGTGCTTCACGTGGGTGGTTTTCTTGAGATACTCCGTCTGTTCTGAAACAATACAGATACATCTCCCTGACGGTTTCCCTGTGCAGTTTGAGGCCTGCTTTCTTCTCCTATGAGCTATAGTCAGAGGGGCTGGATTTTCTGCAGTCTGACCAGGGGAAGGCGGGGCTGGGCCAGCATGCAGCCTTCACGGTTGGGCTGGACTTGTCGCTCATTTGTAGTTTGGTTGAGGTTCCTGAGCCTGGATTTACCACCTCTCTCACAGCCTGAGGAGACCCTTGTGCTTCTTTCCTGCCAGTTCATCAAGGGCTTTGCCAATGTCCCAGGGAGCTGCCGCGGGTGTGGCTGGTACCCTGTCCTTCACTGGTCTCTCTCCAGTGGACACGGCATAACTTCCAAAGACAAGGCAGGGAAAGGGGCGATGCTCTTTAGGCCCGTGCTAAGCGTGCACAGGAGAGGAAACACACGTGAGAGCTTTGCCAGTGTCCCCTCCCTGCTCTCTGCTCCTCTTCCACAGGAGCTTAGCTCTTGAGGTTTTGGTCATCACTTTGGCCACGTCAGTCCTTCTCGCTGGAGACACTGAGCGCTGGGGCCCCTGCACCCTCCGGCTCTCCTTTCCTGCCCTCCCCCCCATCAAGAGGCCACTTCCCCAGTGAAGTCAGCTGTTTTCCCCTCTCCTGGAGGAGCTGAGGCGGGCTGGGGAGGACCCTACGGTCCCGAACATGGTTCAGGGCTGCTGGTGGCAGATTTCTGTCTGCCTTTCTTTCAGCCTGTTCCCCTCGCAGCCTCCTTCTGTCCTGCCTTCCTGGGTCATGGCCCTCGAGCAGTTGGAGGACAGCTGCCAATTCCTTGTGCCTCCTTCCCCGCCCACTGGGGGCTGAAATGACAGCGCCCTCTTAGGATGGCATGCCAGAGACCACCAGGCCCTCCATTCAGCTTTAGCAGGTCAGGGTGGGGAGGCCCTGGAAGAATGATGGGTGTCAGGAAAGGGCAAAAGATTGTCATCCTTCTGGTCCTCCTCCTGGCAGGCCTGCCCTGATGCCCAGGGCTCCCTCCCAAGCCTTCCTGTCTGACCCGAAGGGACTCCCTCCACCCGTCCATGCCCCACACCAACTCTGGTCCCCTGACATGGGAGCCCACCCCCTTCCTGATGAAAGTCAGGGACTGGAAAACCATGCGGAGCTTTATTCAAACAGATTCTGTTTTGCATTAGAAACTCATCATTCTTCTTCCAGGAGGCTGGCCCGTGTTGTCAGAAAGGGAAATGGAAATTGAGAGCGAGGCCAAAGGCTGATTGAGGGCAGGCCGCTACCTCCCAAGAGGAGGACAGAGTGTGAGGGAAAGGAGACAGGCCTGCCTCCTCCATCCTTCCGACACTTGTCTGGTCCTGTGCGGGGCTGGCCATCACCAGCGCCCTCCCTCTCCCGGGGCGGGCCAGCCACGGGCAGACCCAATCGGGGCCGCAGTCCTTGACTTGGCCCCACGCCCGGGAGCACAAAGCCAGTTGGTTCCACCTGGTTTTGAGTATTCTTACTACAAACAAACAGCATCCAATTAGCCTTCTTTCAATGGGGACGCTCAGAAAAAGAGATTACATGAAAATAACATAATCACATCTTGGATGAACTTCAAAATTAGATTTGTGGGGCAGTTAAGTTCAACAGAAACAACTAATTAGGGAAGAGTTTTCCGGCTTGAATTAGTTTTGACCAGCAACCTCCACATACCCTCCCACTCACATCCGCAAGGTACCCCCACCCACACCCTCCGACACACAGCCATCCGCTTCGGGGAAAGGAGCGCAGGGCCTGGGGGTACCAGGTGCTCAGGCCTGGTCCTGAGTCCTGTGTCTGTGGTCCTCACATCGTGGTTCAAATCCTGTTATTCTACGGCCGGGCTCCCCTGCCCTCATTACCAACCTTATCACAAATGCTTTTTCTCCTTGCTATGATTTCTGTCGCAGGCTCATAGCAGATCAGATGGCCATGAACTTGCTCTGTGCTGGAAGCGTCCCCTCTTTTCCTCTGATGCTATCTGCCCCAAAGGGAAGGAGGCCACATTTATCAAATACCCTCGATGTCCCAGGCATTTCTGATACAAGATTTCATTTAAGCTCCATGATAATCTCAAGAGGCAAGTACCGTGCCCATTTTCTAGATGAAAAATAGGGGCTCCGAGACGTGTGTAGTAGAACCAGATAGACTTTCCTGGCTTGCGTAGGGGGAGTGGATACTGATGCTCTTGGGCCAATCTCTCGCCATTCTGTGGCTGCAGCTCCTCTTCCCCCGGGCCCCTGCACACTCTAAATTTCTGTTGAGGATTTCTGCATGTGGCTTCTGATCGGTTCCTTGGTGTGGGGGAAAGAAATCATCACGTAGAGATGAAAGAAGTGGACTTCCTCCCTGTGTGATGTCAGAGAGCCCAGCCCCCAAGGAGCCAAAATAAGCCCTTCTCTGCCAAACTGTCTAGATCCTTAACCTGTCTGCCTCCTGGTGACCCGAGAGGACCCAGGGGTTCTTGATCACTTACCTCCTGGACCTCCCTGATGGTCAAGGTGACATATAGGACACACATACAAGGGAGTTTCTGGGTCCCAGCCATTCCCACAACTTTCTCTCTCACACACACACACACACAAAAACAACAAAAAGTCTATCGGAGAATCATATAATGGTGACAAATTAGGGAATATGCCTTACTCCCTCCACAGACCTACCTGGCAATCAGAAAGCTGCACTTTTGCCCCCAGGGGAGGCTGGCAGCTTGCATTAAATTTCTTCAATCTTCCATCCAGGCAAAGGAGATTTCCCCACAAAGATACTGGGGTGAGTCTCAAATTTATCCCTTCCTACCCCTAAGGGATACATTTGGCAGTCTGAGATTTGCAAATGTTAATCACTATATATAAAAATAGATAAAAGAAAAAACAAATTTCTTCTGTATAGCACAGGGAAGTATATTCAATACCTTATAATAATATGAAAACAATTATGTGTGTGTATGTGTATATATATGTGTGTGTGTGTATATATATATATATATATATATATATATATATATATGACTGGGACATTATATTGTACACCAGAAATTGATGCATTATAACTGACTATACTTCAATTTAAAAAATTAAATTAAAGTAAATTTTAAGAAAAGATACTGGGGTGAGAAAGGGAAGTGGATGCCAGACAGGAAAAAGCATTCAATATTATGGAAGCAGATCAGGGTCCCAGCCAGGATCGTGGGTCACAGTGCACATTAAGGAGGGGGACCTGTGAGATGCAGTGGGAAAGGGGACAAGGAGAAAGCTGCCGGCATGTCCTGAGTCCCTCTCATGGGGCCCTGGTGGTTTCGTCCACTGAACCCTTGTGGAATTGTTGTATCTTTATCTTGCAGGAAAAGGCATTCAGGACTCACCAAGGTAACGAGATTTATATAACTACAAGCTACAGTGTATTGACCCAATGTATTTCTATTGATTAGAAAATTATTGAGCAAGTGGAAAATGCACATTATATGAAAAACTTGGAAATGTGCATTAATAAAAACACATTATATATGTGCCAAGAGTTGTATGTCCGTAACAAACAGTCCTGTGTAACAGAGGACTATCTTTGAATCTAATAAATGCCTCCCGGTAGTCACAATGGAATTAAATCTACCAGTGGTCCACGGTGTTCCTCAAAATGGGCCCATGTCTTCCAGGAGCTTTGTCACAAGAGCAAGTTTGAAAATCACCAGCCGGTAGGATCCAGCCCCAGCACCTTTGCTGAATATTCAAACCTCCTCCCATCACCCCTGCCCTTGCCCAAGGCAGAGAAAGAGAAGCATGTTTTCAGAAAAAGGGCACGGGGGAGGGCTGAGAGGGCACAGAATGTTCCTAGAACAGATAGAAGTTTAGCTTGACAGAGCTTAGGCTGTAAGACAGGAGAGGAGAGGAGAGAAATGTGGCCTCTGGGCAGAACAGAGCATGGAGGGCCTGGTTCATCTAATTAGGGATGGAAATCTTCTCAGAGAGGCAGGCATGAGCCCAAGGTGGATGGTAGACCAGGAGATGTGTGCACATATTTCCACCGTGAGAAGAATTCTGGGCAGCCGTGTGCAAGGTACATTGGTAGAGGAAGACGGCAGAGGATGCTCTTATCAGAGGTGGTGAAAGAAGACGTAAGGAGGTGAACTGGGCAGAGCT
Organism: Vicugna pacos; assembly: GCF_048564905.1. Classification (NCBI taxonomy): domain Eukaryota; kingdom Metazoa; phylum Chordata; class Mammalia; order Artiodactyla; family Camelidae; genus Vicugna; species Vicugna pacos. The sequence continues at coordinate 38,887,069 of NC_132997.1, read as the reverse complement.
GGGGGAGGCAGCTGAAGAGAAGCACTGACCAGGATGGGAGGGTGGCATCCGTGCGGACTGCAGTGGACCCGGAAGCATCCCAAGCTGCTCTAGGATGTGACCATGGGGTAAGCTTGGAGACCAAGGATGGGTGCCACTCTGTGACTATGGGAACCGTGAGAACTCTTACACCATGGCTGTATCACACCGGGCCCCCATCCTGACCCTCTCCCTAAGGCACAGGAACAAATGTGACTTTGCTCGTAGAAGGGGGGGCACCTCACCTTTACTGTTATGACACTTCACTCTGAAGTTTTCTGTCCCTGCTCACCCATACCTGGCTCTTTCAGGGCCCTTTTTACTTCTTGCCTTCTTTTCTCACTGTGGATGCAGCCTGAGGGTAGCACTGGCCTCTGGACCTTCCTCTGCTGGGAAATTGATGATTTTAAGCCCGTCCAGTAGGGGCAGTGGGCTCAGCTTGCCCTGGTCTGCTCCCCTCCTCACCGGGCGGTCGTGGCCCCTCCCCTTCCTCTGATCTCTCAACCCCCTGATTTTCTATGCCCTCTCCCGCCCCCTCCCCACTATGATTTTAGTGATGGTGCTTTTCTTCCCGCTCCTCAGCAGCTCCTGAAGTTCAGTAGGACCTCTTGGATGGAGCTGTTCTGCTCAGCCACTGGAGGGGAGAAGCCTTTGAGCACATCCAGGGACCTGCTGGGCCTTTCTGCAGAATACGGGTGATAAAGATGCTGGGTGAAGCATTAGCCAGCACTCGGAACAGGAACTGGGCCACCTGCCAACCCAAGCCCTTGCCAGAACCATGGCCAAGTGAACTTTCCAAGAGACAAATGACTGTCTGCAGCATAGTGCCTGCAGAAGCTTCTAGACCCACAGAGAGGGAGCTGAGTGAGGGGAGGGCCCCTGAGTGTGTCTGCGTCTGGGGTATGTGTGTGGCTGAGGCCACCATGGGTATGGCCAAAGGTCAACAGGACACAGAAAGGAGCCCGGATAGGGGGAGGGCTGCTTCACAATTGCATGGGGACAAGGACGGGCTCCTTGGTGAGCGTAGCTCAGCCCACCTGGAGGGACACCTAAGTGCATCTGAGGGCACCAAAGGAGGACTGTCACAGCCTGAACAGGTGCTCCTGCCTCCTCCAAAGGCCTAGCTCATCTGATCCCTGAATCTGGGATTTGCCCTCCTCCTTTCTCTCCGAGACTTGCGCTTTGGTAGAGCTCCTGTGTGTTCCACTGGGGTAACAGCAGACATCACTCCTCAGTCAGCCCCAGAGCAGGCCAGGAAAAGCCTCCCAGTGCCCCTGCGCAGTGCTCAGGTGAAAACCCCAGTCACCTGCCACATTCATTACCCCAATCAGTTCCTCCACTCAGATGTTCCAATCACTCACTCCAACCCTTACCCCAATCAGCTACTTCAATCACCTGCCCCACCAGTCACTCCAGTCACTTACCCCAATCAGTTGCCCAAATAAATTACTCCAATCATCCCAATCACCCACCACATTCAATTACCCCAATCAATCAGTCAGGCTTGGGCAAGAGCCATGGCCAGTGTACGTTCTCTAGTTCAAGTTTCCTTCTCTTCCACTGCACCCTGTTCTATGCCAGCTTCCCCTCCTTTCTCAGAGATCCAAGCTTTCTGGGAAGGCCACACTCAAAACGTGTGTGAATTAAGTCACCAGTCCCTGTTTATAGAGCATTTATTCATTTGACAACACCCTCTAACCTGCCATCTGCACCAGGCACTGTGCAGGGCCGGCAAAGGGAATGAAATGGAGATGAACAAGCCACGCTCTGTTCCTGTGGAGCCCCGGGGAAGGGAGAAGGTGCTTGCAGCTTCAGCCAAACATGAGTCACAGTAGAGGCACAGATATCCACGGTGGGGCTCCAGGAGATCAGACGGAATGTCATTGGGGAGGGGATGTGGATTCAGGCCTGGGAGGAAGAATACACTCTTGCAGGCAGAAGTTGGAGACCCCAGGGGATTTGGAAGAGCGTGAACCAAAGCAGGGAGTCGGACAGTGCCAGATTCTTTGAGAAGCAGCTGGATGTAGACTTGGTTAAACACAGGGTAAGTCGATGTTGGAGAGAAAGGGGAGGTCATTCTGGACACAGACTGCAAATGGCCTGGAAGGCTAAGCTGAGCTTGGCCTTTATTAATCAACAGGGGGAAAGGGGGATCACTTGGAGTGAGGCAGGGCAGAGCACAGGGCACTCCAGAGACGGGCTCCGAGCCCCAGCACCTAAGCAGGCAGCCAAGGGTGTGGGTGGCAGACAGTCATGTGAGCATGGCAGGAAGTGCAAGGAGACCAGCCAGCAAACAGGCAGCAGGGCCTCTTGGCATCCCTCCCTCTCCACCCCTGCAGCCGAGAGGAGACTCAGGGAGCTCCTTCCTGCCAGGAAGACTGGGCCAGGGGCTCTGTGGACCACTTTCCCCACAGACACTCACCCAACCATCAGCAGCTTCAGCTCTTTCTGATGTATTCCAGAGCATCTCTGCTAAGAAAAAGGTGAGGCTTTCTCACTTCAGTTTTATTCTATATGTCCTCTCTGCCGTAATCACCTAAATTCATTCGAAAATGGCTAAACCTACAGCAAAGATGAGGAAGAGATACTTGCATCTTCTGAGCTGGTCCCTGAGCACATGGTTGGGTCCGAGGCCCATCCAGCCTCCAGCGCGCCCGACGAGCTGTCTGTGCGGTCTCTCTCCAGCCGAGAAGGGCACGTCCAGCCCGGGCAGGCCCAGCGGCAGCCCCACCACAGGGAGCCCTCTGCTCTTCACGCTCCACTGAGAGTTTTCAATTGACTGTAACTTCCTTTTCAGAAATCTTCTTTGGCTTCAAAGCTACAGAAGATTGTTCTCCTTGGGGACTGCAGAGATGTTCAAAGTTTGCCTCCCAGAGATGACCGGAATTAGCTTGAAGTGTTTTTAAATGGGCATAATAACACTGCTATTGTCCTTGATTCTCAAATGCAAACATTAAAATCTTCAGACATAAAACGATCTTGAAAATCTCATAGAAATATAGTCTGTTTAGAGCTGAGGCCAAAAATTAAAAATCCCCTCCCCAGGAGGGTACTGGTCAGCTTAGAATGAGAGACACAGAAAGCACAGTGTGTGTAAGAAGATCATCAAAGCGCTGAGACAACTCCAGGTCTCTCGATCCAAAAGACCTCACAGACCTGAATATAGGAGAAGACTGGAAATGAATAAATGAATAAAATCTGTAACACAATTTCAAATGGAGAGGAATATGACAAAGAATGGACTGAGGAGTGACAAGATTGAGGGGGGATGCTATTGTAGGGGAGCCAGGCAGGACCCCCTGAGCAGGTGCTATAAGAGAAGAAACCAAATGGACAGGAAGGAAGGAGCAGTGCTAGAAGCTGAGGGACGAGGCTTCCAGCAGGAGGGTGGACTGTGCAATGGTCTTGAGGCAGGCGTGAGCTGGGCAGTTTGGGGAGTAACAGGCCATCCAATATGGCTGGAGGAAATGAGAAAGAGGGCGTGAGAGGAGAGGAGGTCTGGAGGGAGACAGAGTCCAGGGCTTTTAGGACAGGAGCCAGGAAGCTGTCTCTGTAAAGGGTCAGCTAGATATGTAAGCTTTGTGGCCATTCAGCCTCTGTCATATCTCCCCAACTCTGCTGTTGGCTCAATGAAAGCAGCCACAGGTGGTGTGTAAATGAATAGGTGTGGCTGTGTGCCAATAAAACTTTATTGACAAAGACAGGCGGTCTGCCAGATTTGGCCAGAGGACTGTAGTTTGCTGACCCTTGTCTTGGAACCTTGCCAGCCAGGGTGAGAACCTTGCCTTTTACTGCTCATGTGAGAGAAGCTATTTAGGATTTTAAGCCTAGGAGGAAAGTGACCCGATTGATGCTTTAGATCATTCTGTGTGTAACATGGAGAAGGGATTACGGGATAAGAGCAGAAGTAGGGGACCGATCTGAGGGCTGTTAAAGTTCTCTGTGCAAGAGAAAATGGAGACTGGATCTACAATGATTGTGGCAGGGATGATGCTGCTCCCCTGCATCTCCAGGTCTCCCCTTGGGTCCATGGTAGGATTGCATCTTCCACCCCTGTGAAATTAGGCATGGACACGTGGTTTACTTCAATCAATAAATGTGACGAGTCAACATCTCTAAGCACTTGCACACACCTTGCTCTTTCTTTGCATACCGTGGTAACATTACAAATTCTAGAAACTCTGTCAACCTGGGTCCTTGAATGAGGACAACATGGAGCAGAACCCCTCATTGACCAGCAACATAATGTGAAGCAAGAGCAAAACTTTTGTTATTTTAAGTCACTGAGAGTTAGGGCCTGTTTGTCACTGAGGCATACCTTAGCTCATTCTGACTGATAACAGTAGTAAGTTGGGAAATAAGCCAAGTGGCTATGCTGAGGGGAAATTTTCAAGGTAAAATTTATGAGACTTGCTGATAAATTAATTACAGGCTGTTTGCAAATAAAAGAACTAAAGGATGACTCCTAGGGAGTTTGGTCTGAGCAAATTGGGTAAAAGATGGCACCATTTAATGAGAAACAGAAGGCTTGGGGAGGAGTGGGGAGTCTAGTGTAAGACTGGCCAGGTTTAAATAATAGTTCACCACTAACCAGCTTTGTAAGTTGAGCGACTTACCCAGCCTTTCCATGGTGAGTTTTCTCATCTGTACAGTAGGGATAAAAATAGTATTTACTTTATAGGTTTGTGAGAGGGATGTGTGGAGATGGCTCACACGAACCACTTAGTCTAGACCCTGGCACAAAGAAACTCCAAAATGCATGTTAGCTATTGTCATCACCGCCACCACCACCGTTATTGTTATTATAATCAGTATCTTAAGAGCTTGTTTATTTTGAGTCAACCCCATGTGCTCAGTCAGTTTCAGGTACCCTGAGAAGTCAAATTTCTGTACCTGCCCTGAGGCCAAAAACAGCCCAGCCTGGCCTGGCCTTCCCTGGTCCTTCCTCCAGACAGTTCAAGCCCAGACACTAGCCAGCCCGCTGTCTGGCTCCCGCTCTCTGGCTCAACTTCAAATGGCTGTTGGTTGCTGATCATCTACAGGAGACCTGGCCTTGCTTCCGCCTGCTTTGTCCAAGTCCAGATGGCCTGAGCAGACCAGCCAGGGGCAGGACTCCTACTCCCACAGTGAATCCAGACTGCGAACAATGCTGGCTGGCATGACTCTGGCACTGTCTTCCCTTTATCCTGGACTGCCCCTGTCAGGGGGGTGAGGGGGGGCAGGTGGAATCACAATAGAAGTTCTAGAAAGTTCTAGAATAACATCACTCAGGAGTTGCAGCTACTTGGTCATGAAGAGGAGTGACTCTCTTTTGCATCCACTTGTTTATTGTTTATACCATCACTTGTGTGAATTTTTTTTAGATTTCACGTATAAGTGATACCATACCGTATTTGTCTTTCTTGGACTTATTTCACTAAGCATAAGAGGCAAGCAGAGAGGGACAAATTAAGGGTATGAGTTGAACAGATAATGAACTACTACGTACAAAATAGATAAGCAATAAGGATACACTGTATCCTTGGCAATTATAGCCATTATCTTGGAATAACCTGTAATGGAGTATAATCTGCAAAAAGACTGAATTGCCATGCTGTCCACTTGAAACTAACACAGCACTGTAAATTAATAATAAGTTAAATTCAATTTGAAAAAAGAGGAGTGAGAACATGAGCACAGCCTTTGTGCATTGGTCCACAGCCTGAATTAAATGGTTACTTTTCCAGGTCAGAGTGGCACATTCGGGTTTTGTAGCAGAGGTTGTGATGCACCCAGCGCCCCCCACCTTTTCAAGACCAGATCCCTATTCCCCCAGCTGCCAGCAGTGTTGGCTGCTACAACAGCTGGAAACTCAGGTGATGGCCACGTCCGCTCCTAGAGAGGATATTCAGTGACTGGTCAGCACAGGGATAGAAAAGTCCAGCCCCCTCACCCCCTTTTCCGCAGGTCATGTTGACTGTGCCATGTGCCCTGTGTGAGTGGCTGAGGCACCAGTTGGAACCACCTTGTGATCCAACTTCCGTCTCTGCCCAAGTCTGTTTCCATAACCCTTCACATGTGCTGTTATGGACAGCACTCCCAGTAAATTTCCTGCAAACGAATCTTAGACTCTGAGCCTGCTTCCCAGAGAGTTCTACCCATGGCAGGCTGTTCCCGACACACATGGGAAGAACCTAGATCAAAGTGGTGTGCAATGTTCTGTCTCACCGGGAAGGGAGTCAGGTCTTTTATCATTTGAAAGCAGACATATTTAGAAGAGAAGAGAAAAATTCTCAAGTGCTACTTTGGCCACTAGATACAATTCTTTCTCTGGAGGTGCTGATGTCTCGGGAAAATTCAGTGTCTCGATGTTTCTCAGATGGTTGCAGTCCCAGAAGGAAGACTCACTGCCTGTGGGTCTGTCTGCTGTCATGTTGGCAGGTGCAGGTGGATTTGTGCTCCCCCTTTCCCTCTAGATGTGCAGGAAAATCTGAGATCGATTTACAGAAGGTGTGTGTGAGCCTCTTGCATTTTGTGCAAAAGTATTTTAAAAAATTAGTTTCAGAGGTATTTAAATACTGTCTTTCCATCTTGAAAAAATCAAATCAAATCCTATAGATCTGAATGTGTATTTGAATACGCTGATAACCTGGGAAAGGCTGGCCTGGAAGTAAAAAGAGAAGAGATTGTTAACTTATCCTGTGATAGACCTCTGTGGTGACTGGTTTGCCACATTAGGATGCATTTTTTTGTCATGAAAAATGTTTTTAAAAAGCTACATTTAAAAAGAGAATAAGAAAAAGAAAAAGAAAACAAACAAACAAAAGCTAAATGAAAAAATCATAAAAGTATTAGGGGGAAAAAAGAGATTATTTTTACAACTTTAGGGTGTGGGGTTCCCTTCCCCAGGAAGGAAGATTCAACACCCAGAAGCCATAAAGGAAACAACTGGCTGATGACTCTCACAAAAATTAAAAACTTCCGTAGATCAAAACACATAATAAAGTTTTTTTAAAAAAAGGGAGCATTTGGAATTTTCTAACAAGCAAAGGATTTATAGGCAAAAATGGCTCTTACAAATCACACACACACACACAAAACAATCCAATGGAAAAATAGGTAAAAAATTGGAGGAGACCATGGAGATGAAGACAGTGGATGTTGGATATTAGAGATCTTAAAAAAAAAAATTCAAGTATAATTGATTTCAATATTGTGTTAGTTTCAGGGATACAGCAAAGTGATTTGGTTATACATATATATGTATGTGTCTGCAGTCTTTTTTTTTTTTTTTTGTATTCTGGGCACTCTTTCAATCTTGGTTTGTGTGAAGACCCCAAAGGTCAAGCACAATACAGTAGATGCCAACTAGCCTAAATTTCAGCTGGATTCAAGGCCTGCTGAAAGGATTTTCTAATCACCCACGTCCCAGCCATGTGAGAGGCAGAGATGACAGGGCAGCTGGTCCCGGGCTGGTAGGGGTGGGGCAGGACGGGCTGGGAGGCGTTGCCAGAAGGGAACAAGCAAAGGAAGGAACCACAGGCTCCCCAGCACCTCGAACAACCTTAGCCTATTAATCTATACTCTCCTGAGAGTTTACTAAGTAACAGGAAAGGAGGAAAAATCAGGAAAAATCTTCCACAAAGAAAATGCAGAAGAAGCAACAGAGACAAAATCTTGGAACCTGGAAAGCAGATGCATGAGTGGTCACGATGGAGCCCATCTGAGAAGCCTGAAGGCTGAGCAGGTGGCAGGGGAAGCCTGGAATAAGCAGAGTTTTCCAGAAAGGGGCAGGGATTGCCAGTGACAGTATTTCTGCAAGCAGCAGTGTGCGTGGAGCTGAAAACGGAGGAGAAGTTAAAAATTTGTTTGAGAATGTTTTGGCCCACGGTCCCTTGCCCCAGTTTGTACAGGTGAAAAGCTACTTCCCCATCATCCTGGCAGAAGACGAGGGAACCAGAGGGTTCTGAACTCAGAAACCACGGGCACAGATGCAGGTGAGGGCAGCAGGCTGACCACGGGGATGACAGTCAACATGCTGAATGCTGAAGCCCCTGCCCTACACCTCCCTCGGCCCTAGAACCAGGAACCAAGCAGGATTTAGGATGACTTTTCTCTGGGGATACTGGCCAGGCCAATAGAATCTGTGCAGACACTGGCAGTTCAGGGAATCCCCAGTAAAATGGTCCAGTCTTTCTCCAACAAAGCCCCACTCAGACACCCAGAGCTTCCAGTGTGTGTCTAAGAGCCTCAGTGGTTACATCAAGTCAGAGGTGAAAACTATCAAAGAGGGAAAAATGAACTTAGAGGGAACAGAGATATCTAAAAAAGTATGGGAGGAAAGACATATATAAGTTTATATATGTATAAAATATATATAAATAGTATACAGATATAAAAATATATATATATACATATATATATATGTATATATATATATAACAGGTGCTATCTCCAGAAAAAAAGAAGACACTACATGCATCCATGAAATGAGTGAGTTGGTTGCTTAAAAAAATAATAACAAAGTAAGTTTTAAAACTATCATTCAGAATTTTTAATGTATTTTTGGAAATTAAAATGGCAGCTATCCAAAACCATGGCATACAAGAAGCTTCAGCCGAAAGATTAAGCGCTTTCTTCCAAAAGACAGAATGCAAACAAAGAGATGAAACTTAGGAGAGAAAAATTAGACTCTAGAGAATCAGCTCAGGAGGTCCCGAACTGGAAAACAGAAAGCTTTAGAAACCAGAACAGAGGAAACAGATTGGGGGAGGGGAAGGAAGGGTAGAAAATAAAGAGAATATTTACCAGGTTGGGAGTAGCAATCATGATCCTCCAGGTTGAAAATCCCCGAGTGAGTGGGACCCACACCTGAGCACCCCAAGGATAGAAAGAAAATTCTGAAGGATTTCAGAGAGGAAGCTGATTTTATGTGAAGGAAAGTGATGAGACAGCATCTGACTTCTCAACAGCAGCTGGAAGGCAGTGAGCAAAGCTTGAAAGTCTGAGGGTCAATGATCTCCAACCCAGCTGCCAATCAAACGTGAGGGTGGAATGGCTCATGTTCGCACATACATACGAGCTCTCCAAATCCCGTCCTAACACAAACATTTCTCAGGGAGCGACTGGAAGATTCGTTCACCAAAACAAGGGAGAAAATCGAGGGGACATTGGATTCAGCAAACAGGGACCCAGCTTGGGGAAGTCAAAGGGGTCTCCAGGACCCCAAAATCACGGAGATGGGGGCAGCAGGGCAGGGAGCGGCCAGTGAATCTACACACAGAGCAGGGAGAGCCTCCTTCGGCCCAAAGTCTAGGGACGATTAGCGATGAAACACTAAACAAAGGGAAAACTTGGCAACACTTTATTCCAAGCAAAACAAAAAGCTGTACAAGATAGGAAATGTGCTCTACGTGGTTTAGCTGTGAATAACATGAACATAGTCATAACTACGTAAATGCCGAGTTATTGATTTGGCCAAAAATGACACTGTAACTACCGTGACGGGGGTGGGGGCATGGAGAGAGGGCGCATAGGCAGGGGGGAGGATGGTTTCAGAGAGCTAAGTCCTCCTCTTCCATTGAGGAATTCATGAAATAACATTTCAACTGGAAAATCAAGAAATGGCAGTCTAAGCAGGTTATTTTAAAGTCAGGAGGAAAACAGAGAAGAATCAGCAAGATGAATTCAGAGTGGTGGCCTCTGGGGAGTGAGGATTAGGAGAGGGGAAGGGGAATGCTGGTTTTCATTATAAGCCTTGCAGAATCATTTGACTTTTAAAACTGTGTACGTGGACGACTTTGATAAACATACATTTTTAAGGGGGAAAAAAAACCTACCAAAGAAACAACAAGGAAATGATTAAATGGGTGAAGTCAGCACATTTCAAACTTTTTCACCCACAGATCTCCAAAGAATGAATAAGTAATTTGGGGCATTTGGGACACAGACCAAAAGGGAGCTGAAATCCAGAAAATTCTTTGAAGTCTTGCTTATTAGCCTTGAAATTTATGCACAAGTTTCTCCCTCATGATACATCCCTGTTAACTTTTATAACCTGTTTTTTATTTTTCTGTTCTCCTTTCTCCTTCTCCTCTTGGGTCAGGCACACACCAGGCTAGGATGACAGAAAAGGACTCACTGTTAGCATAATAAGGTCCAGGGGTGCCTGGAGGATCGTTCATCGAGGAAGGTGAAATGTCTGATCATCTTTCCGTTGCTCCAGCAAGTGCTGCTAAGGCCCCCTGTCCCATCTGCCCCACCCCAGGGTCCAGGCTTGGTACCTTTCAGCAGGGAATTGGGGGAGCTGAAGGACTGACTCCCAGCAGGAGGCTGGGATGGGACCCTCCTGGCGGGGAGCAGAGGGAGACAAGGCCATGGAGGGGAAGGCAGAATGGAGCTCAAGGAGGAAAAGGCATCTCCATCTCAGCACTGGGGAGACCACCAGCCTAGGGCTGAGACTCAGGCTCCACTGCAGTGGGAGATCCTGGGAAGGAAGACTTCATGGGATGGAGTGGAGAAGCCCAACCCCAGCCCCCGCCTCCTCCTGTGAATCCTGCCACCAGTGAAATGCAACAACTCAAAGCAGACATGCTCGCTGTGGGTCTCTCCGTATACAACGGGGATTTCAACAATAAACCATGTCTTCAATTTGTTACCTTTGCCGGTAACCGATGTGCAAAGTTTACCCTGAGGCTCAGTGTCCCTGGGGTTCTCCCAAAGATCCCAGAGCGCCAGCGCTGCCTGGCAGAGCAGCATGGACACCCAGAGCAGGGAAATGTGAGATCAAGCGGGGGCATAACAGCGCGGTTGGCAGAATAATTGATGAGATGTGACATTTGTCGGTTCTCTCTCTGTCCCCTCTCCTGTGTAGGCTTGAAGTTGGCCTTCACACTCCCTCCTTGTTGCTGCAACAGGACAGGAAGTGGAAGCCACCCAGAGATCACCCCTGTCCCTGACCTGTGATCTTCAAAAACCCGACCGTGTGATGGATGCTAGGAGGAAAGGCATTTGCTGCCAGAGCTGTGAGGGAAAGAGAAGGGATTGACTGGGGTGCCAGAAGTCCAGAGGTCCCTAGAGGAGAGGAGATCATTCCCGGTTTGACGTCAGTCCCACAGGAAAGTGACAGTGAGGTGGGAAGCCCCATGAAAAAGATGGCAGGACCCCCAGGCAGGGCCACTACTCTCCTGCCAGCACCATTTGGTTCCCTGGCCCAGTAGCATTATTTCACTTTTTAACTCTGAAACGGCTCGCTTCTAGGAAAGCAGAACTTACCCCTAAGGTTCTGTTGGTTCCCTGAGCTCACTCTAGATTGGTCCATTTGTAGCACCTCATTTGCATGGGGCTCACTCCTGATTGGTCCATTTCTGTCACTCCTGATTGGCCCTTTTCTACAAAGCTCATTCTTAATTAGTCAACTTTTGTTACCCCTTATTTGCATATGATGCTGCAAAGTCTAGACTGGCAGCCTATAAAAGCCTGTGTAAGCCTGTAGACGGGGTCCAGAGCTTGGTGTGTTAACTCCTCTAGGCCCACTGGTGTAATAAACCTGAGTTCTCCAACTCTCCAAGTGCTGCTTGCTCTCTTGCCTGGATCCAGGTTGCTGTCACAACTGAGCTGTAGCACTGAGCTGTAACACACTTTGCTGCAACAACAGGGCCTCTGATGGGAATGGCTCCCTGCAAGGGAGGCCCCACTCAGCCATGGGTGGTTCTGCTTCAGCACAGGATGCTATGACCTCGTGGTCCAGGGCATACGGGGCCACAGGGCTTGAGGAGACCATACCAGCTGGGGCCTCAGCATCCCCGCCCTAATAGGTGGACTGAAGGACGTGTCCTGCTCTGTGTAGAAATTGTAGGATCTTCATACACTCAAGATGCAGAAGGAGTCTCCAATGTTTTCCATATTGAACTTCTCCCAGCCTGGCAAAAGCAGCAGCAATGAATAAAACAAGACACACACCTGCCACACAAGTTCTTCTCCTCATTACTTTGAATGACAGATGTCTGGCCTGGCATCAAAGTCAAGTGGGGACACCTCACCTGTGCTTGGAGCAGGACAGGGATACCAACTGGAAACCCACTCTGCATTTCCATCCTGACACACACACACACACACATGGTTTTGGGTTTGCCTCTCCCGGTTCCAGATATCCAATCCCAGATCCAGCTGTCATAACCCGCCCTGACAGTTGGGATGTGTGGCTCTGGGGAAAATCAGCAAGGACACGAGGTCCTTGGACAGAGAGGAGGCTTGAGGAGGAGGAGAGGAGACTTTGGAGACACACAGGGCGGGTATGTCGGGTGCTGGAGGTCTGACAGGCTGAGCCGTGCTGGACCATGAGCAGACAAAAGTGGGCAAGCTCCCCACTGGGGCTGGGGTTGACCTCTCTGGTCCCCTGAGCATGGCAGGCTGGGGATGCCTGGATCAACATACCCCTGTGCCCATGTCCAGGGGACCCAAGTCCACATGGAAGGGAACCGGTCCCCAGATCCTGACAGCTGTGACCCAGTCAACAGAGTTCATTTCAACAGACATAACCAACAGGGACAGAAAGAGGCACCTCCTTGTGACTCTGAAAACAGCTGAGAGTAAGAGACTGAGTATTTACAATCACCTATTGCTGGTGGTGTAGACGAGGGCTTCATGACACCACATCGGGAGACCTCAGCAGAGTGACACTTCCTGCCTCCCTTCCTCTCCCCAGCGGGCGATGGGTGGCAGCCAGCACTGTCTCCGACTCTAGCTTGAATCTGGTGGAGCCATCAAAAGGCAGCCCCCCAGAAGACATCCCTTCCTGGTCTCCCCTCTGCTCTGGGTAAATTTAACTGCTCTGCTCTGCCGGCCCCCTATTCTCTCAGGTGGGCTGCCCCATGAGGTGACGATGTGAGAGAGAGGATGCCGGCAAGTGCAGGAAGGCGAGCACCCCGTGTGGACCGCAGAGCTAAGGCCTGATGTACATCAGCAGGGCCGGCAGCGATGCTGTTGCTCGTCTGCCGGTAATCTGTCTCTGGTGTCTCGTTTCTCAGTTGGATGTGAGCCCGAGGAGAGTCATGGAGAGTTATTTATGAGTCCCTTAAAACCTCAACAGCCATGTGTCAGGCGCAGTGCCTGGTGCTTTGTAAATGCAATGTGTCATTTGATCCCCACAACTCTCTGGGGTCAGGACTATTACCCTGCGAATCCGTGCCTCGATCTCTGGGATTCCCAGTCCTGCTCTCCCTCCTCTGCACCACAAAGCCTCCAGGTGGGTCTAAGCGCGCCTGCCTCTAAGGGTCTGGTGAGGAATCACAGGGACACGGTTTGGTGCAAGACCTTTGTCGCCTGGAGAGCATAGAGCAAATCTAGGCTCCAGATTTTGTTGCCCAGGGCATCGTTGATGATCTGAGGATCCCCCGACAGAGGATCAAGGCAGGTATGGTGCCCCTGTTTCCTGCTGTTCTCAGCCCATGCGTTCCCCTTAGATGATTTCATCACTGCACAGCTCCAGTTACCATCTATCTGCTCAGATTTATGTCTCCAGCCCGGGCTGTGTGCAGGGTTCCAGAGGCACGCAGTCCAGGCACATCTCACTTGGCATGTCCACAGTGACTTCCTTATCTTCTTTTCCAAATCTGTTCCCCTCCAGTGTCCTCTGTCTCAGTTTATAACGCTATACCTTGCTGACACTGTCCCCTGTCTGCTGGTCTAAGACACTCTCCTGGCTCCGTCCGATTCCCTCCCACCACACGGGCCAGTACGCCTTCCTGCCTGGCTTACCGCAGTGCCCCTTAACTCATCTCCTAGTGCCACTCTTGCCCACATCTGATCCATTCTGTGCATAGCCAGGATATTTTTGAGACCCAAATCCGATCACTTCCACTCCTTCACTAAAGCCCTTCAAATATTTCTGATCCATTTGGAGAAAGAGCAGTCCCCGACGTGAGCACCCCCCACCCCCGCCTCTTTTGGGCACTGCGGGGCTGGCTCCGCCCCCTCGACAGAGATGCTCTGGACAGTCAAACCCTTGAACTTAAGCTGCAGCCACAGACTCCCTCTCTCAGATCGCAGAGCTGCCTGGGGGCCCCACACAGGGCCTTTTACTGGCCTCTTGCTGCCTCTTTCTTGACCTGAACAACTCCAACCACCCTTCAGGTCAGATGTCACTTTCTTGGGAAAGACCCCATCACCCTCCAGACTATCTTGAGTCCCTCTCCTCATTGCTTCTGTGAAATACAGATGACTGAAAAAGTACTTATTGCCATTATGATTTTTAAAATTTATTTGCACTTCTGAAAAAAAGATGTATTTGCATTTCTGGATGACTGCCTTCCCCGCAGGATTATGATGCTGTGACCAGAGGACTCTCTCCAGCCTGTTTCTTGACTAGATCCCCTGGCCTCACACAAATATCAATCAGTAAATATTGATTGGATGATACTTGAACATGGCTGTTGAATAAGTCACAAAAACAATTGAATACGTTGATTTTAACAGCCTTATTTTTTTAGAGAAGTTTTAGGTTCATAGCAAAATTGAGCTAAGAGTAACACAGTGATTTCCTGTTTGTCTTTGCTCCCACAGGCACAACCTCCCCCACAATCAACATGTCCCGGAGCAGAGAATTACATTCATTATAATCGATGAACCTACATTGACACATCTTTATCACTTGAATGTTTACATTAGGGTTCACTCTTGGCTCTGTAAGTTCTACAGCCTTGGGCAAAAGTACACAGACATACCTAGTTTTATTGCTCTTTGCTTTACTGCACTTCACAGATACTGTGTTTTTCACAAATTGAAGGTTTGTAGCAACCCCACAATGAGCACGTCTATTGGCGCCATTTTCCCAACACCATTTGCTCACTACGTGTCTTTGTCACATTTTAGTAACTCTTGAAACATCTCAGATTTTTTCGTTATTATTATATATGTTTGGAGATCTGTGATCCATAGTCTTTGATGTTACTACTACCACTCGCTGAAGGCTCAGATGAGGGTTACCATTTTTTAGCAACAATGTTTTAATTAAGGTAGGTACATTGGTTTTTAGACATAACACTATTGCACACTTAATAGACTATGGTATAGAGTAAACATAACTTTTATGTGCACTGGGAACCCGAAAAAATCTGTGTGACTTGCTTTATTGCAGTATTTGCTTTATTGCAGTGGGATGGAACTGGACTTGCAGAATCTCCAAGGTCTGCCTGTAATGCCAAGTACCCATCATCATAGTGTCAGAGTGACTTCACTGCCCTACAGATCCTCTGTGCTTCTCCTGTTCATCCATCTTTCCCCACAAGCCCCTGGCAATTACTGACCTTTTTACTATCTCCATGGCTTTGCCTTTTCCAAATATCATTTGGTTAGAATCATACATGTATAAATTTTTGCCCGTCTTTAACTCTTCATTCTCTTACTGTTGAGTTTTAAGAGTTCTTTGTATATTTACATAAGTCCGTTATCAGATATGTCTTGCAGTCAGAGGCTTATCTTCTCTTTTTCTTGAATAATATTGATTTTTAAAGACAAAAAGAAACCTGAAACTGTTTTAAGGAGTTTTTGAGATAGATGGATAGATCCAGAAGATAGATCCAGGGACTTCTTCCTTGTCCTTGAACCGAGGCACAAGCCTCGATCTGTAGACACTCCTCCACACGAGAGAGCAGGTTTGTCAGGAGTTATGGGGAAGTCGTCTTAGCTCCCTGATGAAACTGAACAATGAACACAATTGAGTCCATCTCACCTGTGTTATCAAGTCCAAGCTTGTACTGCTCACTTCACAATAGGCCCATAAAACAAGAGACAGGTTGCTGGGGCAAGGAATAGTGACTTTATTCAGAAAACCAGCAGACTGAGAAGATGGTGGACTAGTGTCCCAAAGAACCATCTTACCCAAGTCAGAATTCAGGCTTCTTTTATACTAAAAAGGGAGGAGGTGTGGTTGGTTGTTGCAAATTTCTTGGTGACAGAATCCTTTGTTCTTACAGCTGTGCACAGAGGTCAGGTTAAGATGTTCCTGTAAACCTCCAACAAGACCAATGTTATTCTCTGTTCTGTAATATTTTATCTCTGTATGAATGGGAAACTATTATACCTTTAAAGACCAGAGACTTGAGAATGGGCTCTCTTGTATATTTCAGGCTATAGGCAACATTCTTAACTCATAGCAAAAGCTATAGAATTCAAAGGTTAAAGTAAAAGAAACAGATCCAATATGGTATCAGATTTGTTCTTTCCTATTACAACTGGCTTGCTGAGCCACTGTCACTATCTCAGGCTAAGGCTTTAGAATAGAAAGCTCCAAAGTCCTTTGAATAGAGGCTCCACAGGGCAGAAGGAGAAGTGGGCAGCAATCTAAGACTGATGTCACAGGTGGATTTACCTTCAAACTAATGATGCTTACAAGACAGGCCCCCAGTTTACAGGAGCCCTTTCCAAAGCCCCGAGGAGTGGCCCTAAACAATAGAAAAAGTGAGATTGCCTTCTCTTTGCACTGGGACTTCCCCTTTGTCACATACACCCCCGACTCTGACCCCCATCAGGTGGCACTGGTGGGGTCTCAGGCATTTTGGTACCCAGCTAAGGAGAATTTCAGTTGAGAATACACTGTTTAAATGATAATTTAAAAAGATGTTTTAAAATGTTGCAATAAAACAAATGAGAAGTTATAGTTCTCCAATTTGGACACAAATGTCGTTTATCTTATTTAGATTTTTAATTAAGTAATAGAAAAGAAGCAGACTCGCAGATATAGAAAACAAACAAAAACGTGATTACCAGTGGGGAAAAAGGGAAGGGAGGAGGGGCAACATGGGGTCAGGGAGTAAGGGGTAGAAACTATTACGTATAAATTAAGCTACAAGGATATATGGTGCAACACGGGGAATGTAGCCAATATTTTATAGTAGCTATAAATGGAGTATAAACTTTAAAATTATGAATCACTATATTGTACACCTGTAACTGACAATAACTTACATAATATTGTACAGCAGTTAGACTTCAATTAAAAAAAAAAAGAAACCGAGAAAAAATCAGATAGAAGTTAATGGAATATGAGGAAAGTCATAAAGATGTGCTATGCAATCAATAGAAATTGTTGTTAATCAAATCAAAATTTTAACTGTTCAGATTTTGCCAAAGAGGAAGAGATAACATCTTTAATAAAAATAACAAATAGGCTCTTGGCATGTTTAGTCATTTAACTAATTAAAAGGAGTGAATCCCATGAAGATATTGGGAAGAAATTTAAATCTCTTGCCAAATTCACTGAAACTGACAACAAAGAAAACACAAAACTCATAAATGCCATTATAACATGAATAAAGATGTGAATACCATCATTCAGAGAATATTTAAGAATAATAACCATGTGAAACCTTGAAATGCCCTAAAATCTTATAGATCAAACGTAACAGGAACGTGATACAAGTGTTGTCCAAATCTGATAATAACACTATAATTTACACGTCATTACCAATGAGTTACGAAGTTGAAAGTAATTTTTCTAAACTATGAGAAAACTTTTAATATTTTTGATCAGTCACGCCGTGAAGAAAGACTAAATTATCTTTTTATTATGACTGTAGAAAATCATTGTCATATGAAGAGAACAAAGAAATCTCAGCCAAAAACATAAGGAAAGTATTAGAGATGTCTAGAAGTTTCTGTCTATGTTTTTTGAAGGATCTTGTGATATTTATGTTATTTATCAGCTTTTGAAAATTTGTGATTTACTGGAATTCTGGTCGCATTTTTACATAATTTTTACGTAATTTTACACATTTGGTATTCATACTTCAGTGTTCTTTTTCTTAGAGAAGTCCCCCCAGTTGGGTAAGGAACACTAGAACCTAGGTCTTCTCTGACTGACATGGCTGATGGAGGGATGGGCACCGGTCCCGCCCACAACACAGATGCTCCACTGCCTCAGACCCGTGTTCTGGGGAAGCTGCCTCATGGCCAAGGGCACACAGAGCCAACCTAAGTACCTGCAGAAGTGGAGGCTTTCCTGCAGAGACTGAGCTCTCTGTCCCTGAAGCTTCAGCAGAGGGGCCCCTGCCAGGGAGCTCCTGCTTCACGTGGGGAATGGACTGGCATCTTGTCCCTGGATATCTAGGCACCAGATTGACTTCTGGGTCATTTCCAGCCCTGATCCTTTTTTAAAGACTGGTGGTGGGCACTGTCACGCTCTTGGAGAGCAAATAAAGTGACTCACACTTTCTGGAAGACAAGTTGGCAATCAATATTCAACATGTTCACACCCTTCAGCCCCGTGATTCCCCTTCCAGAAATCTATGAATAGAAATGATTAGAAATGCAGGCAAATATGTAAGCAAGATTAGGTTCCCACAGCATCACATAGCATCATGATGATACAATTGAAACAGGGTTAAAAAAAAAACCCCTTTGCTATGTGCAGCTAGGTGTCTAGACTGGAAGACATTGACCACAATATTGCTAAAATGCTTCTGAGGGGTACAATTTGTGATTGTTATTTTCTTCTTTGTATTTTTATCTCTCTCTCTCTGTGTGTGTGTGTGTGTGTGTGTGTGTGTATAATGAACACAGATGACTTTGACAATCAGAAGAAAATGCATTGTTTTAAATGCACCAGTTGTGGAAGGAAATCAGACACCTACACTAGGTGGCAGATACACCTGCTCCCACAGGATCGTTTTGTAGTCATCAGTCTTTCTTTAAAATAAGTTACTTCAGGAGATCGAAAAGTGGACCCCACCCATCTCATTTCTCCAGGATCCCTAGAGCCTTTGCCCGGATACTTTGATTCAGCAGTGCTGGTAAACTTGGAGCAGCTCTTTGCAAGATTCCTTGCATTCTAACGTGGGTTTTCCCCATGATGGGTGGCTATTTTGTGCAGCCTCTTGGGACTGCCAGACAGTCCCTTTGGTTCTCACTGTCACAAGAACTAAGGACATGCCTAAATGGTGATGTCTAACAGCGCATAACCTGAAAACTTCCGTCGTCCAGCTGAAGAGTCCTTTGGACCTTGGAGAGAGCCAGGAAGCAAGAAAAGAACAAGAGCCCCATGCGGTGGGACTCACCTCCTCTCTGTAGAGTGAGGGACTGGGCGATCCTCCTGGTTCTACCCCCTTGAGCACTGCTACGTGGATGGTGCACAGGCGGGAGGACACGGAGCTCCCTCTGCCCGTGTGGTGGCCACAGCTCCATTTTTGGTGGACAGTTCAATGTTACCCATCATGAAATTGCATTACCTTCTCTAGTTGGCTGGAGTATCTTTGGAAATAAAGCTGGGTTTATGGAAATATATAAACTAAACATGCTGTGCAGGCATGAGTTTTTAAACAGAAATGAGCAAGGGGAAAGGAGCCAAAAATAATACGTGCCTCTGTGTGCCAGGTCCGCGCCTGGTGCCTGTGTGCATGTGGGACAAGACCGTGAGCTGGGCCATCACCTCTGAGCTTGGGGAGGGGACCAGTAGATGTGATGGTCAGAGCAGGGGGCGGGGCGAGTGCCACCGCCCAGCACAGCAAGGGTCTCCATCACGGAGGCCTCTGTGCAGGGGCCACCATCTTCAAGGGACTCAGGGCCACAGGGAGTCTCCACTGGTCGAGCAGTCCTGGCATCCAATCCCAGGAAGGGAGGGTTCCAGAGAGAAAAAAGAGGACCAGGAGAGGTCAAACTAGACACACAGCCCTGTGCCAGGAGCAGATGGAGGCCACAAGTCACAAGCATAGGGAGGGTACTTCAAAGGCCACCAGCCGGGGAGGAAGCCACCTGAACTGGGTGCCTGAACACAGCGTGGCCCGCAGAGGCTCTGAACCCCACACCCTCTGATTTCCCTTATCCCAGCGTTCACAAAGAAAGGAGTTTCCATGTGTCTACCCGGCCAGCAAAGGCCACCAGCTGGTATAGACAACGAGGTGGTTCTGACCCCTTCCGGGGCCTGTTCAGTCTTTGACCCTATGTTACTCAGGCCAGACCGAGAAACTGGGGAAACCAGGATCCACGGTGGGAAGCATAACTCACTCAGCGTCCCGGCTGGCGGAGGCAGATTTGGAAGCAGCTGGAAACCACACCGTGAATAACCATGGTTTGGCTTTGGCCACAACTCTCACGGGGGCATTTCCCCCCCATGCTGCCTGCTCGTGGGCTTCCAAACCATACACTTGGAAGCTCCCCATCACCAGCCTCTAATGAAACGCACCCGGCCTTCCGAGCATGTCTCCACCTTTACGGATCGGAGCAGTCGCTGGTCCAGGCCGCACGCACTTGGGGGCGCGCCGCGCGGGCTGCGTGAAGCCAGGTTGCTGTGAGATGCCGGGAAATGGTCTGCAAAGCTCCAATATTTATTACTTTCCAAATTTATCACGGCTTAGTCTTCCAACACAGAAAAGTGTGGTTTTGATTTTATTGTCGATGCTTCCCAAAGCCCCGGTCCTGGGTCCTCCACGACTGTCCCCCCTGGGTGGGCAGGGCCAGAGGCCTGAGGCTGGGCTCAGGCAGGAGCTGAGCCTTCCCACAGGGTCCTGCTGCTGAGACGGCCCTGGCCTCGCCCAATATTACTGGCCATCGGCAGAGGCCCAGCCAACCCCAGGTGGTGGTCCTTCCCCACGTGTCCCCAGGCTGGCTGAGGCCTTCCTGGTGGGCTTCTCCTGGTGAGTGAGGATCCACTGGCAGGGGACAGAGCAGCTGCTGTCATAAGGAGTGGCCTAGAGCCCCTGGGTCGTGCCAGCATTGTTAGCACAGGATGCTTTCGGCACTGGCCTTGAACCCGGCCTTGGAAAGAGGAGGTGAGCACAGGCGGGCAGGTCCTCAGGGGAGAGGAGTGAGCACCCAGCTCGTCCCAAGTCAGGTGGAACCCACAGGCTCCAAGGGGCTCATCTGGCTTTTCTTTCTCCTTAATCTATCTCTCTTTGTCTCTGTGCATCTCTCACTATGTTGGTCTCCATCTGCCTCGCTCCCCTCTCTCTCCTTTTCTCTGTCTCTCCTACTCACCTCCCATCACCCGCCCCATCACCTCCAGGCCCGGTTTCCCCTAGCAGCAGTTGCTCTGTGCCCAAGCCCACCTGGGACCTGCAGGGGTGGGTCCTGACCCCGTGTTTGCCCCTCGCCCTGTGCTCTCCTGTGCCCCTCAGGGTGTGCCCTGCCCCTGGCAGCAGAGGAGCCCTCTCCCCCAGTTCCTCACCTCCCCCACAGTTTGGGGTTAAAAAGAGTTCCTCCGATGTCTGTTGTCTGTCCTGGAAGCTTGTGGTCTATCTGGAAACTTCTGGAAAGCTCAAGAACCCCTTTTTGCCCTTTCCCTTCATCTCCCTCAGAGTGGACAGCATTTTCCAGGGTGGCATTGTAGCTGGGGCCAGTCAGCTCCAGCTTTCTCTCTACCAGCATAAGACAACCAAGGGCTGAGCCACCCACAGGGTCCTGAGGTGGCTGCTTCCACCAAATTTTCAGCCCCAACCCTCTGAACGGTTGGTTCTAGGGGTGGGGGAGCCCTCGCTCACTGCTCCCCCTACTTGTCCTGTCTCTGCTTCTGGACAGCTGAGACCAATGACTTTGAGCACCTGACAGCACCCCCATACTCATCTCTAGGGCATCTAGGATCACAGAGGGACTGAGGGTCATGGAGAGGAACCAAGTGTTCATGGAGGGCAATCCTATCAATGGTGGGAGCCACCAAGGCAGGGGACAAAAATACAGTGAAGGCAGCATCATAGGGAGTGGTGGGGTCTGCGGTAACTCTTCTACCAGCTAGACTGAGCAGCCTCTCTCCTTTCACACGGTGTGGCCAGATGCTCCAATTTTTCAAGAGAAACTTAAAACCTAGATTTTCCTAGGAAACTGTTGTGACATAATTTTAAAATGTTTGAGAACCACTCTGTAAGCCAAATCAAATACACTGACAGGGCGAATCTGACCTGCACACCACCTTTATGATCTCTGTTTGGTGTCCCCTAACACCCACCCCCTAATCTCCCGCCCACCCTGAGGGCTGGCAGGGAGGTTCCTCAGGGATTCCGCACTCCTCCTTTGCCCCTGCCCAGGCCACAGGCGCTTCCCCCAGCCCCCGGGCCCCAGAGTCATCCAGGTACTCAGAGCATCCACCTGCAGGGTTGGTCAACCTGCCTGTGCCCTGCAGACCCCAGGGCCCTTCCTGATTCTCACCCAGTGCGGCCAACCACAGACAAACCAAGGCAGCAGGCTGGTCCCAGCCACCCCGGAGGGATCAGGCTGCGCGTGACACGTGCCTTAGGTTTCTTTCCCTCTTTTGCTGCTGTCGAAGATGATGTTTAGATACAGCTGCTTTCTGTCTCCACTTGGGCAACCAACTCAGAGCGCCTGCCAGGGGCTGAGTCTCACGGCTCCCTAGGAGGGTCCTGCCTGCGCACGGCTGGCCCCGCGGCAGGGCTGCCCCTCGGGTGCTGAGAAGCAGTCGTGTTTGGGCCTGTGACCAGCTTTGCTGAGCTACTGCTGAGCAGCCTGTGCATGTGACTAAGCTGGGTTGACCTGCTTCTTTATCCATAAAATAGGAACACTAGCTTCCTCGGGCTAGATAAAAAGACACAGAATTAGACAACATACTTCAATGACCTCCCTGCTTCCCCATCTGCAGAAATCCTGGAATAATCATAATAATGGCTAACATTTGTGAGCCCTACTATGTGTGAGGCACAGATAAGGGCTTACAAATATCTCATCTAACCCTCACCCCCTCCCGAAGTCCATGTTACAGATGGAATCTCCATTCCTTAAAAAACTGAAAATAGACTTACCCTATGGTCCAGCAATCCCATTCCTGGGCATATATCTTTTCTAATTCGAAAAGATACATGCACCCTAATGTTCATAGTGGCACTATATACAATAGCCAAGCCATGGAGGCAACCTAAATGTCCACCAACAGACAACTGGATAAAGAAGCTGTGGTATAGTTATACAATGGAATACTACTCAGCCATAAAAAAGAATAAAATAATGTCATTAGCTGCAACATGGGTGGACTTGGAGGTTGTCATTCTAAGTGAAGTAAGTCAGAGAGAGACAGAAAAATGGTATGATACCACTTATCTGTGGAATCTTATAAAAAAAGGACACAAATGAACTTATTCACAAAACAGTGACAGACTCACAGATATAGAAAACAAACTTACGGTTAGTGGGGCAAAGAGGGTGGGACAGATAAATTGGGAGTTTGGGATTTTCAGATACTAACTACTATATATAAAATAGATAAACAATAAAGTCCTACTGTACAGCACAAGGAACTATATTCAATAACTTGTAATAGCCTATAATGAAAAAGAATCTGAAAAAGAATGTGTATATATATGTGTGTGTGTGTGTGTATATGTGTGTTTGTCTGTGTGTGTGTATATATATATATAAGTGAATCACTGTGCTATACACTAGAAATTAACACACTGCAAATTATATACTTCAATAAAAAATAAATAAAATAAAAATGCAGATGGAATCTCCAGCTCCAGAGAAGTTGGGCTATTTGTCCCCGGAAGAGCCTAGATTTTAAAGTTTGGTTTGTCTTAACGTTGACTCTAGAAATACCAAGGCGGGATGTGGGGCCGCCCCTGCTGGCTGCAGTGACTGACCTCCACTCTCTTCAGCTCCTCTGCTAGGACTCACCCCCGCCCCCAGGACCTGCCATTGGCCCTGGGGTTCAACCTGTGTGGGTTCAGCTGCCTGAGCACCCCACGGGGGCTGGTCAGCCTCAACTCTTGACACAGACCTGCCCACAACCACCCGGCTGCCACCTCCTGCCTGTGCAGCCTGGGCCTCTAGTGTGGAATGCCACCCACTTGGTCCAATCAACTCCTACTCATCCTTCAGAACCCAGTTCAGACGAACCTTCTACTGAAGCTCTGCCTGGCAGCCCCCAACCCCACAGTGGGGCTGAACCCCTCAACTGGGCCATCCCAGCCCCGACTCTGGCCTCGAGAGAGCACTCTTTGTGTTGGGTGAGTTCAGGATACAGTGAGGGACATAACTGGTGACCTAACTGAGCAGAGGCAAGGCGGCCCCTCTGGGTTTGATCAGAGGGTTCCAGCAGCCATTCCCAGGGCCCCTGTTCTTGCCTCTGATGTCACTCCTGGCTCCTGTTTGCCACTCCTAAGAAAACCACACCCTGCCGAGAAGCCCTTAGGCCACCCAGCCTGTGAGACCAGAGACTGCAGTCTGTGCTGGATGTCCTGCCCTGGGCTGGGGAGAAAGTCCCCATTGAAGACCGCTGGCCTGCACCCTCCCCTGTCCCTCCCGTGTGGACTGGACCGTCCCTTCCTCCAGCTTTATTTCACACCTGCTCCAGGTGCCTTCTCATCAGGGACCATGTGAACCTTTCTCAGGGCTGAGAGGGTCTGAGGGGACCAGGAGCCCCAGGCTGCCCCGGGTGTGACATCCTGTGATATTATTAGCACGAGAGGCGATGAGGTGCAGACAGTTTGCCAGCTAGGACCGGAGCTAGATTAACATCAAAGCCATGCCAGAGATGGGCACCCACTCAAAAATGTAAAAATGTGAAAATATGTATTCCAGCTGTTGGAAGGGTTTCCAGGAAGGGGGAGGGGTCACTCGGTGGCACGGCGCCCCCTGCTGGTCATGCTGAAGATGCAGCATCGCTCACAGGCGTCCTTCGCTGCTGAGGGTGACCAGGGGAGACAGGGTGTGTGTGCGCACACCATTTCCTTCCCTCTGTCTCACACACACACACGTACTGATGCTCCTCTTGGGGACCTCTCTGCCCACTGGCAGTACTAACCAACCAGTCACGTAGCCAACAAATACATAAGCACCTAATGCATGCAGACACTGGCCCAGACTCACCTCATCCGGGGTGGCCCCCCAGTCTTCATTCCCTGTCTTCAATTTGCTATGGAGTCCTCTTGTCCTGCCTCCAATGGTCCCCTCCCCTCCATGTCATCACACCCCCACCGGGTCAAGGGCTCAGTGCTCAACTAGTCACCTTGTCTCTGTGGTCCCTGCACCCACCCATCCTGCACCCTGCCCCGCACTCCATACGCTGCTCCCAAGCCTCCGGGGCCTCCATTGCGGCAGGTAAGGCCTCAGGTGGGAAGATCAGCCCACGCATGCGCCTCCGACTCCCTCACTCATCCACCCTCTCCGCAAACCACAGCATCAAGTCCTGAGATCACCTCCTACCTTCAGCCTCACAGACACCGCCACAGCCCCTCCTCACCTGCCAGGTCCACCCTGCTTTATACACCCACACCCGCCTCGCCCCCCCTGCCCATGGGCAGACCCCCTCCCCACCCTTTCTCTTCCTCACTCTTGGGCCACAAGTAACCCGTCACCACTTGCCTG
This sequence comes from Vicugna pacos, assembly GCF_048564905.1. Taxonomy (NCBI): domain Eukaryota; kingdom Metazoa; phylum Chordata; class Mammalia; order Artiodactyla; family Camelidae; genus Vicugna; species Vicugna pacos. The sequence continues at coordinate 38,861,773 of NC_132997.1, read as the reverse complement.
TGCATGTGAGACCCCACTCTCAGAAGCACCCCCTCGCCCCGAGTTCAGGGCTCTGCAGGGAAAGGAAGAACATGACAGAGACGACCCCAGGCCACCACCCAGTTTCCCAGGAGAAGCCTGAGGCATTCATTCAGAGGGGAGCGCGGGTCCTGCAGGCGGGCAGCGGCCGGCCGCCAGGGCCCCACGTCCCGGGGGTGAGACGGGCGACCAGCAAGACCATTGTTCATGCCTGGGCTACTGGAGCCCCTCCTCTGTTTGCAGAGGCAGTGGGAATACAAGACCTTGTACCCAGGGGTCCAGGGGCCCGTTTGAGCAGCTCCCCTCAAGCAGAAGTTTCCCACATCGCCTTCCAGCCAGGGCACCACACCAACTTCTCCCACCTCCCCAGCAACGCCAGCCTCCAGCTCGCTTGGCGCTGTGTCCGCGGAGCCCAGGGGAAGGCCTGGGAGCGGGGAGGGAGGTGGCAGGGGCTAACAGGCCGGCCGGGCTCCTGGAAAGTGGTGGCCCTTCCTGTGAGCAGACCTCTGGCCCTCAGACCACCTCTCCCCACCACCCAGAGACAGCCTGGCCTGGCCACCGCAGCAGGGCCTCATGCTCCCTGAGCTCGTGGTCCTTGGAGGCCATGGCTGCCGTGGTCCTTGGAGGCTCAGTGCCACCTGCAGAAGCCCCCTCTGAAGGGGCATCTCTCACCAGGCCTGGATACATGGGTGGCTATTCACAGGCACCCATGGGGCATGGCTGATTCCAGGAGCCTCTAAGCCCACCCCGCCTGCCCGCACAGCTGATGAGGCCAGTCTCCAGGCCTGCTCACCCTTAGGACCACCCTGCCAAGACCTTGTCCCTGTTTCCTCGGACCTTTGATTTCTTCTTCTTTTAGCCCAGCTCCTCCACTAGGCTCGGTCCATGGGCTTCGGAATCTGGCCTTGACCTCCAGCTCACCCCAGAACTATGACTTGGACTTGGACTTGGATTTGGACTTGGTCCTTTGGGCTTTTCTGCCCAGTGCATGCTCAGATGGGCCACCTGGAGCTAATTTGGGCCTCTCAGGACCCGTTGCCTCTGGCAGCTAGTGTTCCAGACAGAGAAATGTTCTGGAGGAGGGAGGGGAGCAGAGAGATGTGCAGGACTCGGGTCCTGGAGCAGCAGACGCTGAACTTACCACATGACCCCTGGCAGGGCCTCAGACCGGATTCCATCCTCCTGCATCCCTTTGGGGTACCAGTTCCCGTACACGCCTGAGGAGGGGAGACTGTCCAGAGGGATGTGGAACTCCTCTCCCACACGGCCACGGAGCACATTCTGAGGAGGCTGTGGACTGCGACTGTTCTCAGGTCTCACTGAACCTTAGCGCTGGGGCTACCTTCCCTCCTGCCCTTCATCCTGCTAAGTATAGGGTTGTCCAACAGAGGGCTAAAGAGGCCTGAGGGTAGAAAGACTCTGGGAGGAAGCAGTGGAGAAGGCAAGCCACTGTAATCAAAACAGAGAGGCATCAGTGGGAATGAGAAGAAAGAGGGTAAGCCTGAGAAGAAGGATCAAGTAGGCTCTAGAAAGAACCCTGTGCTGTTCCATGGCTGAGTCCAGTGGCTGTGGTCCCCAGGAGGTAGAGCCAAAACCCAGGGGTCGGCAAGACCAGTGATCAAGCAGGACCCGAAAGGCAGCAGGTGGCTCCCAGGGGGAGCCGTCTCTGCAATCCCAGTGCTCTGTGTCTTCCCGAGGAATTCCAGTCCGGAGCGCAGGCGCTGTGAAGGGCCAGGCTGGCCCACCTCTTAGGGGAGATGTCCTGGTCAGTGGGAGGGGCAAGCCTCCAGGTTCTCCCCTCATCCCCCAATTTTCCAGACCTCCTCATCCCCTGGTCACCACACCGCTTCCAGGGACTCCCAGGACGTGCTGTGAGGCCCCTCTGTAGACATGCCTCAGAGATTCAGAGTCCCTTTAAAATATGATGTTAAAAAGTACTGCCCGCCCCTCACCCAGCCCCCACGCAGAGGTGGACAAATTCTCTGCATGCATGTCATTCCATAGCTCGGTCTCATCAAGGAGAGACAGCAGCTGACATAGGACATCAGAACCACCCGTGACCCTGTGCTCAGCTCAGATGAGGTGGGGTGCCCCACAGCCCCCATGGCTCTGCCTGGCTCTTTGGTTCCACCCTTTGGTTGTCCCCTCTCGGATCTAGGATAGCAGCTTCAGTTTGGACCAAGGCCCTGACTGCTCTCTCCTCTCTGGACGCTGCTGGAGGAAGTTCATCAGAGATACATTCTCATTAGAGGGGATGCCCAGGGGCAGCTGCTGCTGCAGGGGACGTCCAGGGCTCCCCAGAGATGGGGCGTGGAGCACAGATGGGCCAGGAGTTCTGCCCTGAGCAGCAGTACCCCCAAGGGCCCAGCACCTCTGGGGTTCCCTCCTCCCCTCTCTCTGTGTCTGCTCTCTGCCAGGCAGGCTGTGAGCTCGGAGACTCACACTCATGGAACCCTACTGCCAGGTCATGACAAGGTTCACCAGTGGTCAGTGCCTGGGAGGCTGCCTGCTGGAGGCTCCGGGCACCAGCCCACCCCAGGCTCAGCCCTTCCCGCAGAAAACACAGGAAACTCCAGGCACTGGGTGTGTGTGGATACTAGCATGTCTATTCCAATTTCTTCAGGAGTGTGAAAAGAATTTTACATGACAGCTCAATTTTCTTTCAACAGGTGGGGTGAGCTGTGCAGGGCACATCCCTGATGCCAAACATCTGGATCCAACAGTGAAAAAGCTGCCCTTCATTTGGATCATCCCTAATATCCAGATGTCGGGCACCAGAGAACTCAAATTTCCACACGAGGACTTTGGGTTCTGAAGCAGGAAGGACCTCAGAGGCCCTCAGGGAGGTGGTTGTCACTTTGCAGGTGAGCGGGCACACACGGACCCACTTCCGTGACACAGCACTGACCAGGCAGAATCAGGAGGCCCTAAGAGGGACTAAAAAACTGAAAGCCTCCTGTGCGCCTCCTGGGTCACCTGTCACTGTAGAAAATTCACCTGTGTGTGCTCGGCACACAGCGGTGCTCATTAAAGGCTGGAAGGTGTCCACTGACTTGAGGTCAAGTGGAGGAGCGCAGCCTTCCTTGCAGGCTAGATCCCCATCTGTGCTGCGCCTACACGTGTGCCTGCCTCGCCTAAAACGAGGAGGGAATTGCATCAGAACAACTGGAAAGCTTCTCCCTGGTCCCCTGCCAAGTGGCTGGATGCCAGAGCTGCGATTCAGGGCATCCCTGCCAAGTTTCCAGGCTCTTGTCATCCTCCCACCTGCCCAGGGGGAAAACCCCTGCACTTTCTCACTTCTTTTGAGACAGATTAGTTGGAAGAGAGTTGGCTCCCCTCTAAGATGAGGCTGATTTTCTCTACATGTGTTTTTTTGGAAGGGGGAACAAATGATTTTCCTTCTTTTCCATGGGATGCTGGTGATGGGCTCTCGGGGAGGTGCTGCAAGGCACCTGTCGCTCACTCCTGGGGCCGAGCGGAGACGATGCGAACTGCCAGCTGTTGTGCGCTCTGCGATTAAAAAGAGGAAAGTCCACTCGAGTTCTCTGAAGTCCGGCAGCAGCGTCTTGCAGGAGATATGGCAGGGTTGGTGGTGCCTTGAATGTGCAAGTGCCAATGACGAAGTGGAAGGACAGATGGCACCACTCAGCCAGGAGGGCACCTGTCCACGAGCCCCAGGTCCTGTGCTCCTGGGAATTCCAGCTTGGGCCGAGGGGGAGCCAGGCACTCACACAGCAGCTGAGCCTGAGAGCTGCCTGGACTGGCTCCCTGTCCTAGAGAGAGGGCGAGGTAGAGCCCTTGTTGGGAGGCGAGGCTGCCTGCATGGCTGGAGGGGTTTATGTCCAGGGAGGTGAACTGACCATTCATGGGCTCAGCGAGCATCCTTTGAAGGCTCCTGAAGGGACAGCACCACCATGCTGGCATCTCTCCTTTATCGGGGGAAAACACACAAGAGTCGCACCAAGGGTCCCCTTAATGCACTGGAGCACCAAATGAGGATCACCCCTGGGCTGCCCCCGGATCTGGAGAGAGGGGCAACACATGACCACGCCATCCCTGAGTGAACCGTTGATCCACTGGGGCCATGAGAGCCCCCAGGAGGAGGGGGCTCCTCAGCTGAGCTTCACGAGGTGACCTTCAAGGACAAGATCTGTTCCTCGCACACGCAGGTCTCCGCAGAGGGGCTAAAAACAAGAAAGAAAATCATGCAGCTCAGCTTTACAGACCAGCTCACACTGGGCAGAGGCTAAAGGAACGTATGTCCCCTATTCCTATTTCTAGAACACTCTGGTCCCTCCCCTCCTTCAAATCCGAGGTCTTCCTCACCCTCAACACAAACACATACTCCCCTCCCCCTCCCCCTCCCCACTCCACCACTTCCTCCGGGCCGTCTCCCCACTGACAGCATGTACTTGACTCCTGTGTGTCACTTGCTGTCAGTCCTCCCTTCCGCTAGCAACATATTCTGCTTTCGTGATGTTTACTTGGGCCCAAGTGCAGTGCTAAGTTCTTTCCATGTGTTAAATCATTTGATTCACTCTGCACCTTCTGTGAGGCAGGTACGACCCATCTGTAAGATTACAGATGGGGAAACAGGGGCCCAAAGATGCTAAGTGGCTTGCCTGAATCGACCAGCTGGTAAAGGGCAGGGCACGGAGTGAGTCCCGCCCTGTCTGGCCCCAGGGGCTGTCCCGTTAACCCCTGGGCTTTAAAATCTCTACAATGTACATTGTCTAAGGACCAGGGTTCTTGTCTGCTATCTATGATGAAGTGTTCCCAGAACCTGAAACAGTGTAAGGGCTTCATAGATATTTGTCAAGTTAATGAATTTATATCACCTCCCCGCACCCCCCCGCCCCCCTACCTTGGGTTCACAGCCTCTGACACCCCTGCGGGGCACCAAGAGACCGTTGTCACCGAGGAAGCACTGAAAGCACGCTGGGTTCATCTGGGAGGCGTCCCCACCTTCCATATCAGAAGCTCCCGGGGCCTGTGACAGCAGTGCACACGTGCCGCCGAGTCAGGGCCAGGATGTCATGAGAGGAGGCAGTGTCCAAGTTGGGAGCAAGGCCCGTGGACCAAGTAGCAAAGGAGAGCATGGGGCTGGAGGCACCTCACTGCCCTCCTGTCCTCTCATTCACACCTCTCTCCACCTCCCACCACAGCCTAGAAGTCCAAAACCTCATTGAGGAGAGAACAGTGTGTCTCTTTGTAAACTTTGGGGTGATGGAGGGAGTGAAAAATGGTTAAAACTGGTGTTGAATCCCAACTCCTCCCTTAGAAGCTGTGTGATCTTGAGTGAGTGTCCCAACCTCTCTGAGCCAGATAACTCTGGATCTATAGGGCCAGGCTCCAAGCCCATCTGCTGATCAGGTTTCTGCCTGAGAAGTAACTTTCTAACACTAGGACATACACATGGGTGTCTTATTCTCCAGGCTTGTGTCCTGGGCCAATTTTGACCTGAGTCTCCCTGGATGTCTGAAGTCCTCCTTGTCACTGTCCTCCAGAGAGCCCTGTCTGCCCTTCCTCAGTGCTATCTTTTATGTAAAGTACAAGGCCAGCTACAAAAGTGTCTTTGGCCAGCCTCAGTTTCTAAAATCTTACCATGCTTCTTAAAGTAAGTGGACAACTGGACAACTGGACAAGTATTGGACAACTTTATCAGAAGTTACCTTAAATCATGGTGGGGTGTACCCAGCTCCCAATTTTTCAGCATTAAAATTCATTTCAATTTTGAAAAGGCTGTAGTGAATCCCTTTTGAAAATTCACCAGCAAGTACTCAGGGGACTTTTGAATTTGCCCAACAGGGAGGCCTCTCCTCTTTAAAGGGTTTCAGATTTAGGTACTTTTTTTCCTAGGGCAGGGGGAAGAAATTTCTTCCAACATTGACTGACAGTGAAGCTGGTGCCTAGGTCAGGATGTCCACTTCACTTCAGGAAACCAAAATGTCTTGAGACATGGAAATCTTTTTCAACAAACAACCCGCTATTGCAAATTTGCTTTGTAAAAAAGAAAAATACACATTTCCATAATCTGTTTCAAGTTCAATGGTAACTTTATGCAAAAAAAAAAAGACCGTCTGGATACCATGAAACTCAACATGAGTGAGTGTTGGTTTAGCAAGTGAGCTTAGATTTCTTTTTTTTTTTTTAAGTTTTTTAAATTTTACATTTTTTGAGAGGGGTAATTAAGTTTATTTATTTACTTATTATTTCTGGTGAAGGTACCAAGGATTGAACCCAGGACCTCATGCATGCTAGGCACCCACTCTACCACTGAGCTAACCTCCCCCCACAAGCTTAGATCTCTTGATACCCTTTTTTTGTTGTTAACCAGAAGTGAGTTAACTTCTTGAGAGCCTTATGCAATGGGAAATAAAAGATGTGGTAAAGATTGACATAAAATAACAATTTCCATGTATGGAAAGTCTACAGTTGCTTACCAGGAGGGCCTGTGATTTTGTGGAAACCACCAGGCAACCTTAGTTTCTTGCTTGGAAAACTGGGGATGATGAAATTTACATTTCAGGGTTGTTTATTTATTCATTCAACAAACATCGGTCACGACTTCCACATTCTAGGTGAGCTCCCTACAGCAAGTGCCCATGTCGCCAAGCCAGAATGTCAGCTCAGGGCTGTGGGTCCTTACGCCGACTCTCAGTGACAGCATGCTGTGTCCACCTTTGAGGACAGCCCTTCCTCCCTCTCTCCCTCCTTCCCTCCCTCCCTCCACGACTCCATGGTGAGCATCCAGTGGTCACCAGGACAGGGACGCTGCTCTAGGACTTGGTGATGCAGCAGTGAGCCGAGTCCCCGTTCTCCTGCTGCTGCTGATCTAGGGCGAGAGGAGAGATGTGACAGAAATACACACAAAAGAATCCCCTCTGCTCTGCACACGATCCTCACCCGTGGAACCCGGGCAAGGGTGCTGACCACATTGGGCCTTCCTCCCTTCTCATCAGCCCAGGCTGCCCGGGCAAGGCGCTCAGGTGGGGAAATCACACCAAAGCGCTGACTCATCACCTCACCAGCCTCCAGACTCAGCTGAGGGAGCTCCGTGGGGCCCAAGGATAGTGGCCACGGCCGCCGTCAGTCCAGGCGGGTCTGAGCAGCACCTACCCTCGAAGTGGGCAGAGCAGCAGAAGGAGGAGGGAGGAGGAGAGGGACCAGCCGCATGTCCATCCACCGCCCTTTGCTGGTGGAGGCAGGTCCCCGGTGTGGTGATAGGGCGGGACTGGGAATGGACCCAGCTCCAAGGAAGGGTGTGGGGCCATTTCACACAGCCTGGGACAGGCTCATCTTGCAACCTGGCAGGCAGAGTGAGCACTCTGGTGCCCGAACATGGGCCTGGCCCGCGGTGGGGCGTATTAGGGGACTGAGGCCAGTGCCCACCTGCCACTCAGGATGGGGCATGACCTACAGCCCAGTGCCAAACAGACAGCAGTGTGGCATGGGGGTGCAGCTGAGCAGACAGGTAAAAGGAGGACCTGAGGTGAGCCCAGCTCTCAGGACTCGGAGCAGCTGCACCATCAAAGTGGTTCTTAAGTGCATTTTTGCCACCAGACAATCTTAGGTTCAAATCCCACTTCTGCCCCTCTCCTCTGAGGGTGGGACTTCCCGCACGTTTACTGGCCAGAGGTGTCACATGGGAACGGTGACACATGCCACACAAGGCTGTCTTGAGAATTGATGAAATGCTGAAATTTAAAGCTCTAGCTACAGCAAGGTGGTATTACTAGCAGGCCAGTCTGCACAGCCGGACCGTCCTCCCCCCAGGCAGCCATCGGACAACCCTGGGTGGGGATGCTGTGCTGGGCCGGCACGTTCTCATGCTGCCCACCTACTATGGACTGTTTATGTTAATGCCACAGCTCTAAAATATTATCACTGGAGGCCATGAGATTCCAAAGAGAGCTTCCTTTCCAGAGCCAAAGCTGTCTATAATTAGCGTAAGTTTCCATAAGCATTGCAAAGAGGCGGGAGCAGCTGCCGGGCGAGCTAGGTTTGTTAATGTAAGGCATTCCTGGGGCTTCTGTGCGGTCCGGGCGCTGCTCCCCCATCCCCCGTGTCCCTGGATCCTGCCCTGCGCAGCCACCAAGACCTCATTAAGGGATTAGCAACATTGGCGGTGCAATGCCTTGGCTGTGGTCTCAAGAAATGCTGAGCTCTCTTCTCTGTCCCCTCTGTCCCTTATCAGTGGCCTCTGAGTCATGTTTGTGCTAGGGAAATCAAAGCTGGGCTTGGGCGGAAATTATGGACCACTGGTGTCACACACTAATTAAAGATGCTGGGGTCAAACATTAGGGAGGGGACCAGACTTCTGTTCTCGGCCCCTCTGCTAATGGGATGTTGAAAAGCACTGCTGGGTGGGGCTGCAGGCTGAGAAAACCCACGTTGCCCAGGCCCATAGGGGAGAGAGGAAAGGGTGACGCAGGCCACTGTGTCTCAGGAAAGATGACAGGTCTTGCTTCACCAAGTGCAGAAGGGAGGCGTTCCTATCTGGACCCAGCGCCTGGGTCAAAAAGGATGCTGGTGCAGGAGCCGGCTGCGTGCTGTGAACACCCCAGGCAGTGGTTCACCTTCAATGGTCCTCCGCTTTCAGTGCAGGAGGGAGGCAGGAGCCCTGGGGGCGGGGAGGGGCAGATATTCTCAAGTCGATCGCAACGCATTTATGACCTAGGAGGATGTTTAGGACAATTCTGAGAGTCTCTATCTCTGTCGTTTAAAAAGCAGATTAAAATTCAAGGACAATTCTGAATAATGGAAAATAGCCAGACAGACATACAGGGGAAAAAACAAAATGTAATTCCGAACAGCTTCTCCTCTTGTTCTCTGTTTCGCAGGCTCTCAGCCCACTCAACTGTGAGCAGCTCCATCAAGATGCTCCTTCTCTGCTCCTGTCCCCAGTCAGGCAGGTGCAAGGTGAAAGCTGGGCTCATCTAAGTGAGCGGCTGTGCTCACAGCCTTGCACATGGGGTGAGATGACATTCCCAGGATCTGATCACATCTTCCTCTGCCTGCTGTACTCACTCAAGTCCCTCTTGTGACAAGGGGCCTTTGCCCAAGCCTCATCCCTTCAGATAAGGGTCTTACAGGCATCAGGAGATCAACAGACCTGATCAGTAATCCCTGGGGTTCCCCAGAAAGCACATGAATTGGCACTAGGCTGCTCTCATGACTGGAGAGCTGGCCTTGGCATGATTCTCTGGGGACTCAGGGCGCAGCCACTACTACAAAAGCTGAGCAGGGTAGACATGGCTCTTCAATGTCTCCTCTCCCTGTGCCCTCTTGACCATGTCCCATACACTCCTCCATCCAGCAGTGAGCTTCACCAGGGTTGAAGGGCCAAGGTGGCAGGCCAGGGCAGCGATGCCAGTGTGGTAGCAGCAGTGGCCTGGACCACCCACCCCCCTCCCCGGCTGACATTGGCAGCCACACCTGCCTTGACTCCTGCCCCTTCCCCAAGCCTGCGCACCGGATTCTCTGTCACTTGCCTGATCTCCTCCAGTAAATTCAATTTCTACAGAAGTCAACTCAGGTCTGTGAAGAAACAGAGCTTGGAATGATGAGACGGCTCATCTAAAGCAACATGAATAGTTACAGGCCGACCTGGGATTCAATTCCAGCTCCTCTGAACCTAACAGACAAAAGCCCTTCCATGCATCCACACTGTCCCTCAAAGAGTGACATCACTTGTTCCAGAATCTCAGAAATCAGCCACCACCCAGATGTGACTGGAGACATCCTGAGGCCCACCCTCACTCAGCCCCCAGCCAGGGCCTCCCTAATGACTTTTCTCAGGCCCAGGGCAGCCTCTTGCCCATCCTGCCTTCTTGGGAAACATGGTCAGATCCTTGGACTATGAAGTGGGTTCCAGAAATGAAAGTGGAGTTTTCAATCACATGTGGAACGGTGAGAAGGGGAGGGATGGGCTCAGAAGGTGCCGGTCAGCTTGAAGATGAGAAACCTCCCCCGTGGGCACCAGCCAGGAGGAGATGGGCAGGGGACTGAGTCCCTGGAGGACCTGAGACTAAGTCAAGGAATGGAGAAGGTGAGCCTGTGGTGACTTGTTATTATCTCAGAACAGGATGAGGAAGGGTTGGCCACCGAGTGGGGCCATGTAGGTGGGGACCTGGGAGTGACCCGAGCCGAGGGGAGGCTGCATGGGGCAGCGCCCCTTGCCTACGCCCCTGCAGGGCTCCTGCACACCTACTGGTCCAACACAAGTCTTGGGGCCTCAGATTTTTTTCAGATACCTGAGGCTTATCTCTCTGAGTCTAGGAATGTGTGGACAGGATGGGTCAGGACCTTATTCCTTCCTCTTGCTCCTGTCCAGTGCTGGGCTGAACAATGCACCAGACATTAGGGGGAAAAGGTCGGGCTTCTAAATTTGGGGACCCATGGGTCCTGATTTGCTGTTCAAGGCCAGGAGTCCCTGGCTCGTCCTCAAAAAGTGAGCATGACAGCCCCACACTAAGTCCTTACATATTTACATGACATAGGCCATCATGAGCACCAGACAGACATGTTTACTGGACTTCTAATCATCTTATTTTAAACCACAGAAGTGAAAATAAATATGCTTTTTAAAAAAAATTCCTTTTACTTGTTTTTGAAGAGACACTTAAGAAATTGTCTCACTTCCTCGGGCCTCCAAATTCCTGTTGAAAACTTGGACTGGGGGCTTGTAACATCCTTGTCGACTGTCCTTATTAATTCCACATTTTATTTAAATTGCACTTAGCACCTGCCTCCAATTACTCAGCTCTGGCAGAGAGCAGAGTTCTGATTAAATGTTCCGCCCGGCTCTCACACAGCATTACCCCAGGCGATGGCCCGGCCCAAGCAGGCCATCATCTGTCTTCATCAAGCTCTGTCCTCCTGCGCTCTGACAGCAGCTGCTCAGGAAATAATGAGGACGGCTAGCACGAAGGGGCTGAGATGCTAACGACAGCTTCCGTGGTACCCCGGGAGCGATTTGTATTCATTACTGTTCTCCCCAGTCCCTGTCCCTGGATTTGCATGGAGAGCAGGCACGGCGGGGCCGGGCCAGGCTGCCAAACCAGGGAGGCGGGAGGTTCATGGCCATGATGCTGATGACAGTGATGATGAGATGAGGTGGCGGCCGCCGAGGCTGATACTGACACTGATGAACCCCGCCACTTCGGGAGCACCTGCCGTGACTTGGTACCGTGCCAACACGTGGCCCAATCCCCCCCGTGCCATGCCCAGAACAACTCGGGGAGACTGGTGTCCTCGGGTTCTCCATCCACTCACCAGCTGAGGAAGTGGAGATGGGCTCGTGATCGCTTGCCCAGACAAACGCAGTCATGCCATTCTGTCTGAAGCCCACCACCTTCAGCTTCCTCAAAGCCTCTATAAAATGACCCTGCCCCTCACATTTCCCTGCTGGGAGGTGCTCCCTGGGCCAATGGGGTTGGCTTCCTGGGGCCGCAGGGAGGCACTTGTGCTGGGTGACTCTCTGGTCGTGAGCTGTCCCCTCAACCAAGGCCATTACCGATGGGTCTCTCTATTCAAACAGGATTAATTAGTGAGTGAATGAAATGTAGCTCTGTGTGTGTGTGTGTGTGTGTGTGTGCGCGCGCGCGCGTGCGTGTCTGTGTAATGCTGCATTTTAGAACTGGAGTACGAGGAGGACTGTAGAATGAATGGAAGACACCACGATTCATGGGACTGGGGAGAGCCAGGTTGGAGCCACAGCATTCCTTTCAACACTGTGATCTTGGGCAAGTCCTTCATTGACTAAACCTGCGTCCCAGCCATGCCCCCAGGGATGGAGCCCCCCAGACTCTTCGTGTACCACTGAGACAGCCAGCATCTCTAATCTTCCAAGCCAGTTTATTCACACGAGGAGACGCTTTCCCCATTTAGCTCCAGAGTCTCACTGGCCCTACTTCCTATCTCTCCGGCCATCTTTTCCTCTCCCAGTCCATTCCCACTGACCTAGTTGCACCCTCATCACATATCACTCAGGCTACTGCAACCAAAAGGCCATCTCACTAAAATGCATATGGCGCCACTTCCCTGCATAAAGTCATCTAAGATCTCTGGTCTCCAACCAAGAAGAGCGAAGTCTCTCAGGGCACAGTGCAAGTTTTCTCGGCTTGGCCCTCTCTTAGCCTCAGCCTATCTCTCATCCCTTCCGGCCTCCCCTTTGCAACCCCAGTCATGATGAACCACTGCAAACTCCTCAAGCCTGCCCAAGGGCCCTGCCACCTCCATGTCTTAACACCTTCTGCTCTCCAGCCTGGAAAGTCTTCCCTCCTTTATTTACCTGTCACTTTTCAGACAACATCCAGAGAGCTGTCCTGAGCCCTGTACCTTCCTGTGCCCATGCCAACCCATCCACCGCACCAAACCTAACGCCACACTTTCTGCCCGCTGCTTCCTGTGTCTGTCTGTCCCTCATCACCACCAGACCACAGATGCCAAAGTCAGGAGCTGTGACCCATGCACATCTGCATGTCTGCCCAGCACCTGACCCAGCAGGGCTCCCCAGGAGGCACGTGCCCTGGGCCATCTCCGTGTCATGTGCTGTCACTTGTGCATTCACACGGTTACCTCAATGCTGTACAAATGGCTTTGGCATTGCCTGTGCCCACCTTCCCATCCTCAAAATAGCCACAGGATGCTCACCTCCCAGCTTCTGATTTGCTTCTAATAGAAAGCCCCCCTCCCCTCCCAAGAACCAGGACCATAATGAAAAGGCAGATGAATGAAAGGAAAATAGAATCAAGTCTGAAAGCCCCGCCACCCACCATCCAGGGGAAGATGTCTCAAGGTGTCCTCTCAGTCAAGTGACGTCTGGGAACCTGTCCACGACCACCATGACCAAAGCCATGATGGGTCCACCTCGCCGACTAATACCTAGTACAGTTGCCTGGAGAATGAGTCACAGAATCACCCACACCTCAGTGGTCCATCAGACCCAGCTCCCGTGGGAAGGGCCCTTTCTGCGTAATCCCCCAAATGGATCCCAAGACATCCTTAGGGAGGGGTTTCTGGGATAAGCCACAGCTCCGAAGTCAGAAAGCCCCTTCCAAGTCTTGGCAGACGCCTCCACTGTCTCTCTCGGGGAGCTACAGAGTCACCCCATGAGACAAAAGCACCTGTTTCCTCCCGTCAGCCCTGCTCTGCAGGCAGAGCAATCTCCTCAACCACCAGATCCACCGGATGGAGGATGGCTTCCCAGCCGCCCTTCTCTCTTAGACTTTTTAGAAACACCACCTCTGTGGGGTCTGAGCAGCCCAGAGGAGCCCCTGTGCCCTCATTCCAGTGGTTCTACCTCTCTGGGTGCAGCAGGCATGGGGAGCCCCCTTCCGGGAGCGTCACTGCCCCGACTCCCATTGAACCACTGCCTTCGCCTCGGCCCCACTCAATGGAGCGACAGAGCCTTGCTCGCCCACCTCCGCACGTGGTGTCCCTGATCCTTTCACATCCCTGTGCTCAAGCCAGAGTGGCTTCAGTGAAAGACGACAGTCTCCAGGGTTGTGCTTATATAAGGCCGGGCCTGGGCCCCCATCTGCTTATCCCTGATGCTCCCCAGGAAGCCCTCCCCCCCGCCCTCTACATCCCCAGCCGCATCTCCTCTGGTGCCGGAACTGCCTTTCGATCGGAAAGTTCCAAGGGCAGCTCAGACTCACAACATCCCAAACTGAACTCATTACCGATTCTTCCACACTCACTCCTGTTCTTCGCGCCAAAGAATGACATCACCACCACCCAGTCCCCACGCCGGAAACCTGGGACTCATTTGAGATGTCTACCTCATCAATTTTCCTAATTTTTCGCAAAGCCAGCCACCCGCTGCCCTCCCCACCATGTTTCCCTAATTCACCCACATCATCTTTTATCTGGACTATTCTTACACCAGCCTCCTGACTGGTCTGATCCTAACCTGAATCCCTTCCCTGTCCACCTGCAACACAGTTCTTGAGAAGATCTTTCTAAATGTCCAGCATAGACATCAGTGCTCATGGTCCCCTCTATGTTTCAGTGGTTCCCCATCCATCTCAAGGAAAACAAAGTCTAACCTGGCTTTTGCTTGCCTCCCTACCTCGCTGTCGTTCCCTCCTGCACTCTCAACTCTCTTTTTACCTCCCTGTGACCCCCATGGTCCTCCATCCCCAGTTTTGAACATACAATAAAGCAGTGGCCCTCAAACTTGAGGGCGCATCAGAATCAGTAGTGAGGGTTTGAGAAAGCACAGCGCTGGGGACCCCCACCCGGGGTTTCTGATGAGTGAAACTGGGTAGGGCCTGTGAGTTTGCATTTCCAACTTCCACTCTTCATAATGGTGATAAAAAGTCATATTTAATATGTGGTGGTTATATGTGGGAATGGATTTTTTTAGATGCTGGAAACATTCCTTTTATACGGTAACTTTCAAACCTTAGTTTTTCTTCAATATAGTTTGGGTATATTCTGTTATGTTGAATTTTACTTCCCTCATGAGATTAATATTCGTTGAATGTCAAGCATGGACACAGTCTTGTGTCAGGTGTGGAGTTATCAAGCATAATAAGATACCAGGTCCGCCTGTGCAAAAGGGGAGGGCAGGTTATTAAGGCTGCCTTCAATAGGCATTGAAAAAATTATTCTTTCCCTGTAGGCAGTGATGGTGAGACACAATGTCTCTTCTACTCAAAATTCGTATCAGAATTTCCTCTAGGGTTAAGCGCCTGACAGACCACTGTTGATCTGCACAGGGTTATTCCATACCTTTTAATTATATTTGCCTTAATAAATTTCTGTCATTATTTTCCCTCTGGTTCTTAATGCTAGACGGGATGGGGAGGTTCCTTCTATATCACATGACTGACCAAGATGTACAGTATAGTCCAGATCATTCAGTGCTTAAGAAAAGTGGCAATGATGTCAAACAGTCATTTGTCTCAGAATAAATAGATCTCAGAATAAAAACTTTGCTGACTCCTTGCCTCACAAAAATAATAATAAATACAATAAAATAATGGAGATGTTGCTCATCTGGTGGCCGCATTTAGAAAACCACAGCTACGGGGCTTCCCTGAGCACTCAGAAGGGACTCGGTCAATGTCAGCTGAATCAGTGCAGGAATGACTATGCTGCATACATGCCGCCCCGCTGAGATTTTACAGCCAATCATGAGGACTCTGTTGATCAGCTCTCATGTGTGTGAGTAATCTCAGGTGGAATTTCTGAATAAGTTAAAAGAGACAAATCTACATCATGCTCTCCACCGCGGTCCAAAGGACCTGTCTGAAGTTTCTCTCCAGGATCGCTTTGTGTGCCTGGAGGAGTCAGTATCTTTCCCAGGAACAGAGGTGGGAGTTGGAGAGCCTGGGCCCGGGATCTGTGACAGCATTCCTGTTACATCATTTGGGAGTCTTTATAGACTGGAGAGCTTACAACATCATCAAAACACATGTTTCTGTGATTTTCCAATAGCCCTGATTCCTGCTACCATGTCCTGTTCCCAGGCCACTGCCAAGATCGCCTGACAAAAGCCAGCAAGCCTCTGAGCTCTCAAATGCTCAGAGCGTGTGCCTTCTCATGGAGGGAGTTCGGAGAATGGAAAACAGGATGCGAAAGACCCAGAAAATGCTAGAGAAGGTTTTGCAGTGGGCCAGCCTATAATTGGCCAAGTAGCAATTGTGGAGATTCCACACCTTCCAGAGTCATGAGCAATATAAAGAAGACCCCACTGCCCAGCACGGCCATGCCAGCCACCAAGGTCCCCATCTTCACCCACCGTGAGTCCTGAGCCCTGGACTGGTGCACACTCATCTTTGAAACAGTAGGACTAACTAAAGTAGCACCTGTTATCCCATTGCGCTTAACTACGGCCCCTCCGTGGTCATCAGAAGCTGATCCCGGGCGAGCTGCTGGTCACCCTGTGGTCACATCAGCCTCCCTTCAGACCTACCAGATGAAAAGGGGAAATTCCAACCCTGCTTTAAAGAGAGACTGTTCCCCGAGTCCCTGAGATCCGTTTCTCTCTCAGGATGTGTTTATGGGCTAAACCAGGTCACCCCCAAATTCACATGTTGAAGCCCCAAAGCCCAGAACCTCAGAAAGTGACTGTATTTGAAAATAAGATCTTTCAAGATGTGATTGAGTTAGTAAAGCCTTGAGGTTGGGTTCCAAGCCAGTATGGCTGCTATCTTTGTAAGAAGAGGCAATTTGGGCACAGACATGTTCACGCACAGAAGGAAGATGATGTGAGGACACCGGGAGGAGATGATCACCCACAAGTTGAGGACGAAGCCCCAGAAGAAGCCAGCCCTGCTGACACCCTGGTCTTGGGCTTCCAGCCCTTGGGACTGTGAGACAAAAGATGTCTGGATTGTAAGCCCCTCAGTCTGGGATGCTTGGTAGCAGCAGCCCTAGAAAGTGAATCCAGATGCTCAGGAGCCACGGCCAACGGGTGGAGAGTCCAGCTGAGGATGCACCGCGAAGGGCTCCAGGCAAGAGGTCCAGGGGTGTTGGCCCCTGAGGGCTGGGCCAGTGCCTGCACCTGGGGAGGACCTCTCAGCTCCAGTCCCTCTGGGCATCTCCGAATATCACGTAGCCTAGCCCTGACTCCCCATACTCAGTGAGCTTCTGGAAATTCTGATGGTTCATTAAGAAAACCAAGAAGGGGTGGATTTGAGCCAGGTCTTCCAGACAGCACTCCCGTCCTGAACCCCAGAGATTAATGCTACCCGCCCATCCCCACTTCGGGGCACTGCAGGCTCCCCTGGGACTTCAGACTTGATGGAAGATGTGCAGGGTGGGGCCGGGGTGGGGGCTGGGGATGACAGCTGCATCCACAGCTGCAGATCCCCTGCGGGGCTAGACCACAGTCGCTGTGAGAGCCCTTTCCCTGGCTTGAGATTCAGTGCTGATCCTTGGGTAAGGGAAGTCCTCCCCGAGGGGGCTGTTCCAGCCGCTCTCCCGCCTCCCCAGGGGCTCTGTCCCAGAGGGATGTGCTGTCCTGTGCATCTTTTTTCATTTATTTTCAGTTGAAGTATAGTTGATTTCCAATGCCGTGTTAGTTTCTGGTGTACAGCATAGTGATTCAGTTATACAACTATACGTTTGTGTTCATATTCTTTATCACAGGCTATTACAGGTTATTGAAGATAGTTCCCTGTGCTACACAGTAGACCTTGTTGTGACTCTGTTCTATATACAGCAGTTTGCATCTGCTACTCCCACAATGCCCTGGGCTTCTTGCTTCTTCCGGGACTCAGGAGTTCACCTTGCCTCAGGTGAACTGGACCACAGTTGGGAACCACAGGATGGGAGCTGGACCACAGTGATGATGTGCCTGGAACATCACTGTGGAGGGGAAAATGGAGGAGGTGGGCTTGGAGAAAAGGCTGCAGCATTCCAACACCAGCTCTCCACACTGACACCGTAGGACACTGGGGTGTCCTACAGTTCAATTCAGTTCTGAAAAGAGCTGCCTGGAGTCAGGCCAGGCCCCGCAGGGTAAGAGCTTAGTCCCACAGGACTGCTTCCATTTCAGACACCGGGCCCCAGGTGGCAGGTGTCCTCAGGCGCCCACACTTTCGCTCAGTCACCTACACATTTCGGGGTTCCCATGAACTACCTCCCAAGGTGTGATAATTTGCTAGCACAACATACAGAATTTGGGAAAAGCCTATACTTACGAATACAGTTTATTATAAAGGACACAAATGAACACCCAGATGAAGCGCATAGGTTGCGGTCTGGGGGTGGGGCCAGAGGGTCCAGGGCCCCGTCCCGGCACATCCATGTGGTCACCATCCCAGAAGCTCTTCAGGCCGCCTTGTTCCAGGATCTTTTCCTGGGGTTTCATTACAGAGCAGGATGGATTCCATCACTGGTCACAACCTCCAGCCCAGCTCCTCTCCTGGGAGGTCAGAAAAGGTGGGGCTGAAGGTTCCAACCTTCTCATCTCATACTTGGCTTTCTGGTGGCCACCCCTCCCTTAAAACTCTCTGAGGGCCCGCCATGGTCCACAGGTGTCTGTAAGACGTACACTCAGGTATGGTCCAGGGGCTCCTGATGAGGAACAAAAGGTACTCCCATCACTCAGGAAATTCCAAGGGTTTTCGGAGCTCTGTGCCGAGAAGCAGGGACAAAGACAAATACGTATTGCATTATACCCTAAGGCCCCAGGGACAAATGTAGGGGCCTCCTTTCCTTACAGTGTGTCCCTCCAGCTCCATGTCAGCCTGCAAGCTTTCATCCCTCCCCCGCCGGCAAGGCCTGCCTGGAGCAGAGGGGGGAGCCCCGCTGTGGCTCTCAGTTCGGGCACAGCCAGCCCAGGCGCTGGGATGCTGGGGTGGGGCACAGGCTGCAGAGGCAGACGGGGGCCAAAGGGCCTGGGCCTTGGGGGCCTAGAAAGTCGGGCTAAGGCACCACCACCCTAGAGTCTAAGCGACGAGGAGCCCTGGGAGCAGGGGTGTCACCCATGAAGGGCCACTTTGCTATTGTGTGGGAATTGTTCCCTGTGGGAACCCAGAGCACAGCTTCCAGGAGGTTCTCACTGAACATTTCGTGAGTGGAAGTGGGCGGTGAAGCCTGAGGTGGGTGGCCCTGGAGGCAGGAGACCAACTACGGGGAGACTTCCCCAGTTCAGGTGGAGCAATGGGGAGCAGAGGAGAGTGACTTCACATGTTTCAAGGCGTAGCTGGTCGAGTGACTGGCGGGGTGGGTGGGTGGAGGGCACTCCAGGCGTCCTGTCCATCCCGTTTGGGGCTGGCCTTGGGGACGCAGAAGGCCGGGAGAGAGAGCGGCCGTGGCAGCTTCCTTGCAGACAGGCTGAGGATGAGGAAAGGGGAGACTGAGCAGGGGCGGCTGGGCCAGGCCTGGAGGGAGACCCTCCCACGGAGGCCTGAGCCCCTGCCGGGCTCTCACCCTCCCCCAGGGCAGGGTGCCATCACAGGATGGCCCTGTGAGCCTGGGGGGCACCCTCACCACCCTGGCTGTGCTGTCCCTCCTTGGGGTACGGAGACTCCATCAGCAGGTTCCTCTCAGGATTCAGCCTGGCAACCTGCCCAGCGCACCTGGCTCACAGGTGAAGGCACATCAGGTGTTCCCTCCCCCGCCACCCCCCCCCCCCCCGGTGCCTGTTCTGGCTGGGGCTGGGCCCTGGTCATCCTTCCCCACTCGGCCACCTTTGCTTACTTCAGAGAACACAGGGGAGACCTGGATTCCCTAACTGGGGAACTGTGGAGCCTTCAGAAAGATGGGCTGACCAGCCTGCCCCTCCCCCTCTCCTTCCGCCCCCAGAAACTCCTCAAAGGCTTCCTTCCCAGCTCCGTTGCATCGGCATCCCAGGGTGCCCAGAGGCACCCCTTTAGGAACCCTCCAGCCAGGGCTCCGGAATTGTCAGTGTAAGTGTGTTGGGTGCATGTGGGGGCAGCCAGTGTGGGGGAAGCTAGGAGCTATGGGATCAGGCTGGGCAGCCCCAGGCTGGCCCATGACTTCTCCTTAAGGAACAAGGTCATTAATGCCCACCTCTGTAGCTCTTACTGCTCTGGGCTCACAAGCCCCACAGGAACCCCCACCCCAGCTGGCAGGAGAGGAGCAAAGCCCCGATTGCCTAAGCCTGGCCCCATCCGGCCTCAGTCTTCTCTCAGTCCATGGTCCCTGATTCACTCCTAAGTTCCCTGTGCCCAGCACAGCCTCCTCCACCAAGCCTGGGACAGGGTCCAGGCGGTGCCATGCGGAGAGAGTGGGGTCTGGAGGCAGGCCTGGTTTCCTTCACCTCCAGGCTGTGTGACCCTGGGGCCGTTGCTGAACCTCTCTGATCCTCAGCTTCCTCCCATGACCGGTGGTTGTGAAGATCCAAAGCAGTGATGTGTGTAAAGTGCTCTGCATGGGGCGAATGAAGGCTTCCCTTCCTCCCTAAAATTAACAAGTGCAGCCCTAGGAAGTGGAATGTTAAGCCCGTGCTCAAATAGGATTCAGTCTGATGGCCGTGACTTATAGCTGAGGCTCATCTGTTGGCCACGGACTTCCTACTCAGAACACAGCAGGGGTCACAGGTTCAGCAGCTGAGAACGGGTGAGTGGAAGTCAGGGGAGCCTGCTTCCCAGGACCCAGCCGCCTCTGGCTCTGATATTCAGCTGCACGGGCCGGCAGCGCCACCTAGTGGGCATAGTGGGCACCGTGAATCAGGATGCAGATTTATGCGGTGGGTGTCCTCTCTCTCCCCTCCCACAGACACGCAGACAGACACACACACGCATACACATCATCGTGGACACTTATCACGGCTCCTACCCACACCTGCACCCGCACACAAACGTTTCCCGGCGTCCTGCTCGCTGGGGCTTGTCTTGGAACTGGCCATCCACAGTCATAAAACGTTGGTTCCTTTCTCTTTCCAAAAACTGATTCTGTGGCTGTGGGAGGGCAGCCAAATCGTCTGAAAAGGAAACAGGGTGAGGTCACGTTTGCTAAGGGCCCAGTCCGTGCCCGGCTTCAAGCTGTGAGGTAGGTGTCACCATCGCAGAAAGGGTGACGGATCCAAGCCCACCCAGCCAGGGAGGGACTCCACGCTCCAGGCTGCACAGCCGATGCCTTTGCTGCTCCGAGCTCCACAGATGATTCCATTTTCTGAAATGGTTGCTCTGGATCCTGGAACTTCCTTCTTGAACTAGGATTTTATTTGAAACAGAATCAACTTGACCCATAATCCTGTTTTTTTGTCCAAAGATGATTTTCTAAGTGACACCAAAGCCCCAGTTCCCAATAGTCACTGTCGTATTGACCCTGTCCTCCGTCTCCTCCCAGCAGTGAAGTGTGGGAGTGTGTGCGTGTGTGTGTATGTGTTGTGTGTCTGTGAGTGTGTATACATGTGTGTATGCAGCATTGTGATACTGAGTCTGAGCATGGATGGTGGGTGGTGGGTGGGGTTTGGGGCACAGATGCTGCAGTCAGAGACAGATGGGGTCAAATCCCAGATCTGCCCTCCAGGATCCTGCAGGTGGCCCGACCCCCCAGTCTGGTGTAATCCCGCACCTTGAATGTGGGCTGCCCCGAGCGAGTTGCTTCTAGTGAACAGAATATGGCAAAAGTGATGCTATGTCACTTCCAAAATTAGATTACAGAAAAGATTCTGGGTTCTGTCCGTTCTGTCTCTTGCTTGCTCACTTAATCTAAAGGAAGCTGGCCGCCGTGCTGGGAGCTGCCTTATGGAGAGGCCCACTTGACCAGGAACCTCACCAGAGAGGCCTCAGCCAGCGAGTAGCAAGTAACTGAATGGCACCAACATCACTGAGGGAGCTTGGAAGCAGACCCTCCCCAGTCGAGTCTTGAGAGGAGACCACAGTCCCTGGGAGACCTGAGCCAGGATATCAGCTCAGCCGCACCTGGACCCACAGAAACTGTGAGGAGATAAATGTTGTCTGAAGCCAGCAAATTTGGAGTAATTCATTATGTGGCCGTAGGTAACTAACACCTGAGCCTTTCCTTTGCCTTTTTGAGCCCATTTCCCTGCTATAAAATAGGGATTGGATCACAGGACAAGCTTAGCACAGCGTCTGGCATGAAAGAGAGACTTAACACCAGTTTCCTTTCTCCTTTTCACATAGAAGGCTGGCTTGGCATGTGGCTCCCCCAAACAGGGTGGTATGATGGAAAACCCTCAGCCAGGCTCTGTTTGGAGTCTGGAGGCCGACGGAGAGCCCGGGCCTTCCCAGACTGGAGCATGGCCTGATCCCTCCAGGGAACCAGGACCCGGCAGCCAGCCATCTGGAGAGCAGGCCTGACAGCATCAGCCTGGGCTTCCCTCCATTGCGTGGGGGGTCGGGTGATCATCTCCAGCCACAGAAGCCCTTGACCTCAGCCTTTACGGGAGGGAGCAGGACCCTCTTCTGGACCAGGACAGGGCCCGGGCTCCAGCAGGCGGATGGTCTGCTGGGTGTTCTCTGGACCGGGTGCTAACAGCCCCAATGGCAACTCGGCTCCACCTTTGTCACAGTGAGCCCAGGGAGGCACCCGGCTGCCACCTGCACCTGCTGGGCTCCTGCTTCCACAGCCCCTTCCAGGCACCTCTAAGTCCTTCCATCTATCCTCCTGGCTAAAGAGGGGGGAGCCTCCAGCTCCCTCCCCTGCTGCTTCCCCACTAGCATGTGATCTGCCGTCTCACTGCGAGGATCCCAGGACCTGGCTCTCCAGGATGGGCCCTGGGAGCCATGCTCGAGGTGGGCTGTTGGTTCTGCCCCTGGGTGAGGCTGGCCAATCCCCTGTTCTCCTGCCACCCCTCGGATCGGGCACCCAGGTCCCCCCAAGTGTAGAGAACTCATCTCTGAGGCCCGGATTCTTCCAGCTCTAGCCCCCTGCCCACAGCAAGAGAAGAAAACATTTGTCTTACTTGCTAGGTGAGGTTCAGGGTCCTTGGCAAAATCACACAGCACAGATGGCAGTCCTTTAACTCTCTGGTCCCCAGATTCTTGCAACATTCCTGGCACTAAGAGATGGGGTTTCTGCCCTCTCCCTTTGAAGCTGGGCCAGGGACTGCTTAGCCAAGAGAACCCAGCAGATGGGATGCTGTGCCAGTTCCTGGAGGTGGGCAGTAAGGAACTGGCCGCCTCCACTTCCTACCCCTCAGGACGTTGCTCTTGGAACACAGACCCCATTCTCTAAGGTCGCCCGTGCAGAGGGGCCACATGGAGAGGCACCCAGGCCCCGGCCTTCAGCTCCAGCCAAGCCAAGCCCCCGCCACCAGCTGTGAAGTGAGTCATCTGAGAAGCAGACCCTCAGCCCTGAGTCCAGCTGCCCCAGATGATGCCTCCCTGCTGAGTCCTATCCCAGCCCACACTGCAGGGTCCTGAGTGACATAAATGCTGATCTTTAAGCCAGTAGGTTTGGGATGACTTTAAGGAGCTGGTACAGCAAGACGTGGTGAGCACAGCTCAGCCAACACCAAGGTCCACCCTCTTCTGGAGTCCCCACGTGGTGGGAATACCTCCCCCCAGCTAACTCCCCATCTCACCGCAGGCAGGGAGCTCCTTTTGGGCCTGTTCTGACTGTGTTTCACCTCCTAGCCCTGTGGGAGGGGCCCAAAGCCAGGACGATCCCTGAAGACTCACACCTCTGTACAAACTCCTTTTCTTGAGCGCAGGTAAGACTTGTGAATATGATGCAATGTCATACTCACCCTTGATGAAGTTACGTATGTGACAAAGGGACTTGCAGATGGCATTCAGGCTACTAATCTGGTGGCCTTGACTTTGGATGGGCCTCATTAGCCTAACTCAATCACCTGAGTCCTCTAAACTCAGTTTTCTCTGGCTGATGGGAGACAGCTGGCCCCGTGGAGTTCACCTAGACCTCCAACCTATAGAATCATGACATGATAACTGGGTGTTAAGTTGCTAAATTTGTAGCTCGACAATAGATAATTAATACGACCCCCTTCTTTTTGCTTCCAGACTCCTCCTTCCCTGAAAGTATCTTTCCTGTCCTTGTTGCAAATGGCGTGACACGTAGGCCTTCAGGCATTGGCTGGGGTGGGGGTCGACAGCCCGAGCCAGGGACCCTGAGCCTGCTCTCAGGAGTAAGTGGTTCCACCCATCACGGGCCCAAGCGTGGGCGCAGGATGGAGGGCCTTATGTCCCCTGGCCAAGTGTCTCGATCCAGCAGCAGCTCCAGATCTAGGGACCAGGGGATGGTAGGATCAGGTCCGCTGGCCTCCAGCTATCAGGCTCCCAGACGTCCTGTTAGGGTGGCTAAGCCCAGCCTTAATTAGCTGGACTCTAATGACCTGGACATTCTCAATTCCCTCACTTCCAGGATAATAATAGCTCCCTGTTCAGACCAGCATTTTCCCCCGAAGGACCAGTTTCAGACTCTTCATGCAGCTGGGTTTACTCTGCTCCCTGTCTAACTAACCCAGCATGATTTGCCTCTTACCTTCTCTGAACCTGGCATCATTCTGGTCTGAATCCACAAGGAGACCCTCATGCTGGTATATGGATGGCACTTAATGTGCTCAAAGCCCCTTTCCCCTGCCCCCTCCTTGTGCTTGGTCCCCTCCATGCACCAGGCTGTATGTACCCCCAGGAAGCAGACAACACAGCGTGTCCCATGCCCATTTTCCAGATGGGAATCGCAAGGCTCAGAGCGCTAACACAGAATGTACCACCCAGGGGAGTTTCTAATTACTTCCTGTCACTGCCATTAATTCTTGGGTTTTTAAGGACAGACAATGATTTTTGTCTTCTATTACCAGTGATTCTGTCCCCATCAGGCAGAAGCACCAGCCTGGATGTGTAGCAGACGATTGAGAAAACTGCCTTGACTGCACGGTTGTGTGTTTACTTATCAGAGCGAGCAGGGACGCATGGTTTGGATTCTCCATTTCCTTACTAATTGTCTTATCTGTTTATGCAAAAGTAAATTAAAATCTCCCATTATGGGTATAGCTTTGCAATTTCTTATAATTCTGTTGGATTTTGCTTGATGCTTGTTGAGACAATGTTGTTTTTGAAATTCCAGGCCTTCGTTGTTAAGTACGCATAATTGCAGATTGTTCCTTTCGGAATGGTGTGTTTTCCCACATTACCGCTAAAATGCCCTTTGCCTTAAATCATGTTTTATCTGTTATTAATATTGTTTCACCATCATTATTTAGGTTTCAGTGTGCCTGCTTTTCTTCCCTTTTCTTTCTTTCTTTCTTTCTTTTTTTTTTGCTCTCTGGTTTTTCTGCATGATTTTATTTCAGTAGTGTCCCTTTTAAGTGGCATATTGATGGACTGTTCAAATTTTTAATCTGACAATATCTGTCTTTCAGCAAGGGAATCTGCTTCCTTTTTTGGTGATTACTGATATATTTGGACTTACTTCAGCTATTTTATTTTCTAGTTTCTGTTCTCCATACTTCTCCATTGCCTCTCTTTTTATTTTCATTTTTCCTGCACAGGCAAGTTTTGCTTCCTTTAAGGTTTTGAAGTAATTATTATGTTTCTGTTCTTGCATTTGTGACCCTGGCCGCTCCAGCCTCCATCCCTAATTTTACCTTTTTCCGGGAGCTGAGAATACTCTCCATCACCCACCACCTCTGCCCCTCCTCCCAAGTGTAACAAGGACCTGGCCAGACTTCACAGCCACCCAGGGAGCCCTTGTCCTTAATTTGTTATTTGTGTCTGAGGTCAGTTTTACCTCTTATCTTCAGAAAAAAAATTGCTACTGATGCAGGAAAACGGATGTTGGTCGTGAGGAGGGCCGCGTCCCAGGTCTCGGTTGAGCCCCTGGGACCTGCCCCGCCAGGTGTGGGTCCTTGGCTTCCCCCAGGAAAGAATTCAAGTGCGAGCCACCTTTGAGTAAAAGTAGATTTATTTAGAGAGATACATACTAAATAGAGCATGAGGCAAGAGAAAGGCAAGGAAAGAGGTGTGGGAATTGGGTGCTCAGGTTAGAGTAAAAGAAGGTACACACTCCACAGACAGAATGCGGCCGTCTCCGAAGAGGAGGGAGTGAGAAAAGGGCCGCGAGGCGTGGTGTTGTTAATTTTTATGGCTCAGTAGCTTCATACGCCTATAGGTGAGACCATTCCAACCGCCCTGGGGAAGAGGCTGGGATTCCCAGGAACTGGGCCACGCCCATTCTTTGGACTTCTGCGGTTAGCCTTGGGACTGTCACAGCGCCTGTTATTTATCACGCTGTTGCAATGAGCAAGTAATGAAGTTCAAGGTCTACTAGAAGTCAAACCTCTTAATCCTTGAGGCCAACTAGGAGTTGACTCTTCCACCGTTTTGGTGAATCTTCCACCATTTTGGTGTTAAATTGCCGTCATTCCTTGAGTGGCTATGCCCTGCTCCTCTTCCATTCTGTCTCACTACCTTTAATTTTGATAATAATGTGTATTATATTTTGACGTATGTTATAGATTCCATGCTATATGGCTAATGTGCTGTTTAAATCATTACCAGTTTGCCAACTCAACAGGTATTCTTTGTTACTACATGTTCACAATTTCCTAATCATTAAGTCTGGAGCCAGCCTTTTGAGACTCAGGAAAGGCCTGAAGCCAAGCCTTTTACTTCAAGAAATGGGGCACAGGGTGGTGGGGTGGCGCTCTCATACTTGAGAGGGTTCCCAAAGGAACACATCTGAAAGCTAAAGAAAAGGAAAAATCTCGAAAGCAGGCACCTGACATTCAAGCATGTCAGAGCCACGCCAAGTGAGGGCTACCTGCATTTTTCAGAGAATGAAACTGGCCAGCAGGGGACCCGCTGGGATGGAGGAAACTAAGGTGAGCCTGGGATCTCAAACATCCCTCAAGGACCACTCCATCTCCAGTCCCTCCGATGTGGCCCTTGTCGACTGAAATAAAATGCACAAC
Source organism: Vicugna pacos (assembly GCF_048564905.1). NCBI lineage: Eukaryota > Metazoa > Chordata > Mammalia > Artiodactyla > Camelidae > Vicugna > Vicugna pacos. The sequence goes on along the minus strand of NC_132997.1, from coordinate 38,835,423 downwards.
CTAAGAGCTGAGAGTTACATGTTATTCGTCAGACTTCCCAAGGACTCGAGACCAGGAGACAGCCTTTCTGATGGCTCCAAGACACTGTTCCAGCCAGGTAAGGGAGAAGCCAGGATGTACAGGAATTTTTGTAGCAAAGACCAGGAAGTAGGAGCATCAAAATATTACTGTTAATGAAAGGAAACCATATACATCAAGTTAAGGAATTACTGACTTTCTTTGTATGGGAAGATGCAAAAGTCTGGGCTCATTGAAATCATCCCTTTGATCTGCACCTAGCTGTCCAGGGCCAGTACCCTGTTCTTTCCCATCCTGAGTTCCCTCCTGGGCACCGCTGTGGGTGGCTGCAGAGGCCAGGTTGTCTGCGAGTCTCCATCCTGAGTTCCCGTCACCCACCGTCGGGGGCGGTGGTGGATGATGATTTGATGGCCACAGCCTCCTAAGTTTACTGATAGGGCTGCAATGTTTTTCATTCACACCCGGATTGACTGCAATCTGCCCACCGTTCTCTCTCTCCCCAGTCCTGGTGCACCTGCTCTTTCTCCCCATAAAGATCACCCCCTTTTTACTCATCCTGCAAGTTCCTCCTGAAATCATTTTGAATGCTATCCTCACGTGTAGCTGCAAGTCTGTGCCATCCCCTGCTCCCCGACATTTTTCCATTCCTGCCTCGCCAGGCACCAGCACGGAGAAGCCAGCACTGGCTTCCCCTCCCTGCTCCTGGCCCCTGCAGTGGGGAGGGGGGTGTGGAGCCGGTTGAGAAGCCAGTCCTTGCTAACCTCCGCTGGCCCCTCACAGCCCAGGTCTTCATCCCTCGCTGGCCTTCTAGCAGATTTCCCCCAGTGGCTGTTCCCAATCTTTCTCCTCTCCCCAAGTCCACAAACCCACCCCCACTTCCTGAACGTGTAGGGGATGAATGCGCATCATAATTTATCGAGTATTTCATCTGATAATGATGTTCTTACCTTCTCTCCCCTTTGCCTCAGAATGCCTGGGGGGCAGGGTGGGGATGTGTGCTTAAGTTTATTTATTTATTTATGTTCATGGAAGTACTGGGGATTGAACCCAGGACCTCGTGGGTGCTAAGCACACGGTCTCCCCCTGAGCTGCACCCTCTCCCCATATCCCCGCTCCCTCTGCGCTGCTCCTTTACCATGGGTCTTTATTGAGAAATATCCTTTCTATTTTCAAGAAAAAGTCTTCCCCCTGGACTCTGGATCCCTCGCCTTCCTGCTGTCTTCTTGCCTTCTTTCCATTTCTCTGTCTTTTCACTTTTTAAAAAAAATTTCTTTAGCTTTATTGAGGTATAATTGATATACCAAAGTGTGCCCATGTTTAATTTATACATCTTGACACATTTGCAGATATGCGTACACCTGTGATCACCACCCCTACAACCAAGGCTCCAAGGCCCTAAAAATATACATCACTTCCAAGGAAATTCCCTCGTGTTCTTTTTTCTTCAGTAAGAACACAGCTTGAGATCTATTCTCTTAATATATTTTAAACAGTACAATACTGTACTGTATTGTTAACTGCAGATACTGTGTATTAAGTTGTACAGCGAAATCCCTAGAACGTATTCACCTTGCATAGCAGATTCTTCATCCATTAAAAAACAATTTCTCCTTCCCCCCTGCACCCGGACCCTGGCAACAATCATTCTATTCTCCGCTTCTATGAGGTTGGCTATTTTAGATAGCTCACATCCGTGGGGGGTCGTGCAGTATTTGTCTTTCTGTGACTGGCTTATTTCACTCGGTATAGTGTCCCCTAAGTTCACCCATGTTGCCACAAATGGCAGGATTTCCCTTTTTTAAGACTCAGTAATATACACATATGTAATTAATCTGTTGATAGACATTTGGTTTGTTTCCATATCATGACTATTGTGAATGACGCTAAAATGATCATGGGGGTGCAGATATCTCTTAGAGATCCTGATTTCAACTCTTTTGGATACACACCCAGACCTGGGATTCCCAGATCATAGTAGTTCTATGTTTAATTTTTTGAGGAGCCTCCATGCCATTCTTCATAGTGGCTGCACCAATTTTACATTCCCACCAACAATGTATGGGTTCCAATTTCCCACCTTCTCACTGACACTTAGTTATCCTTTGTTTTTGATCATAGCCATCCTATCAGGCGTGAGGTGATATCCTATTGTGGTCTTGATTTTCATTTTCCTGATGATTAGGGATGTTGAGCACCTTTTCATTTACCCGGTGGCCAGCTGTGTGTCCTCTTTGGAGAAATGTCTACTCAAGTCCTTGGCCCACTTTCTAATTGGGTTATTTTGGTTTTTGCTAGTGAGTTGAAGGAGATTCTTATATATTTTGCATATTATCCCCTTACTAGATAGGTAGATGGTTTGCAAATATTTTTTCCTGTTCCATAGGATGCCTTTTCACTCTGTTGATTGTTTGCCGTTTCCTTTCCTTTTTAATTTGACTTAATCCCACTTGTCTGCTTTTGGTTTTGTTTCCTATGTTTTTGGTATCAAGTCCAAGACCAATGTCAAGACGCTTCCTCCCTCCACCATATTTGCTGTGAGAAGTTGTATGGTTTCAGGTCTTACATTTAAGACTTTAATCTATTTTGAGTTGACTTTTGTTTATGATGTAAAATAGAGGTCCACTTTCCTTCTGTTGCATGTGGATATCCCGTTTTCCCCACACCATTTGTTGAAGAGACTATCCCCTCCCCATGTGAGTTCTGTCTCGTGACTTCTCTTCCTCCACAAAACTCGTGAAAATTGAGTTTATCCACTTAAAATAAACCATGTCTTCAGGCTTGTTGCCTTTCAGATTCCTGCCCACCTCCTTCCCTGCTTCTCTTCATGATTATAAAGTTAAATAGTGAACCCAGCAATCACCAGTTCTCACCTTGTCCTTGGTCCACCCTTGGCCTGAAGGCATTGTGGCCCTGCCCTCCACACTCACTGAAGACCACGTGCAGTGGCTTCTCTTCGGCTTCTTTCTCCACAGCGTGTTACTCTTGTGACTCCCCAAGTCTCAGTTTCTCTGATGTGTCAAGTGCCATCTCCCCTCCCACCTCACATCCATCCTCACTTTCCTTCCTGCAAATCTCTAAGATTCTGCCCTCCACCCTCCTCTCTTGCTCCCTTTCACCTGTGATTCTCAATGGGCAGGTCCGGCCCTTTAAAACTTATCATCATCCAAACTGGGCCACTGTAGAGAATGAAAGAAGTATCATTAATAATTATGTAGGGCGATAGGTGTCAAGCAGGACTGTCCTGCTCAGCTGACCCATAGGGGCTGTTGGAAGGATGCCTAGGGTTTGTTTTAATCAGGTGTGATGAGACGCACAGACATGGAAATGATTGTCATGAAAGAAGAAGTTATTTCCCCAGATCCTTAGAAACAGGGGGCACTGCCCGCTATGGAGGGCCACAAGGGGAAGCACCAGGGTCAACAGGAAGCAGAGGAAGAGGGGAAAACATGGGCAAAAGCCTTTATTGTGGACTCCAGGGGAGTGAGTAGGCAAGGCAGGGTGAGCGTGCTTAGGATTGGCTTGTTTGAATAATTTCAGTAGATCTTGGGCACGGGGTATGTTTCTGGTACGTGGCCCTGGGTGATTAGGGCAGGTGGACAGTGGCCCAAAGTGTGACAGCCAGTAAAGGAGGTGGTTGGGGTGTGGGCTCTGGATTGGTTGGTTTGCAATTGAAGAGCACACTCTTTGGATGAGCTGTTTACCATCTTCAGGAACTGGCTCATCCTGGAAGGGGAGGCAAGGTCCCAAGGTGTCAAAGCATCAGAATACAGAAGATAAAAGATAATCAATACAGAGGTCGCTGAAAGTCACTGGAGAGACTTTTCCAAGACTGAAGAAGAGGATGCTACACTCCCACCCTCCTCTTACCTTCCCAGGTAAGAGTGATCGCTTCAGTGAGCCAGAGCCACTGGTGCGTGTGCTGTGTTGTTCAGGGGTGTGAGAAAAGGGAGTGTGCGAACCTATTTGCACATCACCACGTGACCTCCACTGATTATGCTGCCTTGATGAACCTAATACTTTGATTCCGAATCTATGTTCTCTTTCTGGGGGGCGGGGCTGGTAATTAGGCTTATTTGTTTGTTTGTTTGTTTGTTTAAATGGAGATACTGGGGATTGGACCCAGGACCCCATGGATGCTAAGCATGCGCTCTACCGCTGGTCTATACCCTTCCCCCCACAAATCTGTACTTCAATCTCAGGCTCCCTTTTACTCCTGAACTTTCTGTTACGACATTTACTCCCATCCTTTCCTTCACCTGGAGCCCTTTCTCCCCTAGTTCCACCTATCAAAGACCAGCGTTCACTCAAGACCCCCCCCCAACCCCGTTACAGTGCTGTTTCCTGAAGACATCTTAGTCACCCTCTCCCAGGCTGGGTCCTCCCCGCTCCCTGACCCCGAGCCCTTCCTCAGCTGCCTTCATCCTTTTGCATGTCTCCCCTATCTGTCTTCCTATCTGGTCCAGCTGTGGGAGCAGGGGGTGGGGGCCGCCACTCTGCTGAACATGGATGCTCTCAGATTGGATTCTGTTGAATTCCTCCAGAGTCACGTATGTGTGTTAATGTGCCGATGTATTACTTCCTGGCAACATATTTAAATGAGAATGGAAGCCTCCAGGAAACATGATATTTCAGCCAGTGTTTCCCATAAAATATTACGGAGAATGCAAGCTTCCTGAGGTGCTAATGGGCATCAGGCAGAACAATCAGGTTTGCCTCTGGGTTAAAGAGTTCAGTTTTGCTGAGCTACAGCCCTGCTCCCAGCTTTAGCTACTGAGGAACCTTTAATAAAGACCGTCCTTCCAAGGAGAAGAAAAGGGAGTTTGGAGGTTTGGGTTTTTTGTTTGTTTTTTGTTTTTTGCAATTTACTTGGTCTTTCTTTTCTCAGGTTCGTGGGACTGATGGTTTAGTATGAGAGAAATGCTCTCAGGAGGCTGGGGGCGCTGTGTCTCGGCAGGTGGGTCCTCCTGTATCCCCAGAGTCACATCAGCTCACATCACCTGGACCGGCACCTATTTAACTGGCGTGCAATCATCCCCAGTCTCCAATAAAGGTAACCTTTGTCCGGAGACGCTAATATGTCCCATCTGCTCCTTCCTTTTCGTACCCCTCCCACCCCGCCCCCCACCAGGGACATAAGCCAAGCCATCCCTTCCCCTGCACCCTTGGCTCCAGTCAAACTAATCAGCTTACAGTTTCCTGAACCCAGTGCCGTGTTTCTCACCTCTATGCCTTTTCTCGCACTACTTGATCAACTGAAAAATTAGACATATATGAAGATCATGATCTTAATATATATGAAACCTAATACAGATAACCACGCACATACATCTATACACGTAACCACGTATATATGAAGTCTGAGCTGCACGTATATGTGGAGATGCATAGGAAGGACAGAGAAGCACTGTGGACCCATTCCTCAAAACCTCAGATGGCCTACCTTTCACGTCTGCCATGTTTTTCCTTGTCAGAGAGCTCTCGTGCCCTCCAAAATGACCAAACTCTAACCTCTCTCCTCCTAAAATCTCCCATCTCCCACACTCCCCCTCACTCCCAGCGGATAACCCTGCCCTGCTTTCCAGGAGGAAATTTGTCGGGCATCTGACTTCCATCAGAGCCCCTGAGCCTGGCCCCACCTGCCCTCAGGCCTTGCCTCCACCCTCACTTGCCTGGCCGCACTGGTTTTCTCTCAGTTCCCAGGACACAGCCCGCTCCCCCCGGCATCCCCGCAGCTGGCAAGCCCGCACCAGGGCCCGCTGCGGGCTGCTCTGTCTCTTCTGCTTGGCCGCCCAGCTGCGTCCTCAGCAAAGGAACTCCCAGTCACCCTGCAGGTCTCAGCTCAGCCATCACTGCTCCCGGGGCCCATGGCCCTGGACCCTGAGAATAGGTCCCATTCCTCTGCCATGCGGTCTCCAGGCACCTGCTTCATTTCATACCTCTCATCTCCTCTCATAGTCATCATGAGATTTTTAAGGTATAGACATTTTAATCTCCTGGAGGGTCTGAAAGCCCCACATGCAGAGGCACCATGTCTACTTCTGCTTCTCAGGCTGCCCCTAACAACGAGGAAATGCTCAATACTATTTATTGCATGAAAGAGAATAAGTGAATGAGGGAATGAGGGAAAGTCAAATCTTCAGTACCCACATTGGGGAATCTTGACCTGGTATGACATGGAAGTTGTAGCTTGGCAGAGGCTCCCCTCTTGACCAAGCTTTTGTCCGGTCCCTCTTCTTGACTCAGCCTTGTCTCTGGCCGGCTGAAGTCAGGGTCACGTGCTGACAGACTCTGAAAGGGGTGAGAAGACTCAGGCCTGAATTCCAGGACAAACTTACACTTGCTTACGGTAAGCCCACCTGTCACAAACCCAGGATGGCCCTGGACAGCGAGCCACGGCCTTTCCGCGCCCTAGGCCTGGCCAAGCAGCCAGCCGGCCGGTCCGGAAGGAGCCCGGGGACCTGTGGAAATGGCAGTTCTCCTGCTTGTGGACGAGGCTGACCACATGTGGGGATGTATCAGACTCCAGACCTCACCTGCCAAGCTTCCCTGGGACACAGCCTCTGAGGCAAAAACACCTCCTGGTTGTTTCATTCCCTAAACGGCTGTGTTTTATGATGTGTTAAGTTTGGGGGGAAAAAAAGAAAATTCCTCCAGCTGTGGAGTTATCCCAGCTGAAGGCACTGCGGGCCGGTGATTTACGACCTGCTGAGTGCCAGCAGCGCGCGCGGCTCTGGGAGGGGACCCGGGGCCGGGGAGCTGCGCCCCGTGCCGCACCGCAGCTACGACCTCCAAGGAGACCCTCCAGGTTGAGGTGCCCCCCGTGGGCCCAGGGCTCCCCGCATGCCAGAGCCGTCTGTCTCCAAGCCTTGTAAGCTGTTGGCCCGCTGTGCATGTCGCCGTGAGAGCCTGAGCATGGCCTTGGTTCATGGAGATTCTTTGGCTTGAATGATGCTGGAGGCCCAGTGGGCAGCCGGTCCTGGCCTGGGGTCCCCGCAGCCTTGCCCCCGCCTCGGTGCTTGGGCCCAGGGTAAGCCGGCCCTTGTGTGTCCCAGAGGCTGACTCGGTGACCTCAAAGCAGACTTTGTTTGCCAGCTCCCCGCTGCCAGACCTAGATATGAGATTCTGCTTTCCACTGGTTTCTTTCCCCGGGAGGCAGAAGGTTGGGTCAATGCAGAAGACAGGTGGCCTACCCATGAGGTTTGAACTTAACCGCTTACGTGGTGAGGAGCCCTGCCAGGCTTGGAGTAGAGTGACCTTGTCAGAGGTGACCTTTAGAGACAGGCTCTCCGAGACGGGCACATAGAGTGACTGCTGGTGTGGGCATGTGGGTGCCGTGCAGCAGGGGCATGGCGGAGGTGGCCGGAATGCATTTGGAGGTGGTTATGGATCTAGACAAGACCTGCTTTGTTTGGAATCAGAGCATAAGTGGAAACAGTAAAATTAAATTTCAGCATATCAGTTTTCTAAAGCAGTTTAAGTTATGGTGATTTAGCAGAACACAGGAAAGCAAGAAAATGTCACACTTATATCAGATTTAAGGAAGTTGAGTTATGTTACGAATGTATGCAATTTTAATTTTGTTTAACACTCTCTGCCAAAATAAACTTTATACTTAAAATGTGTGTGTGTATATATAATAGTTTATTATGTACAGTTAATTCCACTGTTTTGGCTTCAATAAAATCGATTTTGAAATAAATGAAACGTTGAAAGTAAAAAAACAAAAAAACCCACCTTCCTCCTTTAATAGGACACAGCCCAGCCTCTCAAAGCTCACTTGCAGATTCCTCTCACCTTGGGAGCTGCCTGTAACTCTCGGCAGGTCTTAAATGAAGGTGGGGGGTGACCGTTTGAAGGGGTGAGAACTTGGGGCTTCCAGTCCCACAGGAGCCACCTGAGCCAAATTATTGGTGCCCTGGGCTCCGTGCTCTCTGGGGCTGAGTGCTGGGGGCAGGTAGACCACTGGTGTACACAGGAGGTGCCAGGGGAGCCATGTTTCTGTGCAATAGGAGGCTCACTGTCAGCTCCAGAAACAAGCAGAAAAACTGAGGGACCCCGATCCCCACCGGAGAGCTGAGTCTGAGCCCTGAGCAGACGGATGGAGAACCAGGGCAGCCGGCTCTGGCTGTAATGATGCATGACTTAGAGTCCTCATCCCCAGGAAGGACCAGTAACCCTCTCTCTCAACTGTTTCTTCGAGCTTCAGATAGGACAATAAGTGAGAATGTCTGCTGTGCTGCGACCCTGTTCAGCTGTGTGTGTGTGTGTTGGGGGGGGTCACAGCCCTTTTGCCCCACCCCAAGGTGGCTGGTGCCACTCTCCCTTACGGGTTACCAAAGAACAGCCATTCAACTAATATTCAGAGTTAGGATGAACCAGCCCTGCTGCCCAATCTTGTATCATGTATTTATTTTATTTTTTTATATCATTCATTTAATCACCCACTTAACTAATGTTTCTGGGAACCAGGAAATACATTAAGCGCTGACAATACAAAATGAAAATGGTGAAGTTGGAAGTATGTTTGACCACGGTTAATCAAGAGGTAAACAGGAAAATTATCACCCCAATGATTAACTTTTAATATTGTGGTCTGTTTTTTTTTTTCTTTACTCAGGTGGGGTGAATTTTTTTATAAGAGGAAATTCACGTGCAAAATTAGAGGATAACAGTTCTGAGAGGTGATGGGCCTTTTCTATGCCCAGCCCCATGCTGACCTGCCCCATCTGAAGGGACCCTGGGTTAGAAGGAAGCTGCTGTAGGACCAAGAAAGAAACAAATGAAAGCTGCTCTCAGCAGCCAGGTCCTACAGAGCCCGGTACCCATACTTCCTTCTCAACAGCCTGGAACACAAGGATGGCTTGACTTCCAGGTGGATCACAGTGTCTCTGGCCCAGGGAAAGGTATTATGCTGAACGGGCCTCCAAGTCTCACTCCTGTCAGTGGAAACATGAACAGCCACTTCTACGTAAGGGCATGGCCATGATCCTACTTCCCATCAAGGAAAGGAACACAAGACCAAACCTGCAAAAGAGGATGCCATGTACTGGGCTGGTGTACAAGCCGGGCAGCAGTATTATGTAAGGGCCTGGGGAACTCCTGTTTTGACTCAAGGATGATCACTCTCTCCCTGTTCTCCCTCTGTCTCTCTGGTTTCCTGTTTGATCGTTCTCCATGAGGGAGTCATCACTGGTCAGGTTGCAGGATGAACAGGGCTCTGAAACAAAGTCACCTTCTACCATCAGCACCTGCTGCAGCTCTGGGACACACAGGGTGAGGGACTCTAATATATCTGAGCAACTGCACACCTGGAGAGCAGGACCCTGGGGCCGACCTACACCGTGACTTATTTTCAGCCAGCAACCTTTGGTTTTCCTGTTATCAACAGAAGCGGCTTAAACAAAACAGAATTCCCAAGTTCAGAAGGATTCACTTAGCAGAGATTTCCCCAAATGCCTTATACAAAGAGCAACAGGAATCAGAGAGGTGACTGTATATTCCTTATCGCCAGCCTGCTTCTCCTGCCAAAGATGGTCTGGGAGAGAGTGTCAAATGCCATCTATTTAACAGCTCTAGTCATCAGCACTACATCATGAAAATGACACTTGTCTCTTTTCATTTCATGAACAAGACAAACTCCTGAGGGCCCTCTGTGAATAAGTGACTTATTCACTCAATCTCTCTACCAGCCAACGAGCGTTTGTATGACCTGCTTCAACAAAACAGTAGGAAAACACATCCTGAAGACAAGGTAATAGGAGAACAGGAATTTAACAGTGAGTTGCTGGAGAAAATTTCTTGTTGCTTAATCCAGCCCAGCCCTTTTGTCTTCCTGCTGGTTCTGCTATTAATGAAGTCAATGAAACAATGAAATGTGCTCCCTGTCTACTGGCATGAGAATTACGTTTTCAGTACAGCTGGTTCCTCCTTAACAACTTAAGCTATTAGAAGGTGAGTGAATGTCTGCAAAATGTCTACAAATATCTCCAGGGTCTACAAAACCCTCCAAGTGAGAGAAGAACGATGCATGAATTTTATGCAGCACCAAACGTCATGCACGATAAATACATTTTATTTTATTTTATTTTTTTAATAGACTATATTCTTTTGGAGCAGTTTCAGGCTCACAGCAGAATTGAGCAGAAAATACAGGGAGTTCGCACATAGCCCTCCCCACCTACACATACATACTCACCTCCCCTCAACATCCCTCACCAGTGTGGCATATCTGGTACAGTTGATGAGCCAACATGGGCACATTATTATCAACCAAAGTCCATAGTTTACATTAGGGTTCACTCTTGATGTTGTGGATAAATACATATTCAGATATGCCAGACATCAGGGAATATAGAACTCATGAGGTCATCTAGGAAAAATTATTTTGGGGATGAATTCTAATCAACGTAATGGAATTTCTATAAATCCACCAAAGAGACAAAAACAACTTTGTTATTACAGTCTGGTATTTCATTCACTCATGCTTCTTCCCGCAGTCATCATTTCACACCAGAGGCCGAGAGAGGGATGGCGTTTTCTACATGCAAGACCTCCTCCGAGTCCATCAGGTGCCAGTGTACTCACGTGCACTGTGGAACTCCAGTTGAAGAAGCCCATGGAATGCGGCGTTTCCCAAACTTCTTTGATCCAAGAATCCTCCTCTTACTGACTCTCATGGGACTGATTTCTGCAGAATATTCCTAAGCATTTCAGGATAGCAAGCTCATGTCATAAACCAATGCCTATGGTGCGAATAATACTCCAAAAGATTGACATTACATGGTAGGTACAGATCCCACTTTCTCTCTTCATTCATTCTTCGTTGTCTTAACTTTTACTGAGGGCCTGCTCTATTTAGGCATCGTGCTAGGTAATGGGGGCTTGAAGCAGAGTAATGCACGGGCCAGCCAGCAGAGAGCTCCTAGCAAAGTCATCAGTGAATACGATGCTGTGTTTGCTGTAGCAGGGGTACGAAGAATCACTCTAAGAGCCTGCGGGAGAGGGTGAACAAAGTGTAAAGTGCTTCGCAAATCTGCACCTACTTCAAGGAGAGGGCTACGCATGGAATATGTCACTGTCCCCTCCTGCTCTTGGAAGAAACATGTATGGTATGGAAAGCGGAAAAGTACCAGGAGGTCACACTGCATGACTGTGCGCCTGGGTGTGGGCAACCAGGAAGACACGATCTTTTGCATAAAGGGACACTTTGCCGTTTCCTTGGGGCTACTATCCAAGCCTGGCTGTGTAATGGACTCAGTTCCCCCAGTTCCGCACCCAACCTCGTTTTCAGAAGACAAGACCAAGACAGCACCTGAGCATGAAGGGAGAGAGCGCTGGGAGTGTGTGTTTGTGACTCCCCAAGAGCAGAGGTGGCGATAAAGCCAGACTAGAGCAAAGCCAGCCTCCCCAGCCCCGAGGTGTCCCTTTGCCCTCAGATCTACTGAGGACCTCCCAGCCTGTCTCCCGGCACCACCCAGTTGTTCTGGAGCGTCTCCTTGCCTCCTCGTGGTCCTGACCTCCTTGCACTCTCCCTCCAGGCAGGACATCCTCCTGGCCGCAGGTACAGACCCAGCCCTGGCCTCCTCATTTCAGTAATGAGCAGTGACCTCTTTCCATCTCACTAAAACCCCTGATGAACCCAACAAAAATGTATTCGCAGGTTATTTGTTCTTACACTGCTTTATTTGATTTGCTTTTACGGTGTATCATTCCATCTACCCCACCGCCCACCCCCCAACTTCACATATTTTTCCCTGAGGGTCTACAGCCAGAGTTCATGTGAGCGGCCCTGCTAAACCCCAGGCCTTCCTTACAAATTCCTCACTCATGGTCTTTGACTCTGTCAGGAGCCTGGCAGGCTCCTCACCCCCTGGATGACTCTCTCCTACAAGCTTGACCTGAAAAGCTACGGGGTAGCCATTGTGTCCCAACGCCATCATGAGCCCTGGAGGCAGCAGTCCGTGCCAGTGGGCAGACATTAGCTCCCCCAAGGGGTCATTAGAACGCTCATATAAATAAGCTGCTCCCATAAGTATGCCAGCCCAGGGATCCCGGGCAGGCCCTTACGTGTCCCTATTCTCAATGGCGATCCAGCTTGGACAGTCACAAAAGGACCACACGCCATTTGTTTTGCAGGGTGGGTAACGCAGAGACTCTGGAATGCTGTGTCTCTTTGATTTGGCCCTTTGATGGCAGTCACTTTAATGTTTCTTTTTATTTTCTGCTTCATACAGGCAGAATTCCCTGCACGTAAGCACTTCAGCACTAGAGTACCACACTCTTCAGATGTTTCCTGGAGAATCAAATACTGCTAACGTATGCGATTCTGTTTGGCCTGAGAAGTACCTTTTTTACACTGGGTTTGTAAAAGCACCAGCTCTGGACGGCTCACATCTCAGTGGTGACCCTGCGCAGAAAAGACACCGGCAGAGAACACTGAAGGTGGTCTGTGGGGTATAATTAACCAAACCTACTTCCTCTGTATCTGAGAAAGACCTTAAGAAGCATCACCAGGGAGGAAGACACGATCTTTTGCATAAAGGGACACTTTGCCGTTTCCTTGGGGCTACTATCCAAGCCTGGCTGTGTAGTGGACTCAGTTTCCCCAGTTCCACACCCAACCTCGTTTTCAGAAGACAAGACCAAGACAGCACTTGATTTGTGAGAGGGGAACAGAGTCTTACTATTAAATGAATGTTGCCTGTAAGTGTGCTGCAGCCATCCACTAGGATTAAAGCAATTCCCTTCTGTTCCTAGCTCGCTAAGAATTTTCTTTTTTTCTCTTTTCTTTCTTTTTTTTTGTTTTTGCCTTGCTATTTTTATTTTATTTTATTTTTAAACATTTTTATTGAGTTATAATCATTTTACAATGTTGCGTAGAATTTTCTTTTCTTTTCCCAAATCAAAAATGGATACCAGACTTCATCAGAATTTTTTTGCGGCATCTATTGAGCTGTCCATAGGATTTTCTGTCTTAACCCATTAGTGTGATGAATCACATCTATTGATGTCACATTGTTAAACCAATTTGGCATTCCTAGAATAAACCCAACTTGGCCATGATATGTTACCCTTTTTATATTGCCAGGAAAAAATTGTGACAGGCTTTGAAATGAGCCAAAAGGAATACTTGGTGTTCTCAATAGAAAACCAGGAATTTTTAAATTTTAGATAACCTGATTTTACGGGTACTTTCATAGTCTTTGAGCTATTTTCAACTCTGTAATTGTAGATAACTGACAGCAATGCAAAATGATTCTTATCTGTAGACATGTAAATTAAATCTGCCCAGTAGAGGGACAACTGATTTTTCTTCCTACCCACTATGGTAAAAGGCAACTGATCATCTATTTGTAAATTTCAGCATTTATGTGTGATTATTTAAAACTGCAGTGTGGATGCTGTACTGTATTGTATAAGTTATGGGTGCACAATATAGTGATTTATAATTTTTAAAGGTTATACTTCATTTAAAGTTATTGCAAAATAATGACTATACTCCTTGTGGTGTATAGTATATCCTCACATCTTTTATACCAAATTATGCTTTTTTTTTACTTTTCCTGAGAACTAACTAGCTTATGGGTTCCCTCATTAATTGATGAGTTAAAAAATTTTTGACTTGTATATATTTAATATTATGAGAGTAATAATTATGCTTTCTTTAAAAATTGTCTCTTAACAGTTTATTTCTAGATTCAATTTGCTACCACTTTGTTAAGGATACATAATATATGTTCATGAGTCAAAGTGACCTGACATGTTCTCATAGTTTCCTTTTTGGTTTTGGTATCAGTGTTATGCTAACGTTTTTCTTTTCTCTCAAAGAATTGAATATGATTGGAGTAATTTCTTATTATTTTTTAGAATTTCGCAGTGAAGCCACCTTGACTTGACATTTTTATTGTGGAATGGTTTCAACTGTGAATCAGTTTCTTTGAAAATTTAGACCTATGATGATTTTCTATTTTAATTGTATTAGTTTCAGTTTTTTTTTTTTGAGGAATCTATCCATTTCCAGTATAAACTTATTCATATTCTCTCATTTTCTTTTTAATTTTCCAACTTTTTATTGAGGTATAATTGACGTATAACATTATGGTAGTTTTGGGTTTACAACATAATGGTTCAATATTGTACATATTACAAAATGATAACCACAGTAAGTCTAGTTAACATCCTTTACCATACATAGTTTAAAATTTTTTTTTTCTTGTGATGAGGACTTTTAAGATCTACTCTTTTAGCAATCTTCAAATATGCAATATGGCATTAACTATAGTCACCGTGCTATATATTGTATTCCCATGATTTATTTTATAACTGGAAGTTTGTACCTTTTGACCCTCTTCACTCATTTCATCCACCCCCAGCTTCTGCCTCAGGTAGCCACCAATCTGTTCTCTGTATCCATGAACTTGGATTTCTTGCCTGTTTGTTTTTTAGATTCTACATATAAGTGAGATCATATAGTATTTGGTTCTCTCCGTCTGATTTATTTAAGTTAGAATAAGGCCCTCAAGGCCTAGCCATGTTGTTGAAAACGGCAAGATTTCATTCTTTTTTGTTGCTGAATAGTACTCCATTGTGTGTGTGTGCGCGCGCGCGCACACACACACACACACACATACCCACATCTTCTTTATCCATTCATCCATCGATGGACACAGACTGTTTCTATATCTTGGCTATTGTAAATAATGCTGCAGTGAACTTGGGGTGCATGTATCTTTTCAAATTAGTGTTTTCATTTTCTTTGGATATATACCCAGAAGCGGAATTGCTGGATTGTATGGTAGTTCTATTTTTAATTTTTTGAGGAACCTCCATACTGTTTTCTGCAGTGGCTGCACCAATTTACATTCCCACCAACAGTGCACAAGGGTTTCCTTTTCTCCACATCCTTGCCACTTCTAACAGGTGTGAAGTGATAGCTCACTGTAGTTTTGATTTGCATTTTCCTGATGATTAGTGATGCTGAGCATCTTTTCTTGTACATTTTGGACATCTGTGTCTTCTTTGGAAAAAAACATCTACTCAGATCATCTGCCCATTTTTCAAATCTGATTGCTTGGTTTTTGTTGTTTTTGTTTGTTTGCCATTGAGTTGTATGAGTTCTTTATATATGTTGGATATTAACCCATTACCATTATTACATAATTTACAAATATTTTATCCCATTCAATAGGCTTCCTTTTTCATTTTGTTGAGGTTTCCCCTTTGCTGTGTGGAAGCTCTTTAGTTTTATGTACTTGCACTTATTTATTTTTGCTTTTGTTGCTTTTGCTTTTAGAGCCTGCATTTCCTTTTTTTTTTTTTAAGTCTCCAGATTCTATAATAAAATTACCTTTGTTTCCCCCCATTCTTGTTCTTTGTTATTTGTGCCTTCTCTCACTTACCTGGATCAGCCTTACTAGAACTAGTTTTGATCAAGCTTTGTTGATTCTCCTTACTGCATGTTTGTTTTATGTCATTCATTTCTAATCTTAACTTCCATTGATCTTAATTAAAAAGGTTTAAGGTTATGCATTTGCTTTAGCTCTCTCACATAAGTTTTTAATTGTACTACTTTCATTATCAGTTCAAACTTACTTTGATTATGATTTTTCCTGTCTCAATATTTATTTTAAAATGAATTTCTTAAGTTTCAGATATATGTGGCTTTTCCAGTTATCATTCTGTTACTTATTCCTAGCATAATAGCATTTGGTTTAGAAAACATGCTGCTTATGATTTCAATATTTTGAAATAAATTGAAATTTGATTTATGGCCCAGGTTATGGTCATTTTTTGGCAGGGGAGTATTAGAAGTGTCATGAGAGCTTGAAAAAAAGTATATTCTCCAGTAGCTAGGTGCAGTGATTTACATACGTTCTTTGGTCAATTGGGTACATCATGGTCTTTTATAGTTTCACTGACTTTTTTCTTCGACTTATACAACAGAAATTTATTTTCTTAAACTTCTGAAGGGTTAAAGGCTGAGATCAGGATATTTACAGGGTTGGTTCCTTCTCAAGCCTCTCTCCTTGGCTTATAGATGGCTGCTTCTTCCTGTGGTCTCACTGATTTCTGTCTGCTTGTTCTATTAATTACTAAGAGATGTTTTGCTCATACTATACCCATTCTCCCCCATTTTTAAATGATTATATCCACTTTGTTAGGTCATACAGTCATTTGCATACTACCTTTCTCCCACAAGGAGAAAATTCACCCACAAAACTCTTTTGTATGTTAAGATGTTAAATATATAGGTTTTCCAGTTCTGTTCCCTCCCTCACTTTTATTTGGACCTCCTCTTTACCCTGTTACCCCTGTTCTGCTCAATTTTGATAGTAGTTTCTCCTCAGTGTGGGACTCTGTTCTGGAAGAGAGTCATGGCTGGGCAGCTTTTAGAGTAGATAAGACCTAGATTGCTCCAACCCCTGGTGGCCTTACCAAGTGCAGCTGGCACGCACTCACTTTTGAAGAGGACAATTGTGCTACTCATCCGGTTTCCACTGCTGTTCCCAGATGAGCCCACCACACTTTCCAGTGAATACCTGCTGGCTATTTCGGCTGTTTTGGGGTCCATCTGTTTGTAAATAAAACAGGTCTTTCACCACAGAGCTTGAGAAGCACTGATGAAGGAATCAGAGAGGGAAGAGCTGAGTGTTAAGAAGGCTTCCTGGAAGAAGAGCCATGGCTCTGAGGCCATAAAGGGCAGTCAAGGTAGGAATCAATGTTGACATTCCCCAGGGCTCTGCCCTTGGCCTCATCTCAGTTTCTCTGGGGGAGCTCATCCATTCCCATGCCTTCAAACATCACCTTCAAGGAAAACATTCCCCAAGGTCTACGTCTTCAGCTCAGGAATCCTTTTAACATGAGACTTGCAGAGACACCTGGAGGTCCCACAGGCATAACAAATTCAGCATAGATCAAACTGAGCATCTGTCTTACCCCCAAACTTTGTCACAGCATCTCACAAGTTGTGATACGTTGTGTTTTCATTTTATTTCAAAATACTTTTCTAATTTATCTTTACTTTTTTGTTGTTTGACCCGTAAGTTTTTCAGAAGTACACTGTTAAATTTCCAAATACTTTGGAATTTTGACATATTTTTATGTTATTGATTTCTAGTTAATTCCATGAACATACTTTTATAGTGCCTTTCCTTTTAATTATATTGAGACTTATTTTGAACCCCAAATATAATCTCTTGGTGAATGTTCTATGTGCACTTGAAAAAAAGTGCATATTCTGCTGCAGTGTTCTACAAATGTCAACTAGGTCAAGCCGGTTGGTAGTGTTATCCACATCTTTTACATCCTTACTGATTCTCTGTCTACTCATTTTATCAATTACTAAGAGAGGAATGAGGAGTCTGTGGAGTCTGTTTCTTGTCTATTTTGTTCCGTTGATCTACTCATGTATCTCTGCCCCAGTATCACATTGTTTTAACTAGTATGACTTTGATCACTTTGATATTATTTCTAAGGCAAACTCTCTCCCTTCCCCACAATTAATTTTCCTTTTCAAAAATACCTTGGTTCTTTGCATGCATTTACTATTCATTTAGGATAAGAGCATCAACTGGTCAAGTTCTTGGTAAGTTTAATCTCAAATATTTTATACATTTTATAAAATATATGTTATATGTCCCCGTTGCTCAGAGATCTTTTCCTATTAAAGGCAGATAACAGGAGTTGACCAGCTTTTTCTTTAGAGGGCCAGATGATAAATATTTCAGACTTTACGGGCCATATGATCTCGGCAACTTCTAACCTTGCCTTTGCCATTGTCGCACAATAGCAGCTACAGACAACATGTAAAGAAATGGCCATAACATTTTATTTATAAAAACAAGTGATGGGTCAGATTTGGCCTGCAGACCATAGTTTGCTGACCCCGGATATAGAGAAAGATTAGTTTTTGGCACATAGGTATCTTTTCTCCAGACTCCACAATGAATTTCTAATATTACACTTTAGCTGAGTCTACTATTTCTATGTGGGCAAAATATACAAACAAAAGACCATTGTGTTCTAATTTTCTAATATTTATACCAATCATTCCTTTTCGTAGTCTTATTGTCTAGATAATGCTAGCGCAGTACTCAGCTATAGTGCTAACAGGAGGTACTGTTTTGTTAATCGGAAGGCCCCATTTTTTCAACTCCAAATATGCTGCTATTAGCGTCCAAAAAGTGTTCAAGTTTCAGATATGATGGCTGCTTTCAGTATCTTTAAAGATTCCTTCTAATTTAAATTGTTTCATTATGAGGTCATTACTTATTGCTTTTTGATTGTGGCTGTAAATAAACTGAGAACTCCACCAAGCAATCCAGCACCCCCACTGAATACCACTCACCTGCTTTTACTTACTGAATACTTTCCAATCTTCTGGCTCAATTACTTGAACCTCAAGATAACATAGAAGAAAATTAATTCTTCCCAGGTATTAAGAAAAATTAAGTAGGAAATGAAACTTATTTGTTTTAGAGTTATTTAAGGTATTTTCCTTTGAGATTTTTCAATAAAAATAAATCACTGAAATGACCTTTGGGTAAGAATTTTAAACTTAATTGAACATTCATTAGTGTTCTAGACAGATTGGGGGTGAGAGGTCCAAAGAAAAAGAAATTATTAAGACTTATATGAGAATAAAACCTACAATGTTTATTTCTGAAAAGTTTGGGTCCAACATATAAGTCCAACTTCAAAAATATGTATTTAAAGTTGAAAGCTAACATATGCATATATGCTTATATTTAAATATTTTTAAAATTCCTCTAAATAAGCGTTCATATACTCACAAAGGTATCAATGGGAACATTCATATCCTAGGCAAAAATTGATTTATTGTTGATATGAAACTTAGTATTTCAATTAGTCAAACATTTTCAGTTTGGAATTTGCTTTCCAAAAATGAAATAAAAACAAATGCAATCAATATTTCCATATATACTTATTTAATTTACCTGAAAAACTAAAAATTAGTCCAGCTATAAAAATATGAGGCACACATTAAAGAAGAGACATGTTTACTACCAAGAATTGTGGAATAATTCTTTGCAAGAACACTTCAAGGCCCAAATAATAAAAATACTTCAGGCAATATATAGTAAATCTTTTAATTTAAATAATAGTATAGAGTCCTTCTCAGAAATATTATTGTACATTATATCTGTTATTTTACAGTAATAGAGAGTAAATAAAATTAGTAATACAAATATTTAAAGCCAATCATCAGAATTAACATTTATTTATATAAACCATGTAAATAAGTAAAAATCATCAATTCCATTTAATATAAAGTATATTTCTGGAATGTAATTATTTTTTAAATGAGAATTATCAATTTTAATTCAACCAATTCAAGTATTCATTCAGCCAAGAGAACAAAATAAGCCCCTTAAAAATTCAAGATTTACAAATTAATATTAGAAATGTTTTCAATATAGTGTTAGGCTATTCTGATCTCTACTGAATTACATCATACAGAGACATGTATCACTTGCTTCATAGTTTGTAATCAGGTATAACTGGTCACTAAAATTCCTTGACCAAAATATCACTATAATTGGATGAGGTAATATCCTGTAATAAGACGAATGTAATAATGGCCACATCTTTTTAAAAACAGAATATGGAAGTTTTCGTTTTGGCAACTATGAATTTGGTTTTCCAAAATCTGGTTCCCAAAACCCATTTCTAAATGTTATAGCAGAGGTGGGGCAGTCATGGAAAGAAATGATTTAATGGGACCCTGAAGAAAAAAATAATTATCATAGATTTCAGTTTGAAAAATATATCTGGCATAAGCGATACTCAGAAGTACGTAATGATGCTGGTATCAGAGTTCATCGGTTAGCTAAAGGGCAGAGAGTAAGAGGTAAGTGAAAGGTAATATTTGCTTTTAACAAAGCAGACTGGGTAATATGTTAAGTGTTAGGGTGGGATAGGAAAGAACTCAAGACGGGCAAACATTTCCTTTTGGACTTTCTATATAAACATCTACTTTAGTTTTGGACCTTTCACCAGTGTGCTCACGTGATGGAGAGGAGGAACTCTGCCCACCCAGGAAAATACTTCCCAAACCAACAGGTCTTTGTCCAGCTGCTCGAGAAAGGCAGCTTGTCCTCTGAGGTTCCTGGGGCCCCACAGGAGTGCAGAAGTACAGGAAAATGGAATCCAATTTGTGTAGAAAGTTAACCCATCCTATTTGGACTCTTCAGTAACCTAAGTTAATCAAATACCACCTAACAGTACAGCCTCTAGCTAAAAACCATGGATAATGGATAAGTGTCTACCTTGAAAATGCCTGTTAAGAGGTCATGATGTGATCCTGTGATCTTGTGATCCTGAAAATTCTCAGCTCCCGTTAGCTGTCTTTCCAAATAAAATCTTAAATAATACAGTTTAAGTCCTCTACCGAGCTCTGTAATCCCTTCAACCAAATAGGCTGCAGTTGTTTTACGTAACTTTCATTTCATTGGAAAATGTGGGAGGGTACCTGCTATTACCTAAGTAAGGTCAGTGGGTAAACACCGTTCACCCCGAATCCAACGATGCTGCCTTCAGGGATTTGCCAGGAAGAAAGTCAAATGATACACCAAGAAAGCACATTTGCAGGAGCAAGCCCTTCAGCACAGCTTGAACATATTCTTTGTGAGGAAGCTCCAAGCCATTTGGTAATTTCAAGTGTGAGGCAACAGAAGTCTTTCTTACTTTAAAGTCAGAAGCTTATGAAGAATTTCATGCACAATTTTATACCAGAAGGTATACTGCTCCTAAATACACCTATATGAAAGACAATGGAATGTTAACTGAATACCAACATCCACTTTCAGAGAACGCATTTGTAATTTCCTACCACAAAAAGCAAACATTTAACCAAGAACCTCTTCATGTAAACATATTTTAAATACCAGGTAGATAAATGATAATATAGTTCTTGGTATAGAACCAGTTAACTAAAGGTTAACTGAACAGAGGAGAAACTGCCTCTTAATCTCACTCTCTTTATATCTTCACTGGATAAATCAAATTTGAACTCCTTTTTTTCAGGTCTCTCAGGCACCCCTAGTCCAAATGAAACACTTCATATCATTCAACATTGCCTAAAAAAAACCCTAAAAAAGATTTAGGGGTACCTGTTTTTCATTATCCATATTTTCTTGATTACCCCAATGATTAACATAACTAATCTATGAAATAAATGTCTTTTTTATGACATGCCAATGACTGATATATTTAGTTCCAAGTAAATATCCCAAAACTGCTATCCAGAAGTTTATGGAAATAACTTTAGGTATGTTACTTAAATAACAAGACATTATGGACAAAGCACGTGTGTGGGCATCAGAAGTCTTCAGTTTCAGTCCTGGCTCCTCCCCTTGCTATCTGAATGACCTTAGCAAACAAACTTCTTCACCCTGAACTTGCAGTACTTCATCAGTAATAGAAGAGCAAAACTCTTGTCTATCTCAAACAGTGAGAATTCAACGACATCATGTAGGCAAACAGAGCTTTATACACTGTAATGTGCTATACAGCGTTCATCTTCATATTCAATATTGTTATTAGAATTTATGTGGTGAGACTTACCTTTGTTTGGATCGTTCTATAACGTTGTTCTCTCATTTGGCCCACTATATTCATGAAGTTGAACTGTAATAGGATGACAATAATTTTGTATTATCCATATAGGGGGAAAACACAAACTCACAGATGCCAGATGAGAACTCCATATTTCTTTCGAGTAAAAGATATATCACAATTTAACCAGAAAGTTCTCATTTTCAGTCATAAGAAAATGTACTACATTCAATCTAGTCTAATGGATAAGTAAGACTTGTTTAAATGGGTTTCCAGGAAAAAACAGGAAGCAATCATTTATAAATATAATAAGAAATGTTCTCCAAAAGAAATAACAACAAATTTGCCCCTGTGTATACTTTCCTGTTCTCCAAAGGGAGAACTTAAAGCAGCACTATGATTTTGGAAAATTCTGAAGCACAGAAGACATTTTCTGGCCACAACAGTAACACAGCTGTTTCTTATATAAAGAGCCCACTCAGCTCAATTGGAGACCCTGAGCACCAGTTGGCCCAACACCAGATTCTGCACCTGCGCTTTACCAGTGTGGTTGCTAAGATGGTGCAGGTCTGCAAAGGGCTGTTGCTAGACCACAATGAGATTAGTCTAGAAACTGGTACCAAGTGTTTAGAAACTCTCACAGCAACCTGACAGTGGCACAGCATCGAGAAGCCTCATCAGCGGAACAGAATCTAGACCAGCTCAGGTGCTGCTGAACTTGCCTGAAAAGTTACGTGTGGTGCACTGAGGACCAGCCATGTGCAGCAAGATCATGTTGACATGCGCAGCAAGACCATGAAATTTTAAAGTTTGTCAACTATAATCCAAAAGTATGTAAAAATCAGAGAAAATGTTAGCATTCCTTTATTTTTATAACTTGTCATTTCTATAATTTAAAATTTTAATTAAGCCTTAAACATTTTAAATTGAAATAATTATAGATACATAGTAAGTTGCAAAAAAAAAAACTGTGCAGAGAGATTCTGTGTATCCTTCACCCAGTTTCCCCCAATGATACCATCCTATATAACTAGAGTATAATATATCAAAACCAGGAAATTGACATTGATATAATCCAGAGATTACTCAGATTTTGCCAGTTTTACACAGTAATCATTTGTGAGTGTATGCATGTATGTGTGAGTGTGTATAGTTCTATACAATGTTGTCACACATGAAGATTCAGATAACTGCAACCACAATCAAGATACAACACTGTCCCCCTACAAGACTTCCACCTGCTATCCATTAGAACTACTCACCCATCTCAATCCCCAACCCTTGGCAACCAGTAATCTATTCTCCATGTCTGCAGTTTTGTTATTCCAAGAGGATTATACAATGAAATCATGTAATATCTAACTTTCTGAGATTGATTTTTTTTCATTTAGCCTAATTGCCTTGAGATTTTTTGAAACTGTATCAATAGTTCAGTTTTTTATTGCTAAATAGTATTCCACAGTATGGATGTAAACCAATTTTTTTAACCATCAACTTTTTGAAGGACACCTAAGTTTTTTTTCCAGTTTTTGGCTATTCTAAATAGATCAGCTATGAACATTTATGTACAGGTTTTTGTGTGAATGTAAGTTTTCATTTCTCTGGAATAAATAGCCAAGCATGCTATTACTATGGTTCCATGGCAAGTTTAGTTTAGTTTTGCTTTTGCTTTTTTTTAAAACAAATTTTAAAACTCTTCTCCAGCCTGGGTCTACCATTTTACATGTCCACAAGCAATGTATAAGTAATCTAGGTTTCTCAAATCTTCACCAGAATTTGGTATTGTCATTATTTTTTATATTAGTTTTTTTTTCTGATAGATATCCAATGATATTTCATCATGGTTTTAATTTCATGTCCCTAAAAGCTAATGAAGCTGAGCATCTTTTCATGTGTTTATTTGTCATCACTACATCCTGTTGAAATGTCAAGTCTTTTACCCATTTTCTAACTGAATTTTTTTCATTTTTGTTTTTTCTTATTCTTGAGTTTTGAGGGTTCTTTATATATTCTAAATGTAAGACCTCTTCTGGATATGTGGCTTGCTGCAGTCTCTCCAAGTCTGTAGCTTGTCTTTTCATCCACTTCGTAGGGTCTTTCACAGAACAAATGATTTTAATTTGCTTTCCCCCTAATATCAGTGATGGCAAGAATGTCTTCTCTCACCTCTCATATTCAACACAACACTTGAAGTTCCAGATAGTATAGTAAGAACAGAAAAAGAAGTAAGAGGCAAACATACTAGAAAGGAAGAGATAAGTCTGTCCCTACTTGCACATAGAATGATCATCTATGTAGAAAATCCCAAGAAATCTAAAAACAAAATAAAACAGAACAAAAAACCTCTTACAACTGATGAGTGAGTTCAACAGGATCACAGGATACAAGATCCCCATGTAAAAATCAATTGCATTTCTACATACATATACACACAATCAACATGATAGTGAAAACATAATACCACTTATAACTGCTCCAAAGAAAATGAAACAGGTTAAATCTAAAAAAATTATACAGAATCTATATGCTGAAAATGACAAAATGTTGATGAAAGAAATCAAGGAAGACCTAAATAAATGGAGACATGCCTCATTCACACTGGAAGATCCAACATAGTAAAAATGTCCATTCATCCTATCAAAATCCCTCAAGCTTTTTTGTAAACATAGACAAGCTAATTTTAAAATTTCCATGGAAAGGCACAGACCTGTAATAGTTAAAACAATTTTGAAAGAGAAAGATTCACTCTATCTGATGTTAAGACTTATTATAAAGCTACAGGAATTCAAAGTGTGGTATTAACGAAATGATAGACACACAGATCAATGAAACAGAATATGGAACTGGACATAGGCTCCATACAAATACTCCCAATTATTTTCGACAAAGAGTGTTTTTGACTAAAGGTGTTTTCTTGAAAATCTGAGGTGATTATGTGGCCAAAAAAAAAAAAAAAGATAGTTAAAGTACCATTTTCTAATGACATCACAACCTGACGAATTCAGGGACTGCCTGGGGATGTGGAATGGTACCAACTTAGGAAACAAGTAAAAGTAGCAAAGTGTTTATTTACCACCACAACTTAATAAATGCACAGATACTGCTAACATAGTGATTCAGCATATCTGTGATTTGAACATCATGTGATAAGAAGCAAAAATTCTTCCTTTGCTTGGTTTGATTACTGACAAACACGACAGGTTTTAAGTTGTGTAAAAATGCAAAGTACTACATCGTCAATAAATGCAATTTGGAGCTTAAGTTTTGTATCAGATTATGTTCTGGTAGTAGAGCTGCAATGACAAAAAAAAAAACAGTCTTGAGGTAGTTACACAGATTAAAGAATTTATCCCAGAAGATAAATCAACACACTGCTTCATCCAGAAAGTCTTGCTACCAAAAAAACAAGAACAAAAATAAAAAAACAAAACAAAACAAAAACCTACCAGGTGAACTGAACAGTGTGCTTAGAGGGGTGGTAAAGAATTTTTGACTTTGTAAAGGTTCATGTGTTAAACTTTGGATTATTCATTTCATTATGTCATAACATAGAAACTGACAATTAACGACCGTTATTGCATGCTGAAGATGGTTAGAGGGGAAAGTTCTATCGAGAATGTTTCAACTACAGACCAATCTCTGTGTTTTGGCAAAAGAAGAGCCACTTTGTTCCCAATGTTTTAAGGATTTTTAAGTAAGCCTCATGAAAAATAAAAATGACTATAAAATAGCAACTAATAAAAAGAAATAAATGGTTACATCTTCTCAGATTTTCATATTCTTTAGAGTTATAATTAATAAACTAATCTTAAAATATCAGCGGTCACGTGTCTAGCCATACACAGTCTGCAGCATGCGAGATCCCCTGTGTGAGTTCCACAACACACAAACTGGTCTACACCCTGTTCAACAAGGCCAACCCACTGTCGTGCTCTTGGACATCACAGTGATACATCAAACTGCTCTGAAAGTTTCTAAATGCTTACTTTCAATTTCAGAAAATTTATCTTGCTGCAAATAACGAACATCCACAAATTGCTGCTGGTCCAAGGCCATACTTTGACTGGCTCTGGTAGGAAACATTTCTGAGAAGAGTGGAGAGGGACATCCATAGGAGCGCTTGACAGCTCAAGGCTCTATGGAAAGCCAATAAGGAAACAATGGATGTATTTCTTATTTTTGAACCACTAGTTTTTAATCAAATCTAAGCATCCTTAATTATAAAATATATCACTGTTTTATGTACCCCTAAGAAAAATCGTCAATTAAGTTGACAGATGATTTATTACAAAACACATTTTGAATTTAAAGAAAGTATAATGAGGGGAAAACAACCCAGTGCCCCTTAGAATCATAAAATATAAAATTTACAGTTTTTACAGTTTCTATAAGGAATATAAAATAAGGACAAATATAAACAGTGATTTAATTATGATGAACAATATATAAAATAAAAACTCTGCTAATGCATTTTCTGTTGAAAGACTAAAACAACATTAACCATGGGAACTGGTAACATCAGATTGATACTACTTAAATTTTCAGCATTTTTGAGGACATTTGTCATTTTTTTGATCACCTCATTTATATTCATTCTTTGTAATAAAACTCTCAGTTTGCTTTGGAAAACCATTCTGCTCTTCATTCACAACCTTATGGCCTGGAGTAGTCTGACTGGCCTAAATGGATCAGCATCTCCCACAGTGATTAGTTTAGAGTAAAGGCTATAACTCAATTGGGATCAGAGAAATGATAGGAGATACTGGCTAAAGCTTCTGAGAGAAAGAAACTTCCTCTGTCCTCCAGGGAGTTACTGGGAGAGGACATTTTTGTACCCTCCATGAAATGTTGCAGAAAAACGTACTACAGCTTGGTGTTACAGCTCAGTTGTGACAGCAACCTGGATCCAGGCAAGAGAGCAAGCAGCACTAAGAGAGCCGGAGAACTCAGGTTTATTACGCCAGCGGGTGCAGAGGAGTTAACACCCCAAGCCCTGTACCCCGTCCGCAGGTTTACACAGGCTTTTATATAGGCTGCCAGTTTACACTTTGCAACATCATATGCAAATAAGGTATAACAAAAGTTGACTAATTAGGAACAAGCTTTGTAAAAATGGACCAATCAAGAGAGAGAGAAATAACCAATCGGGAGTAAGCTCCTTGCAAATGAAGCACTACAAATGGACCAATCAGAAGTTAGGGAAATGGACCAATAAGGATTGAAGGAAATAACCAATCAGGAGTGAGCTCAGGGAACCACTAGAATTTTAGGGGTAAGTAAGCCCTTTCAGAGGCAAAAAGTGAGATAGAGGCAAAAAAAGTGAGATAGAGCCTCTGGGCCGGGGAACTGGATGGTGCTGGCAGGGGAGTAGTGGCCCTGCCTGGGGGTCCTGCTGGTCTTTTTATGGGGCTTCCTGCCTCAATAATACAACCCTTAGGAGGGGGAGGTGTGGAGCCCATGCAGTTAATCTGCTGTCACAGGTGAGAGCCTGTCATTGTTTGGCTCTAACTACATAAAGCCTGAGAGAGCAGAGACTTGACATCTATTCTGATAACAAGATAATGCTGCAGGACCTGTCTACCAGGGCAAATGTCTCATAGCCCCTGCTTTCTTACGACTGAGGTGTGGATTTTTGTATACTTTGCGGGCATGGTGAGAGCTGCTTTCTCCCAGTGCCTGCTTCCCCTCCTCACAGACAGGAAAACAGTTCAGTAGGTAGGCCTTTTGGGGCACATATCTAAAGCCACATTCCCTAACTAGTTTAATAAGTAATACAGGTAACAGAATCACAGTATGTCTAATTCTTGTGTCTACGCCTTAGCTGGTTACAAACTTAGGAGGGAAGTAAAGAACTGTTAATGATTGACTCAAACCAACAATATTATTATCCTTATTTTATATATGAGAACACTAGCTTTCAGAGACGATGAGAAATGTCACAGTCACCAAAATCTAAAGTATGTGGCAAAACTGACAGTCACACCCAAGGACCTCTCATTAACTCTGAAGTCTAATGTGCTCACGTATATGTATTTCTGTTCATTAAAAACAGGCACATGTCATCAACATCCTCTAACAAGATTCTAAAAATTGTATGTGTGGGGTGGCGGGAAGCAAAGGGAAAGTGAACTCACGTTTACTGTGTACCTACTACGCTCCAGACACTGTCCTAAGCCATTCATTTGCATTCTGTACTTTAATCCTCACAACCATCTCCAAGAACCTGCAGCAGTTAAGTGAGACGCAGGTAACCAAAGCTCACATGCTATTTAATAAGTTGCTCCTGAAAGCCAAATATGAATCTTCAGATATTAGAAGGCTATTAAAAGTACAGTATTTACTAACAGCATTGGTTTATCTGCTTAATTCACACACTTACTGGGAAGTTCTTTTCAATGGCACAGAACACAACATCCACACAGAGGAACACCCCTGTCCGGCCCACGCCAGCACTGCAGTTCAAGGACCAGTCTTGTAAGGTGGCTTTTCCTCACATAACGAACATACTTTATGAAACCTTCTGCTGAGGCAGGAGTGCCATGGTCTGGCCACTTGGTGAACTGCAAGTGTTTTACAAAGTGACTAGTTTCTGTCTGTTGGGGGTGGGAGGTGGGGAGGGTAAGAGGGAGTAAGGGAGAGAGCATGAAAGAGGGGTGGGGAGAGAGAGAGTGGAAAAGGGGAGAGAAGAAGAGAGATTTCTCAGCTTTTTGTATTAGAGATCTTATATTAATTTCTAATGTGCCAGATATAGTAATAATAATGACTACATCGATATGTTAATAAAAATAAGAATACTAACAAGTAACAAGAACTGAGCACTTAACAATGTGCCAGGTACTGTGCTAAGGATTTGACACATATTAGCTCATTTAACCTGCACATCAGCCCTGGGGAACAGGCACTATGTTATCCTCATTTTACAGATGAAAAAGTAAGAGCAGGAGTGACTGACAGATGCACACTAGGTCAGGAGGCTCACAGGCTTAGAGCTGGACAATAGGGTAGGCCCTCCAGATCAACTCTTCCATTTTCCTTCTGCACCAAGAATCCAAACGCTTTGAGTGAAAGATGAGCTTACATGTTAGCAATTAGATAGAAAAGCAGTCTACCTTGGCTTATATGTCATGATACTAAATTTAATTAGAATAGGTAGGTGCTGTCAAGTTGGGTCAGGTTGGTGAGGGGCGGGGGGCAATCTCCTCTGGCGATGAAGACAGGGTGGTTAATGACCATGTGAGTAGACTTTGGTCCCAACTCTTGTGCTGAGCCCCCTGAAAGTGGGGTCATGGAACTCTCCTCAGAGTCGACAGATAAAGCACTCTGAGTTTACCCATCATACCCTCCAGAAGGCTCACCCTTTCCCCAGGGTGGAGCCCTCATCTTACTTCACTGGGTACCCTTGGGAAAAAACTCTGGGCGGGTTTCTCACTCCTTCTCTGCTTCTCCCTAATGCACCTCTTTTTCCTAAGTTCCAAACAGAAAATCAAGTTTGAATCATTCGTATATGAAACTGGATGAGGAAAACAATACTTGAAAATCTTGTGAAGGCACCAAGTTGAGGACAGTGCTCATCCCATCACATAGCTCAGGGATTAAGTCTTTCCTGCCCCTGCTGACCCCTGAGAAACTGAACAAAGGTGGGCCTCGCTGCTTTCCCCAGCCAGTGCCATGAAGACAGAACCCATGATTCAGATTCTCCAAACATAAACCCCGTGGTTCTGAGGCTCGTGGGCCTCAGCCCAAAGGCCACCACCCTAGACCCGCTTGCCAAGGCTCCACAGGTGGACCCGAGCATTTGCACCCTTGCAGACAGATCATCCCTCTGTGCCTCCCATCTGGCCTGTGTTCTCCAAGCATGCCGTCCTTCTCTCATAGCACGCACCACATGTCACCTGGAACTGGTGTCTTCCTTCCTCACCAGACGTCAGTACTCTAAGATGGAGACTGTACTGCTTTCTATCTGCAGCACCTGGCACAATACTTGGTTAATCAGAGGGAATCAACAGTATCAGGGGAGCGAGGGGCCGGGCAAATCCGCAGGCGTACAGAGCAAGCACAGCGCTTAGCACTAGCAGCAAGCTCCCCACCAGCGTCAGCCATCATTATTCTCGGCCTCCCTGGTCACTACTCTGTGCTCTGATCCTCCCCACGCCCCTCAATTTCACCTCTTCCCCTCCCTGCCTACCCTTCTGTCTCTTCCATGTCTCCCTTTGTACTCAGGCCCCCATCCTACAGTAAGCTCTTGGAAACCCTCATCACTTCCCTAAATGCTTCTTCCACTTCCTTGCCTTGCCTCCCGTGACACTGCACTCCGCAGCCCTCTCTAATCCAGCCCACCTGTCCTCCTGTGCGCCAGGTACCACAGAGCGTAGAGATTAGGTTGCAGACTCCCTGCTGTCCAATGCTATTTCCAATTCACTATTCCTTCTCCTGGTACAAAAACTCCTCTTCCTTTTGAGTGTCATACCTCCTAGCTCCATCTTCTCATTGCTATCACCCAGTGGCTAAACCTCCCGGTTCATCTGCCACGTTCACCAGAGATGCTGCCTGTCTCCTGACAACAGACTCTGACAGGGCAAATTCAGGATCTCAACAGCCCAGCAGACACTCTAACCTCACATTTTTACTTCTCTCTTGCAAAGGGGACCATTCCTTTCTTTCAGTCTTCACACTGATGATCATGCATTGGACTTACCACCACTATATTGTCTAGTATCAAAAACCTCTCAGTTCTTAAATTCCAGCACCATTTTCTGAGCAGGAGCTCGTATGCTACCACCTCACTTGTGCTGCACTTCACCTCAAATGTGTCCCAATTATCTTCATAATAAAGTTCATGTTCCTGAGCTGAAATCCAAGATAGTTCCCTGCCTATTTTCTGTAGCCTCTTCTCAGCCCTCATTATTCCCTGGCATTGAGATTTTACATTCCAGAAACACTTCACTACTTATATGTCTGTCTACATAACCCATGCTCTTTTACACCTCAGCCATCTACTTCCTCTTTCCATCTTTCTCACTTGGGCAATTCTCAATCCAGATGTCACCTCCTCTAGAAAACCTTTCCATAAAACCCAAGTAGAGCTAAATATGTCCCTCCTGAGCCCCCAAAGCACCCCATACAGATCTCAGTATTACCACTGAGCAGAGGAACTGGAAGTCTAGGGAGCGCACTGAACTCTTCACTACTCGGTGTGGAGCCGTAGCGCCTGCACCGTGATCATCAGCATTATCTTAGGGACTCAATATATGTATATGTCACACTCAGCAGAAGCAGCCACAGTGCAGCCCAGGATTAGGCAACTTCTAATACTCGCTCTCAACTGCCCTAACATCTCTCCAGAGTTTGGTTAGGCAGAAATAGAAGTTTTGTTGTCTTACTTTCTGGTACCAGGGAGAAGTAAAAACAAGTTACTTTAAAAAGTATCCCCAGCTATATCCCATCCTGCTTCTAACTGCTCCTCCTGACATGTGTGCTTATATAATGAAATATACATCTCTAAATAGATGAGTTTTTTTTTAAACTTACGGACTTCCTGACAACTTGAAATATTCGAACGACGGAATTCTGAAGTATCTGGTAGTTCTCCAGGAAGACACGACAGCTTTTCAATTCCACAGGCTTCTTCGTAGAAATGGGCCAGCAATGGTGGCATTCGATAACTCCATTTTCTACCTCTCTGGTTATCATGACAATAACATTAAGAGTTATTTTCCAAAATCATCCTCCAAAAGTCATCTGTGGTACCTGGCAGTGGTCCTTGGGTGGCAATATAGTAATACTCTTCTCCAGGATTGACTATTTTAATGTAACTAGCACTGATGCAGTCCTTGTTTTCCCCAAGAAGAACACATGTTGAATCATCTATTACAAAAACAGAAACATCTGATGGGTAAAGGAGAAGTGGGAGATGCCATACACCCAGATTTCATGGAAGCATTTCATGTGAGTACATCCATGTATCTCTTTGACCAACAGAGAAGATGGCATCGGAGTTTCTTTTCAAAATGGTTACTTCAGCCCATGAACTTAAATTTTTCCCTCCTGAAAACCTACTGGTATGGATTAAGGAATATATAGTTAGGATAAGTTAGTTTTGTTTAAAACCCAGTTTCTACTAAACAGAGAAGGATGCCAAAATCCAGACACTTTGAGAGATTGCTGTTATATATGGCATAGGTAGGATTAGGCCAAGGGAGGTACCTCCTAGCCTGTAACTGAACACAGCAAAGGGGGAGGGCTCTGAGGAAGCAAGTGAATGAATGACAGTCTCCTACAAATCCAGAGAACACGCGAGCCCAGAGCAGCAGGGGCTGGGGAGAAAAAGACTCAGGTAGCTGATCAGATACAAATGCTAGGATTACTGGAATTCTACCAGTGGCCCCCATACAAGGCAGTCATCTTTTATGTCCATTCTCAGCCTTCACCTGGTGAAGTGGCATGCTAATCAGAGCAAAGGTACTGTGACAAA
Source organism: Vicugna pacos (assembly GCF_048564905.1). Classification (NCBI taxonomy): domain Eukaryota; kingdom Metazoa; phylum Chordata; class Mammalia; order Artiodactyla; family Camelidae; genus Vicugna; species Vicugna pacos. Next base: position 38,803,358 of record NC_132997.1, on the reverse strand, counting down.
AGGATGCCTCAAAGTAGTGAATTTGCTCCAGGTAACATGGGGCTCATCTAACACGAACTATTAGAACAAATATGAGGGGGAAACCCAACTACTTGGCTCTCCAATAAACTCCACTGGCCCAGGAGCTCTTTCTTCACTTTACATGGACATCTGGGGCTCTGGTTCCACCACTGCTCCCACAGAGGGAATAAAAGGAGGGTCCTTCCTACCACGCAGTGGTCTCACCCATAGTCCTTCCCTGCTACTCAAGGTACTCAGCCCACTTACCCAGCAAATACGCTATGACCAAGATCACTGAACAGGGTGTGCACAATTTCTGACAGAACCTTTTTCAAATTCCAAAATAGCAAATATCTCCTTGTAAATATGAATAAATAGGAAAAACAGTCACTAGATATACAAAGATATCCAGCACTTCACAAAAGGAAACCATTCTGAGAAATCATAGCAAATGTCCTCCTTTTTATAAGAGGGAAGAATATTTTTAAAAACTCCTATTTGTATTTTAAATGAAATCTAAGCAAACATTATTTTATTATTGAAAAGGATGATACACATGTGTTTATTGATATAAATTTGTTAAATTATTCAATTATAAAGGAGGTAAAAGAGCATTAAAGTAAGATCTTTCATCATATATATGTATGTACATATACATATATATCATATATAAACATACAATTTAAAAACTTGGCAAGTATTTATCAAAAAGCTAGCAGTGGCTATTTTATCATCTAAAATTTTTTAGAGTGAACATGTACTATTTTGCAGAAGAGAACAATTTTTTATGATCAAAAGGGAGATTCGATATGTGAAAATTAAACAATATAAATAATAAAAGCTTGCTTTCAAATAAAAACCATTATTACTCAATTAAAATCCCTAAAGTGAGAAGTGAACAGAAAAGCAAATTAGTGATTTAGAAAATTGGCTTAAGGAAGTTCACCAGAACTCCAAAAAAAAAAAAAAGTGAAAAAATGACAATAATTATTAAAATGCTAAAGGATGCAGATCATATAACAGGAATACATAAAAGGAATTTCAGAAACAAAATTCAGAACACAGGCATACCTTGGAGATGCTCCGGGTGCAATTTCTGGACCACCACAAGAAAGAGGCTATTGTAATAAGCGAGTCATATGAATTTTTTTTGTTCCCCTGTGCATATAAAGATTATATTATACTGTAGTCTATTAAATGTGCAATAACATTATGTCTAAAAAACAATATTTTAATTAAAAAATATTTTATTGCTTAAAAAGGCTAGCCATCATCTGAGCCTTCAGCAAGTTGTAATCATTTTGTAATAGTAACATCAAAGATCACTGATCACAGATAACTATAACAAATATAATAATAACGAAAAAGTTTGAAATATTGCAAAAATTGCCAATATGTGAGGAAATGCTCTTGGGAAAATGATGCTGATGGATTAGCTCTAAGCAGGGTTGCCACAAACTTTCAATTTGTAAAATAAATACAAAAGCACAGCATTAAACAACCAGGTACGCCTGCATTTAGCAGGGAAGAAATAACTCAGTTGGTCACAGAAGAGTCCCCCAAACAAAAGAGAAAGTAGTAGAACTGAGTGTAGATATGCAGGCCAGCGCCAAGCAGCGTCCTGAGGAACCTTTATTCAAAGAGGTTGAGTAATCTGTTCTGTATTACACAGCAATTCCTCTAGACTCCACAGTCCACAAATAATTCCATGATCTGCTTCCCTTCAAGGAAGACTCAAGTCTGCAGATGGAAAAGCCCTACCAAGTGCCAGATGACACTGATGAAGACAGCCTAAGACCTTGAGACCAGCAGAGCATAAGGTTGCAATGATAGGAGGTGAAAAATGTGCTAATCACTAGAAGTTACAGTGAGTGGGGCCACTCCCATTTCCAGCCCTTGATTCCTGATTCCTGGCTATGGCAGAAACAGCATCATATACTGGACACTAATTTGGAGCAAATAACCTCCCAGAGAACACTGTCCCAGCCCTGTGAGGTACTGCCACCTAGTTGAGTTTACAAAAGGCCACTCCACTTCTCTGTCAAGCCAGCTGCCTCAGGGTTACGAGGAAAATGTGAAGGCCAGCGAATTGCATCATCATGAGACCCTCAAAGTGAGTTTCTTGATCAGAAACAGTGTGGACTACCAAGATGGTGGGCAAGGCATTTTGCAAGTCTGCAGATGGTAGGTTTGGTAGAACCCTATGTGTGGGGAAGGAAGATCCACATCCAGTGTCTATTTCAGGATGAAAAAAAAGCACTGTTCCTTCTATGACAGAAGCAATCCAATGTAATCAATCTGCCAAAAGCTGCCAGACTAGGGTCTTAGTCTTGGTCTCTGCTGCTGGCAGATGGGGCTCTCGACAGTCGCCACAGGAAGGTCAGCCTTGGGGAGTGGAAGTCCATGTCAAGGAGCCCATGCACAGCCTCTATTCCTGCCAGCATATTGACTTTATTCATAAACCGATCGGGTGATGAAGGGGATGGCTGGGAAAGAGGTCGACTAGTATCCACAGAATATGTCATCCTATCCACTTGATTATTCAAACCTCTTCTTAAATCATCCTTTGATGAGCATTCACAAAGGACACAAATATCTTCATGATTTTTTGCTCTTTCAGAGAGATCTATACACATTTATATCTCCCAGATCTCCTTGTGATCAATTTTCCAATCATGTTCCTTCCAAGTCCCTGGCCATCCAGCTAAACAACTGACTACAGCCCATGAATTAGTAAAGATTTGTGCCTCTGGCCATTTCTCCTTCCAAGAAAAATGAACAAGCAAGTGCTTTGGTCAAAGTGCTACCAACTGGGAGGACTTCCCTTCACCACTGTCCCCCAAAAAAGAGGCTGCAGTGCAGCTGCTGTCCGCTTTCAGGTGGTGCCTGCTTATCATGCAGAACCATCTGGAAACCAGGTCCCAGTTTTCTCTTCTTCAGTCAACTGATCATAGGGAACTCGTCATGAGGCCACAGGTGCAGGCTGAGAAAGAGAAGGTAACGTAGCAGGAGAAGGGACCCTGGGCATTTTGGTCACTTCATGTAACTACCTTGTACCCTCAGAGCCTGCTCAAGCCCGACCTTGTACTCACCACTTCCATTTGATGATGGAATGCGGTGACGCACGCCCAACTTTCTGGCTCGACGGCCCATGGGTAAGTGTTCAGTCTCTACTAAGGCCCAGTAGCAGGTCAAAAGCTGTTTCTCAAAAGGAGAGCAGTTATATACAGAGACTGGCAAGACTGCTCCAAAATCCCATGGACCTGAGCTGTGATTCACCTATAGGGGCCTGACAAAGGCTCCAGACAGTCTCCCTGTCTTCCACTGGCACTGCATCTACTGGATCTCGTGGCCCAAGTGGCAGAGCAGCTGCGCGGCAGCCTGGCCCTGTAGCACAGCTTTCTCCTGTCTCCTGAGCCCCAATCACAACGAGCAGCTTTTGAGTCTCCTAGTAAGTGGGCCAGAGCAGCACACCCAAATGAGGAATGTGTTGCCTCCAAAATCCAAAGAGGACCACTAGGCATTCTGCCTCTTTCAGCTGTGGAAGGGATCAGATGCAACATTTTATCCTTCACCTTAGAAAGGATTATTTTGGCATGCCCCACACTGCTGGACCTCTAGAAATCTCACTGAAGTAGAAGGCCCCTGAATTCTCACTGGATTCATTTCCCATGCTCTCATGCACAAATGTCTTCCCTGTAAGTCTGGTTAGTTGCTACTTCTTGCTCACTAGGTTCAATCAGCACAATGTCATCAATATAACGGACCACTGTGATATATCAGGTAATTCAAAAGGTGGTCAAGATCCCTGTGAACTATGACACAGGGCTGGAGAGCTGATATTTCCCTGAGGTAGAACAGTGAAGGTATATCACTGACCTTGCCAGCTGAGGGCAAACTGTTTCCAGTGGCCTCTACTAACAGGTATGGAGAGAAAGCGTTTGGCAGATCATTAGGCGCACACCAGGTACCAGGGGACGTGTAATTTTCTAAAGCAGTAAAATCACATCTGGTACAGCACTTGCAACTGGAGTCACCATCTGCTTAAGCTTCCAATAACTCACTATCATTCTCCAAGGTCCACCTGTTTTCTGCATAGGTCAAACAGGGGAGTGGTGGGAATCACCACCTCTGCCTCTTTTAAGTCCTTGAAGGTGCCACTAATCTCTGAATTCTCTCCAAGAATGCAGGATTGCTTTTAATTTACTATTTTCTTAGGTAGAAGCAGATCTAGTGGCTTCCATTTGACCTTTTCTGTTAGATTAGCCCTCTTTCACAGGTCAGGGAACCAATGCAAGGATTCTGCCAGTTGCTGAGTGTATCTATTCCAATAATGCATTCCAGAACTGGGGAAATAACCACAGTGGGTCAGCACTCACTGGACCCACTGTGAAATGGACCTGAGCTAAAACTTCAGTAATTATCTGACTTCTATAAGCACCAATCTAACTGGCAGACCACAGAGATGCTTTAGGTCTCCTGGAATCAGTATCGGATTCGTGTCACCGTCAGTAGCACTGGCAAAGAAGATGCCTCAGCGATTAGGGGTTTGTTGCACGTATCTTCACCAGGATCTTCCCCTGTGTTTCTGTTCGTTTTCAGGATCGCATTCTTTCTCAGTCAATGCCCTCATTTGAACAGCAAACACCTTGAAAGGTTGGGAATTTAATTTGCATTGTATTTTAGCCATTTGCAGGAGAGACTTGGGGTTAGGTTGTCAGAGGTGCTGGCTCCATGGCTGTAGGAGATAAGGGTTTCTTTCAGCACAGACACAAAAACTTTCAGGACATTTATGTGGTGCTTGGGCTGGAAATCTGAATCCCTGGGATGGTAACTTTCTTTTCCCATTTGTCCAGCACAATTAGGAGCAACCAGCCAATCTCATTATACTTGTTAGTTTGACAAAAGTAATCTAAGGTAGTGTATACATAGTTATCCAGAACCTTGCCTCTTATAAGTATTTGAATAGAATATCCACCAGTGAGGTTTTGTGGATCTCTACTGCCATGTGACGCCATGAATTAGCAGTGCTCTCTTAACTACTAGGAAGAGTCATTAATGCCTTTAAATTTTGTCAGGTTGGGGAGCCAATTCATAAAACTCATCCATAAGATTCCGTTCCTCTAGAACCACTCTTGGTACCAAAATTTGTATTAGTCAGTGTTCTTTAGAGAAACAGAATCAATAAGCTGTATATATATATAGACTGAAAGAGATTTATTTTAAGGAATTGGCTCACATCACTATGGAGGCTAGCCAGTCTGCAATTTGAAGGGCAGGCTGTCTGGCTGAAGATTCAGAGAAGAGCTGATGTTGAAGTCTTGAGGCCAAAGGCAGTCTGGAGGCAGAATGGCTTTTTCCTTGGGGGATCTCAATTTTTTCTCTTAAACTGATTACATGAAGCTCATGCATATTACAGGGGAGAATCTGCTTTACTCAAAGTCTACTGGTTAAATGGTAATCACATCTAAAAATATCTTTAAAACAACATCTAGACTGATGTTTGACCAAATACCTGGGTACTGTGGCCTAGCCAAGTCAACACATAAAATTAATCACCACACTAGCTAAAAATTTTTGTAGATGATCTAAAGGAGGAAAGTCTTTCTTGAAACTTAAATTAATTCCCTAGAAGACCAAATGAAAGAAAGAGAATAAGAATAAAAACTAGAGAGAGAAATATAAATATATGCAAAAACTACAAAAAGGCAGAAGTAAAGAAATAGAGGGAAGATGAAAGCCTTAAAAGGCAGATTGAGAAGACCAACCCTCTACATCACAGGAGCTCCAGAAAAAGAAAAAAAGAGCAGACCGAGGATGAGCAATGATTAAATAACTGAAGACACTAACCTACGGCTAAAGGAAGACTGACTCTGCAGACTGAAAGGTTCCATGAGTTGTAGGTAAGACTGATAAAGTGAAACACATCTGGTAACATTCCTGAATTTCAGGGAAAAATTGAATGTGATAAGGTTTCACATTTATGAATGAAAAAAATGTTTCTTATAGAAGAATAAGAATCAGATTACCATTATATTTCTCAACTAAAACACTGGAAGCTGGAGAACAGTGAAGTTTAACACCCAGAGAAAACTGAGAGATAAACCCCATAATCCTAAAATCAACAAAGATATTCATTTATCAGGATTAAAAAAAAAAAAAGGAGAGCTAGCTGCAGATAGGCAGAGTTTGAGACTACATTAACTACTTAGCCTGTATCTAATCAAACAACTAATTAATCGGAACAGAGACCTCAGATTAAGGGAAGACAGAAAAGGAAACAGTAGAACACAACAAGCTTGCAAAATACAGTTGTATTTCTATATGAAGAATAACGGAATCTACCATTTAAGTGCTAAAAATGATTTCTGGAAATAGAAAGTAACATGCAGCACAGAAACCCTATTAGTAGTCTAGAAAAAGAATTAACATAGAGAAACACTACTGCGGATGCTTAAGCCTCAGTTTGAGTCCCAGATCTGTCTTCTAGTTGCAATGTAGAAAAGTAATTAATTTCTCTGAGCCTTTTTGTAAACAAAGATACTGAGCACCAGCATCATAGGGTTGTGGTGAGGATTACATGAGTTACAACCTATGAAGGACTTAGATCAGTGCAGGGCATATACAAGCGTATAACTACTACTGCTATTACTGGTGGTGGTGGTTAGTAACAGAAACACACAGAGGCCTCACTAATGTATGGATGTTTGTTGAATCTCTCTCCCTTAGATAGCTTATGTTTTTCCAGCTCTCTACACTACAATGGGAAAGTGTACAAAATATAAAAAGTGTAATATAACTTTTGTACTCACAAACCATCTTTCTCAACAGTGTATTGAGGTATAATCGTCATACATGTGCACCCATGAAACCATCACTACGATAAAGATAACAGAGCATCTCCATCACTGCTCAAATGTTCACATCACCCTCTGTAATCTGTCTTGCACCACTCCTGCCCTCAAGGCAACCACTGATCAGCTTCATGTCCATCTAAATTAGTCTGAATTTTCTAGAAATTTATATAAATGGAATGACACAGCGCATTCGTTTGCTAGGGCTGCCATGACAAAACACCGCAGGCTGGGCAGCTTAAACAGAAACTTATTTTCACAGTTCTGGACACTAGGAGCCCAAGATCAAGGTGTCAGCAGGGTTAGCTTCTCCTAAGGCCTCTCTCCTTGGCGTGTAGCTGACCACGTTCTTGTGTCCTCACCCAACCTCACATTCCCTCTCTGCCCGAGCATCCCTGGTGTCTTTTGACACCACTTTTTTTTTTTTGGTGTATGAACATGCAATTGTCCAGCACTGTTTGCTGAAAGATGTCCTTTCCTCACTGATTTGCATCCTCAAATTCAGATACTATCATCTGCTCTGCCCTCCTCATGTGATTGTAGAAAGAACTCAAAGAGATATGTGTAAATGCGCTCTGAAAAGTGGAAAAGTACTAGAAATCCAAGTCACTATCTTTATTCGTTAGTTCTGAGTATACCCTGACCCAAAGACAAGTAACGGAAAAAGTACTGGGCCGAGAGCCAGAGAACCTGACATGTGCGATGGCCCTACTCCTTTCTTAGCCCTTAAGATATCTTTTAACCTCAGAGCTAGGAATAACAATATCTGTTGGGTCTGCTTCAGAGGGATTTTATGAAGCTTATATAAGATTTTACATTTTAAAATGCTTTGTAAAGTGTAAGGTGCTACAGAAATGCACGATATTGTCTTTATACCTGGAAAACCCCTAGACCACATAATGCGGTCCGTTCTTGTTTACACAGTAGCACAGAGCTGTAAATACGGCTGTGTGAGTTGAAGCTGTGCAAAAAAGACCTTAATAATCATAGTCTGACAAATTGTGATTATTCCATACCCTTAAAATTTTTTCTCAAAACATTAGAAACTCCCTTTCACTGTTGGTTATAAATGTATAGGGAAGTGAAAAAGAGCAAGACTAATATTTATTTAGAACACTGCAATTTACAACATTAGAAACATTGAGAATTAGAACATTTAACTTATTAAAAATTTATCAAAAGTAGTTTCAACAGTGCATGCCTCTACTTTTCATAACATAACTCACACTATGGAGCGAGCATCTTTTCTGAGCCTTGGTGAACCACTGCACTCCCTTCCAAGTTTGGATCAGCTTCCAACACTTTGTCCTTTGCACTTACGCTGCTGTGGAGTAGCTCTGAGTTTCTTTAATGTGAAGGGATTTTTTTGCCAGCATCACTTCCACCAGGACACCTTCATCCTTTCTGTCACAAATTCTTCCCTCATTTATGTTGATAAGTTCCCCCTTCAACAGGTTGTTCTGGCTTCATATCTGGGGTCTCTTCAATGGTGGCAGTTCAACATTTTCATGGTCAGTTCTTTCTTCTATACCCCTATTTATGTTCTATTAGAATTTCACCCCAAGAGCTATAACTTTTCCTTTCTTTGCTGCAACTTGATCTTTGTTGGCCAATTCTCTCTTTTGATCCTCTATTTTTGTGAAGTGTTATGTGGGTTTATCACTGAGAGGCAAGGAGGCAACACAGCTATGTGCTTTGCTGATTGTGCACGAGCTGAGTAACAGGCACACAGTGACCGAGTGCTGATGTATTCTGAAACAGGCAACAGGATTAGTTGCTGATCACGGTGCACATCTGTTATTTATGTAGTGATCTGTGGACTGAAGAGCTGGAAGTGAAGTTTGCAGTTTACACAGGTGCTCACAGTGAACGCGCCATGAGCTCTGAAATCTGAATAGCGTTGTTGAGGGACTGGCGCTATTCAGTCAGATACAACAACTGAATGTATGCATACTGGAGCCAGGCAAAGTGAGGACTGCCTGTACTTACAGTATCCTGAGATGCGTGAATTCTCTCATTTAGTGTTCTCAGCATTTGAAGAGGAGAGAAAACTAATCATTGCTCTGGCTTTCTTGATGTGATTCTTCAGAAACCTTGACTATAAATTCAAGAAATGTGTGGTGTAGAAATCAAGGAAATTTACTACGACTGTCACTTAAGTAGGCTCATTTTAGGTTAAATTACACTGTGGCATGAGGTAGAAAAATCAGTGGACTTTAAAACAGAATTTGGTTCACTGGGGAAGATGTCCTACGAACTTGTTTGGAAACACGGGAATTTTTGAGGAAAGCACTAACCATTCTGTCTTTAGACTGCTGTTCTAATCTGCAGATCCTGGATTTGAGCTGCGACATTTCCCACCTCCAACCAGCCCTGCTTCAGACTGGTCCCCACCATCCATGATGGCAAAAGCCAGCTCCTTAATATCCTGTTGCTACTTTTCTGAATTCAGTGGGTTTTGTATACTGACAGACTCCTTAGTTTGTCTGAAAGTCAAGGGGAGATAGTCAGCTCTGTCCTGAACGGGTTTTTCTTCAAACTGCAGGGCTCGTCCCTACACTTGCGTACTAAATGTAAAGGTACATAGTTATACCACCCCCTAGCTGTTTTTCCAGTTGTTGAATATACTGTGTAGTGTTTAACTCAGATCCTTAAGGCTTTCCATTTGTCTTTATTTCAAAAATCTGAACTTGGCTAGCATATACTGAGCTCAGTGTTTGAAATTTAAATGTAAATAAATTAGCATGCCTCGTGTTTGTGGATTTGCTTTCCCAGTAACTGACCTACTCAATGACTCGGTGGGTCAATTTACACAAGTAGGGGGTTCTTGTGAGAGGGGTGAGGGGAAGTGGGCAGGGTTCTGTGCCTCCCGAATATTTGCTTTTTGCTCGCCTTTAAGCACGGCAGGAAAAGCTTGTTTCCCTTTGGCTATTGGGACCCTTTACCAGGATTAGCTAAAGGCATGGGTTTGGGTTTAGGAAAAATAAGGCCTTGAGTTGCCTACCTTTATGGGGCCATTGCCTAACTCACTGCATTTGCAGTGTTTCTTTTCCAGGTCTGTTTAATAAGCCTTTGGGGCATAAGCCCTTTTCTGTTCCAAGAGGATTTTCCTTCCAATTGCATTTGGGGATGCTGCTTGTGTGCCCAGTATTAAAAAGGTTTTGCAATTTTGCATCAGTATTGGCCTTTTTTCTCCAGCTCTGCTAATTGATCCCTTTTAATAAACTGAATGTTTGGTTAAAAAAAAAAAAGAACTAAAAAACTTGGTTGAATTACAGTTGATTTTCTTTTAAGAGAAAAGCAAGAAATTTTACATGATTTTCTTTAGTTTTAATCATTTAACTACTTTTTCAGATCTTTGCATCTTTTTAGTTGTCACTCTTCTTGTACCTTGAATAAAGAGTTCACGCAAGATCAAATGTTAAATGTACCCCATAGCCTAAAACAAGTTTCTCAAAACAAGTCTCATTTTAAAGGCCTGTTTGCATTCAGTCTCCTTGAGGACTAACTGCACATGCAGAGATAGGAATTTTATAACTGGGACCCTTTATATAACTGGCCTCTCGGAATGACAGCAAATTGTTGGCATTATCTCTTAAAATGTCTAATAATGGCTTATCACCCTGATTTCAGAAATATTCATCAGGGTACTTCTGCACAATCTCCCCCCAAAAGATAGAAGAATAAATTATTTTAACTATCCCAGGAAGACAGTATTACTTTTATAAACATAAAGTTATTTTAGATCTGAATGAACCAACCAACATTAAGGTATTCATCCAATGACGGCAGTCACTGTATTCTACTCTGGTTTTTATTTCAGCCACCTCAACAGGAGAAACAGCAATGTAAATAGATAATTTAAATATAGTTTGGCAAGTGGGGAAGGGTAGTCACAAGATGGCATGAGACTATTAGAGAAGCACCAAACCTAGCTTTGTGGGAAACAAGGGAAGTCTGGCCAAGCGAGCCCTGAAAGACAGCAGGAACCACCTCAGCAAAGAAGGGAGGATGGATGGTTCTTGCAAGAACCACAGATTCAAAGGCCTGGAGACAAGAGAAAGAGAACGATGAATTCCAGAAACCAGAAGAAGTTCTGTGGGAGAGCCGAGGCTAGAGAGGTAACATTTATGCCATGCTAAAGAACTTGACCATGACAGTAACAGAGAGCCAATGAAGCGCTTTCAAAGGACAGTAATATGTTCTGATTCACATTTTAGGGACATCGTTTCAGCAGCTGCTTTGAGTAGATGGGAGTGGAGGCAGTGAAGAAGACAGAGACCAGCTGAGAGACAAAACAGGCTCAATCTAAAGTCAGCAGCAGCGGGAATTAAGAGATGGGGCAGATTCTAGAGGCACTAAGGAGGTGGAATCAAAAGGACTTTGTGACCACTTTGGATACTGCGGGTGATTCAGAGTTTTCTGGCTTGGACAAGTAAGTGGTTATACTAAATAAAATACAGAATAAAGGAGGAAGGTCATGTTGTAGGAAGAAAAATGGTTATTTAATTTGGAAAAATTTTGACTTTGAAAGGAACGTGAGGCATACAATGAGACTTCCTGCCTCAGATTAAAACTATGTTGCTTTGTTTCTGCTCTTTGGATGGTCTGAGACTGGTAACTCTGTAACTGGGTGGGGAGGCAGCAACACTGGCTTCACCGGCACAGGGAAGCAATGTGTAACCCTTTGAAAACAACCAAAGGGCAGCCTCTTGTTGGAGGGCAGACTGACAGCTTTATTGTCCAGGACAAAGGGTACAAATAGCCCCAATGTATTTGTGTGTCTGAACGAAAAATGGCCAGGAAACGTCTCAGATGGTTAGACATTATGTTTTAGATGGTTCACGGCCTGAGGAGTAGCAATGTGTAAGCACCAGGTTGCAGGACTTGTGTAATAACCCTGTGACAGTGACTAGAAGATTCACCTGGGACAGAAGACTTGATCTTCGCTCTGTTCTAGTACACCCAAAAAAGGGCCCAGGTGACCCACGGCCGGCTATCAGAGCTCTCCATCGTGGTCACCAGTCAAAATGCCTAATACTGAAAGCCATACAACCCACTTTTTATCTTTTCCCAAGTGTAAATAGGAAGGTAATTTAAACCATTTTTCACTTACATGGAAAAATATCTCAATTATCTGTTTTTGCCTCTGTTGTATGGTTCATTCCCAGAGTTGAACACAGCAGGCAGATTCTTAAATTCTAAAGCCTTTAAAAGGTAAGAAATGTAAGTCATGTATTTACTATAACAAGAAAGGAAGAAAGAAAGGAAGAAAGGAAGGAAGGAAGGAAGGAAGGAAGGAAGGAAGGAAGGAAGGAAGAAAAAGAAAGAAAGAAAGAAAGAAAGAAAGAAAGAAAGAAAGAAAGAAAGAAAGAAAGAAAGAAAGAAAGAAAAGAAAAGAAAAGAAAAGAAAAGAAAAGAAAGAAAGAAAGAAAGAAAGAAAGAAAGAAAGAAAGAAAGAAAGAAAGAAAGAAAGAAAGAAAAGGAAGAAATCTGTCTTTGTGTAGTATTCATGATCCTTAGTCCCTATATGACATTACCTGATGATGTTAAATGTGTTGTATGGTAAATAGAGAAGTCAGAACCTCACTGAAAAAGTACTATATAAAATATCTAAAATTTGAGAAAGCAATCAATAAGTTGCTTTAAAAGGAAATGTTAAACTCTCTGGAGATACTTTTTCCCTTGAACTTCAAGATTTTTCCTTTTTCATATTAAAAAAAAAAAAAAGAGCCAGTACAGAATATTTCCTTCTTAGGACCTACCCCTAAATGTATCATTTTATAAAGAAAAATAATAAAATAACAGCAACAAAAACATATAAGCAAAAAATATAAAGTTTCACAATTTATTCCTTGCCCCATGAAGAAATTATAGCTAGGATACTAATTAAAGAATCCTTCTTTTCAAAAACTTTCTTTACCAACTGCGAATTCAACATTTATTGAACATTTAGTATGTACTCGTCACTGCTCTAGATATCAAAATATAAAGATGAACCTGAAAATGGCCTCATCCTTAAGAAGTTAACAGAGCAGTTAGAGACGGACATGTAATCAATGGACAGAGATGTTCGTGTCAATGACAGCACGTGACTGTACCTGAAAGCACGGGAAGGAAAGGACCTGAACTGGCCCTTCCTGAGTCACGCGAAGTCTGTGTGTAGAAGGAAAGCAGAGCAGAGGTGAACAGGTATCACACCCGGCAGGACAACAGTAACAAAGGCACGGAGGCACACGTGTCCTCTCCAGGGGACAGTTCACAGCACGGCAGCGACAGCACAGAGCACATGACTTAGCCCAAAGGGAAACCGAAACTAACTAGGAAGGCCTTGTTTCATATACAAAAGGAACTGAGATGTACCCAGTCCTGCCCTATTAGAATATTTGTGGATAAAGCCTGAGAGTCTGTACTTTTTAAAAACTCTTCAGTAACTCTTAGGTAGCCAGCGTGGCACTATCAGTCTTTAAGTTAGTGTTGGCAACTACTGCCACAGGGACTGGGGAGCCAGTGAAGGTTTTAAGCTGTAGGATAATATGATCAGATTTTTACCTTTTACTCTTTCTGAAAACCAATTCTAAAATCAACCTGGAAAAAAAAATCTGCAGGAAGAAGTTTGTAAAAGAGTAATGAGGGAAGACTAGTCTTAATAGATAGTAAAATAAAATGTAGAGTGATGCTGATTTTAAAAGTTTGTACCAGTACCTAAATAAACAAATCAATGGAAAAAAATTAAAATATATGCAGAGCTTCAGTATATGATAAAAGTGGTATTTCACACCACCGAAGGGCAAGAGAACCTTCGGATATCTGATTAGCTACATAATGCTGGGTCCCAAACACTTTAAAAATTCAATTCTAGCTGGATCAAAGACTTACATATTGACAAAAATCATAAAAGCATTAGAAAAAAAGTATTATGTAACTGTTACAATCCTAGAGTGAAAGGGAAAATCCCACAGGACGCAGAAAACCCAGAAGCCCAAAAAGAAAAGACTGGCATGTCTGACCACAAAAATTAGCCATTTCTTTTTAATAAATGTGTGCACACATATGTAATACAAAAACAAACTGGAAAATTTTACCAAATAGAACACATACCAAAGGGTAATTTATTCATTACATAAAGAGTTATTAATTGATAAGAAAACAGGAAATTGAGCAAAGAATTAGAATTAAAAGCATATGGAAAGCTACTTGTTTGTTCTCAAATAAAGACATGCCAATTAGATCATCAATAAGAAATCATTTGTCATTTAAAAGATGAGCAAAGATCCAAAAATTTGATAACACAAAATACTGGTTGTCTTTCCAGGAATTTGTTCTAAAGAACATTCACACATACGCACATGCACGTGAAGAGGGGTGATTCTTACTCGTAATAGCAAAGACTAGAATAACCTAAAGGTCCATCGTAGGGGACTATTTAAAGAAAAGGCCTTTATTCATATAATTAACTACCATGCAATACTTATAATAAGATACAGCTATATGCACTGATAATACACTTGGAAATTACTTATGTGGAATTTTTTTAATAAAAAGAAAAGAAAGGGTGAAATAGTGAGTAAAGTACATGCCAATATTTCTGGAAGTTTATATGACAAACTTTATAGTGGAAAGGGGGCCTTGCGAGTCAGGGGAGAAAAAGAGAGAGACTTTGTTTTATAACCTTTTATGCTATTTGATTCTTTTACTATGTACACCTACTACTTTTAAAACAAATTTAATATTTAAAAATAAAAACAACCGACTCAATCTGAAAAAAAGAAAAAAAAAAGAGAAATCTTCTGGATGGTGACGCGGAAAAAGAAATCACATACAGACTTTTGTTAAGACCAAAATATTTACCATAAATTCCTGGATGATTTCAAATTCTGATGCTTGTCTCTCAAGCATTTTAAAATAATCCTTCATGGTTGAATTCTCATGAATACTGAATGTTAATGGTCTAACCAGATCAAATGAGCTAGCTCCATTTCAGAAATAATTTCCGTATCTAAGAAAGAGAAAATTTCACGTTTCTAAGTTATTATATATATAGATAGGTATCTATATATAATATATAATAATATTTATATAGATTTTATTTTTATTGTTGTTGTTGTTTTCTCTTAAGTAAAAACACAGCCACTTAAGAATTAATGGAAGTTTATTTTTCCTGAGGTGCATAGTCTATTACTTTTAAAGGAAGGATCCTTGTTTTAGGAAAATTATGACTGTGTACCATGAAATTACACAAACTCCACTGTTCTTGGAGAAAACTGTTAAGTGTTATAAATATAACAGATGAAGTAGACTGAGAAGTGTTCTGCTTTATAATGTGATTAAGTATATGTACTGACAACTATGCCAAGACAAACATATGTAAGACTTGGATGGGAAAGACACAACTTTTGTCCTCCCTGGGACCAAAGATTTGGAAGTCCCTGGAGTCTGAGGACGTGGAGAGTCTAACACACCTCTAAGTGTAAAACAGATCAAGCATGCACATGTGCACACAAACACACATCGCACACATACATACACATGCATACACACACACCCCTACCCCAAGGATTGAGAGGCTCTATGTGATGCAATTAATAACACTAAAATATGTATTATATATAAGTAATTATACATTATAATATTGTATATATTACAAATATATATATTGTATTATGTATGTAAATATATATTATATAGTTATACATTTATAACCAATAATAACAGAGGACAATACATTCTATTTGATAGTACATATGGGAATTTTATTTTAAATAATGATCTTTTAGGTCATGTTGATAGTCTAGATTCTAAATGTCTAAAAGTTTCCAGATCATGTACACTGGCCAAAATGCAATAAATCTAGTAAGTCAATATTAAAAGAATATTTTAAAGATAAGAATTTTGAGGTAGAATGCTCAAGCGAAATCTCTTTCCAAAGCCATATAATAAGAACAAAAATCAAGTAAATATCAGCAAAAAAATACACAAGAAGCAATTAAGAAAAAGAACAAGCATAAAAACAAGACAGAAGTTTCTAAGAATATGCACTACCCTAGGAAACTCATCTCATCTTGAAAGCCTACTATACTCGAAAGCTCCCTCTAGGGGTGGAAGTTAGGGACTATTGGTTGGGAAAGACAGTCACAGAAACCCTAAAATTGCTCACAGACTTAGGATGAGAAGAGGTCTAGGAAGCCCAAAAGAGGAGACAAAATTCTTACAAGAGCAGAAGTCATTTTAATCATCTTTGATACCCAGGAGAAACACCCATACAGCTTACCATCGTGTTCTAGCCTTGCTGGAAAAAAGCCCAGAGAAGGCAGAGAGGAAAGAAGAGAAAAGGCAGAATGACTACAATGGACAATGTAGCTGACCTCTGAAGCTGATTCTACCCTGATGGTTCGTTAAAGCCATTTCTAACCATTCCATGGTAATTCTCTTACCAATGAATAATTTAGTAATAGGGAGGTGATTTGGGTCAACTGGAAGCAAAGAGGTTATTCAAGGCTTGTAGGCAAGAGAAGCAAGCCTCTCTCTGACCTCTATCCCTTACCCATACGGAAACACAGAGGCAAAAGGTCCCAATTACCACATGCAGCCCTATTGTGGCCATAGAAGCAGTAAGCTGAGTATAGCAAATATGAAAAAGAATCATAAAGAACCTATGTTCTTGATGACATCACTGAGCAATTTATCATATTGAACCTGGAATTCTTCCTAAATCTGGACCTCCATTATTGTAGAAGATAGGTTTCTTATTTTTAACATCATTTTCCATTTGGTTTCTTTTGTTTGCAGCCTGGTCCAAGAATTTCAATCAAGGTGTTACAGGTCAGACTTCAGTTACAGATACTGGCAATAATTATATAATGGATTTTCACAGAAAGTCAGTTTACAGAAAGGGATTTTTATCTACCTATTTGGTGAAGACGAGGGGCTTCCCCTGTTATGATCCAAAACTAACACAGCAGAATGGTCTGTCAAGAAAACTGCAAGCTTTGCCACAGTGAAGAATCTGAGGGATCTGGACACCACTGCTGGCAACTGAGTGACACTACCTTAGCAACCATGGGGGAATTAGAAGTCACCACCACAGCTGCTGGCTCTAGGAATGTACCATCTTAGCTATACTGAGGCACCAGCAATGCCATGCCTTCTGTGGTATGTACCAGCAACATGGCTGCTTCTCTACACATTTAAGACTTGGCTAAGTATATATGACTGATCAAATTCACAATAGCTACCAGGATGTCTGGGAAATGTAATTTTTAGTTTTCTTCTGCCTGGATCACACAGGAAGGTACACTAAGAGGGAGGTGTGATCCATGTTGAGTAAACTGATCTATAATTTCTGTCACACAAAAATTCATCCACCCCTTTTGAGCTTTCTGCTTCTTTCCTCCTAATCTTCAGCACACTTGCCATTGTCCTCAAAAAAATCTAGCTCTCAAAGTGCAGCTTATAGTGGGAGATGACTAGACTCAAATCAAATGGAATGAGAGACAGAAGAATTCATTCATGCTCAGTCAGCAAAATCAAAGAGATGCAGATTTATATATGTTAGTGAACAAGATGGAAATATGAGTAATGCAATATGTCATGCAAAAATAATTGTTTTAATCCATTCTGAATGAAACATAACCTAAACTGTAAATCCATCATCTAACGGCAGAAGTAGTAAGAATGTGAATTATTTTAAATAAGAGCTCAAAATGAGATAAAACAACAGAATGAGGTGGGAAATAAATTTATAGACCTAAGAAAATTAATTAAAGGCCAAAAGTACATGATTATAAAACTCATAATTAAATCACCATAGAAAACAAAGTAGATAGGTGAAAATGAACTTGTTCATACGAAAAAGATGTGTATATAAACTAATGAAGAGAAGAGGCAAAAACAAAAGATAATGTATAAAAGGCCCTCATCAGAAGCTCAGGACAAATACTGGAGACAAGGTGAGGAACTCAAGAAACCCTCCCTTATGATGCAGGCTTGGAGAGGGGGGCAGCAGCTTTTGCAGGAAAGGCATGAAGCTTCACACAATCCCCCCCCCCCAAGGATCAAAAAAATAAGAAGTTGGGGAAAGGGTAGCAAACCATATTAGCCTCAAAGCACAGATTAAGACCCACTAACATTGGAGATACAGAGGGGAGGAAAGCATCTGGGGCTGAGACGATAATATATCCCCTTCCTGAAGGTACCTGAGAAGGCACTATCCCTAAGACCCAAGGACACTGCATCTGCCTAAGACTGAGGTTGAACAAGGACCACAGAGAATGCTACTCCTCCACAACGAGGTTAGCAAGCAACAGAATTTCAAATAAGAGCACTCTCTCACTGGGGAATGTACAAAATCATGGATAGAAAACTTCTCTGAACTGCAGGACTATCAGGAGACCTAAAGCAGAGGACAGAGTATACAATAAAGTAAACTCTCTGGCATGCCGTTTTCTATCCCAAGCGCAGGGAACCATACATGAATTTGAGGCTGGTGGTGCACTGAGAGTAATCACAGGAACATCAAAACCCAAACTGCTCAATTTCTGACTAAATTGACTCAACTCCTTACACTAAATGCTTACTAAAGAAAGAGGCATGTCCTTTCTTATTCACCTCAGTCTCTAGGACATGAGATATCCAGGTTTCAACAACAACAACAAAAAATTGTATGGCACACAAAGAAGCAAGAAAAAGAAAAAATAAATAAAACTGCCAAGAGACAAAGTAGTCAACAGAACCAGACAGATATACGATAAAAATGTTAAAACTTTTACCAGACATCAAATTTAAACTAAGCTTAATGCTGAGCTTTAGTGGAAAAAGTAGACAACATGCATGAACAAATTAGGCATTTCATCAGAGATATGGAAACCATAAGAACTGAGCAGAAATGCTAAAGATAAACAAATATTACAATAGAAAAAATAATGCCATCAATAGGCTTGATATAGGCAAGTGGGGAAAAAAATTCAGTGAACTTCAAAATAGGTCAATAGGCATTACCCAAGCTGAAAGAGAAAAGAGTGGCTGGGGAAGGGCACAGAAAAGTCCATCCAATAACTAAAGGCCATTATCAAGCAGACTAATATTCTTGTAACTGGAATTCCAAAATAGAAGAGAGAGAGAGAGGGAGAGAAAGTAGGGAGAGAGAGAGAAAGAGAAAGAGAGAGAGAGTTGGGAAAGAGAGAACTGGGCAGAAGAATTATTTGAAATGATAATGGTTGGGAATTTTCCAAAATGAATGAAGGACACCAAGTCTCAGATCCAAAAGCTCACCATTAACCATACAAGTCAGAAGATAACCCAGAATCCTATAACTAATAAAAAATATCTTTCAGAAAAAATGAAGCAGAAATAAACACTTTTACAAACAAAAACTGAGAGATTTCATTACCAGCAAATTTACACTACAAGAAATGTTCAAGGAAGCTCTTCAAGCAGAAAAAATGTATTACAGAATTAAAAAATTTGATCTATGCAAAGAAATGAAGAGTTCTAAAAATTCCATCAATGTAGTTGGATAAAATTTTTTTTTCTTAATTTTCACTTCTCTAGAGGATAACTGGCTATCTAAAACAAAAATAGTAAATATGTATTTTGTGATTATTGTTATGTAAAATTAAAATGTTTGACAACAATTGCACAAAAGATGGATGGGAGAAATTAAGATGACATTATTTTAAGGTCGTTACACCACACATGAACTGACATAGTGTTATGTGAAGATAGAAAAGAAAGACTATGAGAAATTAAAGACGTATATTGTAAATCCTAGGGTTTCCAAGAAAACATTTTGAAAAAGATATAAATAATAAGCAAAATGGGAAGATAAAAAGGAATCAGAGAATAACCCAAGAGAAGGAAGAAAAATAGGAAAAGGATTAAGAGTAGAAAGAATAAAAAGAAAATAATTAGCAAGAATGGGAGGAGCATATAGCTCAGTGGTAAAATGCATACCTAGCATGCATGAGGTCCTTGGGTTCAATCCCCAGTACCTCCATTAAAAATAAACAAATAAATATATACGTACAATAAATCTAATTACCTCCCCATCCCCAAAACAAAACAAAACAAAACAAACAAAAAAGAAAATAATGAGCAAGAGAGTAGAGTTAAATCTAAGATGGTAGATACAAATAAAAGCAGCCTAAATGCACCAATTAAAAGACAGAGATTGGAGATTTGATGAAAAAGCAAGGCCCAACCATACAATGCCCACAAGAAACCAATTTAAATACTATAACATAGGCAAGGTAAAGTTAAAGGGTGGAAAAATATTCACTATGGGAACACTAATCAAAAGAAAGTAACTGGGATTGCAAAATGTAGAAGAGATAAACAAGATTATACTGTATAGCACAGTGGAATATATACAAGATCTTATGGTAGCTCACAGAGAAAAAGAATGTGACAATGAATACATACATGTTCATGTATAACTGAAAAATTGTGATCTACACTGGAATTTGACACAACATTCTAAAATTATTATAAATCAATAAAAAATGTTAAAAAAATTAAATAAAATTAAAAAAAGAAAGTGAAGTGGCTTTATTAATATCAGAGAATATGTCAACAATAAAACAGACGCCAGACCAAGAACATTACCAGGGATAAAAAGCTCATTACTGGGGAGAAGGAAAGTGGAAGTAAGAGGATTTTCAAGGCTGTGAAACTACTGTTTGATACTATAATGGTGGATACATGTCATACATTTTGTCCAAACCCACAGAATGTACACCACCAACAGTAAACTATGGGCTTCAGGTGATGATGTGTCAACACAGTTTCACCCACCGTCACAAATTTACCCATCCAAGGAGGATATCAGTAATAAGGAAAGGCTATACATGTGTAGAGGCAGGGAGTATATAAGAAATCTCTGTACCTTCTGCTCAATTTTACTGTCAAACTAAACTTCCAAAAAAATCTATTTAAAAAAAATTGCCCAGGGGTCAATTCACAGAAAAGACATAACAATACTAAACGTATTTGTACCCAACAGAATCTCAAACTACATAAAGTAAAAACTAATTAGTACTGAAAGGAGAAACAGGAAAATTCACAATTACAATTGAAGACTTCAGTACTCTGAACTCAGGAATCAATGGAACAAGCACAGAGAAAATTGGTAGGGACACAAAAGGAATGAAAAAGAACTTAACCTAACTGACCTTTATAAAACACTCCCTCCAGGAAACTCTCTCCTTAGTAGACTTGTCAAAAACATAAGGCAGAGTTTGAACAGCATAGAGAGGGGAAGCTGCATCACTGGCAAAGCCCCACCACCTAGATCCAGGGATAGAGGACCTGTCAGGCTGACACTGGGCTACGATGACAAGCAACTGAGGGCAAGGGTAGGGAGATGACTCCTTCTGAGGCACAGGCATACAGGGAGGGTCTAAAGCTAAGAATGGAATAGAAATGGGAAGAGAAATTCTGGAATATTCCAGTTACTACTCTAAGTACAAGTTAAATCTTGAGGAATTTTAAGTCAATAGTTAACCATGGTTTCAAAATCCAGCTCATGCCCTAAACACGCTGAGTCAGTGACCAAATGACCCAGCAGAGGAACAGACATGACTATTTCCAGGCATAAATTCTATTTACCTCAGTCTCTACTTTTCTACACCTAACACCAACACTTTCAAAATTTCTGAGACACACAAAGCAGCAGCAGCAACAGAAACAAAAATCACTGTCAAAAAAAAAGTAATCAACAGAAAAAAAAACTCAGAAATGAGAATTATCAGAGAGGGAATTTGAAATAACTATAGTTAATGTGTTTAAGTCTTTGTGGGATAGGTGGACAAAATGCATGAACACATATGGTATCTGACTAGAGATGAAAACTGTAAGATAAAGTCAAATGGAAGTGTTAACAATAAAAAAAAAAAGACTGTAAAAGAGCTAAAGAATGCCTTCAATAAACTCATTAGTAAAGTCAACACAAGGGAGGAAAGAGTAAGTAAGCTTGAAGGTGGGTTGATAAAAATTACCTAAACAGAAACACAAAGAGAAAAAAAGTAAAAAGCATATTGGTACAGCTTCTTTGGAAAAGAAAACAGTTTGTCATTTATACACTTATGACTCACAAATTCCACTCTTAGACTAAAGAAATGGAAACAGGTTTACACAAAACCAGTATGTGAATGTTCGCAGTGCTTTTATCCATAATTGCTACATCTGGCAACAACCCAAATGTCCTTCAGCTGGTTAATGGATAAACAAATTGATGTAGCCATTTATTTTTTAATTCAACAAAAATTAAAAAGTAAATAAGTAAATGCAATGGTGTGGATGAATATCAATAACTTGACACTGAGTGAAAGAACTTGGACTCGAAATGCAATGTATTTGTGATTCCATCTATATGAATGAGACTTCAAAAAATACAACAGTAAAGAGAATGAAAACAGATTCCTGGTTGCAGGTGTTGGTGGTGGGGTTAGGGGTTGACTACAAAAGAGCACAAGAGAAATTTGAGGGGTGAAGGAAATGTACTATATCTAGATCATGGTGGTAGACCTTCGTCTAACTTTATAGAACTGTATGCTAACCTGGTAAATTTTGTCATATATAATTTTCAAAGTATTTTCTTGTAAACTATTTTTGTGTGAGACTGGTACTTTAATAACCATATAGTATAATATTGCCTTAATTAGGTTTGACATTCCTCAAACTAAAAAGTCATTAGAGAAGATGATTCTGCCACTTGATGAGAGGCTGACAGGTGATCTGTAAGATCTTCTCTAAAGGTTTCTGAGATACGTTGTGATTCTTCAACCTCATACACTGTAATTATGTATTTTTTCTCCATGGTTATATTTATATCATATACAACTATAAATAACATATTCATAGAAAAAATTTTGAATACTTTTCAGTATTATGATTTATCCTATTATACATACCTGTATTTTCTTTTTCCCACATGTGATAATATATCATCCAAAAAAAGTCATTATTTTATTTAGAAAGTATATAGTGTACAACAAATTAAAATTAAGAAAATGAGGAAGCAGGTCACATCCAAGTCTAAACACATTGCTAATCCCTAGTTTCAGAAATACAAATAGCTCATTTTATTAAATTGATATGTTTGCTATACTAAAATATTTAAGGATGGAGTGGAAATGTGCCCTTTATGAATGTGAGGTGTGGAGCATTTTCTTCATTTTTAAAGGAAAACCCTAGAGAACCACGTTTTCCTCATTTGAAAAAGTTTTTCCTAGCTCTTTCCTGCATTTATATTAGAAACTTCTTTGCACATACCTCTGAAATAAAGCTTCTTCAAGAATCTGCCAGTAAAAGGGGATGAGGTCAGACCCTGAGACGTAGGGGAGTCAGTCTGGGAAGGCCCTGCGAGCCCCTCCTCACTGCTGGACTTGTCTTTTAGGAAGGAGCCACTGGTCATCAACAAGCTGGGGTCACTGTCACTAGAACAGAAATTTGTATTTATATTTAAATTTATATTTCAGAGAATGTATATATTTAAGAAAGAATCTCTTATAATCCATATTAGTTATTCAACTGACATTCACTGCTATTTCAGTCCAGCTACCCACTTCCATTGTCAGCCCCTGGAACTGGCCCACTTTCAGAGAGAATTCCTAAATCTCAACGTCTGATCACAAACTCCATCCATCTCCTCTCGCTCTCACCTGGCTTGCCAACTAGTCAACTTTGGATCGATCCACCTATTCACCTTTTTTCCTCCTTTAACCAGGCTGTGGTAGAAGAAAAGTACTGTGGTCACTGAGGTTTGTAGTGTCAGCAGAGAGCCATCTGGAAAACACCAGTATGTCTCTATCCTGTTTCCTCTTTCATTCCTAATTTTCAAACTACCACTGTCATGTAGTTTCCATCTTAATTCTCTGCTTTAGGAAAAATGTAGCCCCTTCTATAAAATCTAAGCCAGAAAGCAAGAACTCTTTCAACTTACTTTCTTTTAAAATGTAACTTGGAAGGATCAGCATTCTTCATTACTCCTTACCTTCTCCATGTTCAGAATTAATCCTTCTGTGTTCTCAGCTCTTATGCTTTCTGTCTCCTCTGAGACATTTTTCTACAATGATCTTTCCTTATATATATAGATATATACAAAATTAATCTCTGTCTACAAATTCTTCCATTTTATAAGAATACTTGATTCTCTCTCACCTTAAAAACAAACCCTTTAGTCTTTCTTCTCCATCTAACTACTGCTCCATACGCTCCAACAGATTTCTCAAATACTAGCCCACGTTCACTTTCTGTTTCCTTTCCAACTTCTCACTATTCAATTTTACTCACTTATGCTACCTGCTTGGCTGTCTTCGCATTTTCATTTGCAACCCCACTTAGCAAAAGCCTCCTAATTTGATTTCTGAATCTAATCTCCAATATCTAGAGAAAATTCTCCCTAAAACTCAAATTTAATTGTTACACCTGCCCATCAACCTCAGGGTAAACCCAGGCTCCTTACTGGACTCATAAATTGAGGATGCTGGTAATGTGGCCCCTGCCTGCTTTTCATCCTCGTCTCTACTCACTTCCTTTATGCACTTTCTGCCTCAGCCTTAGCAAAGTAACAGCCTTTTCCTTTTGCTTCTGCAGGTAATTTCAGGCTTCTTACTCCTTTCTCCGTCTCAATTTTTCTTGGATTACTGTCAACATCTACCTGTTCTCCATTTCCTGCCAGCTCTCTTTCACCTTGCTACCAGCATTCCTCCTTCTAGATGGATAGATGATAGACAGATGACTGATAGGTAGTCAGATGCATGAATAAAACAAAAGACTTGTCTGCGCTTCATTTTCATTCTAACAGACTGAATAAAATATGTACTCCTTGGTTCCACGCATACTGAGTTCCATCATACTCTGGCCCACATTGTATTTTCTGTTCTACGTCTCATCTTCTCAAGCTTCCCTGAACTCCAATTCACACACACCCTACAATTCTTGACACATAACATTACTCACCATGAATTAGGTATTTTCACAGCTCCTTACCTTTACTCAAACTTCTTCCCCCAGCTTGAAATTTTCTTCTGTCCCTTTTTACCTGCTGAATTTCTAATTATTTGAGATACTAAATCCAACCAAAGTACTCTCTCCTTGCATAGTTCTCTGTCTCCTGTACCCACAATCCTTGGACCTTGATTCTATAATAATATTTACTACACTGCATTTAAATTTGTCTTTTACATGTCTGTTTCCCCAGCTAAACCGTAAACTAAAGGACAGGAACTATGTACTATTTTATATTTGTATATAGTGCTTAGAAAATAATTAGCACCTACTAATTAGCATATATTAGCAGCACATAATATTATCTCAAATGCCTTTTGAATTAGTATTATTTGTTCATTTAACTTCTGGAAATTGTTTACACAAGATGTACACTATACGCGTTACTATTTCAGTTACTGTAGCCAGTACTTTTAAATCTCTAAGAAAATATGGCTCAATAAAATGTTTTCTTACTTGATACATTTTTGGATTTGAACATTTTATAAGCATGAAAAGTTGCTGTTCCTTTTGTTTTTCTAATGGAAATTTACTTTTCTCCTGGTTCTTTACATTTTTTTCATATATAGTACCAAGAGTTCACCATGCTAATAGTCCTGTTTCTAGCATGTTATTTTCTTTCTAGAAACAGATATAATTTCTCATAAAATTAAGTTGGGCTTTGAGCTTTACTTTAAGTACACTGCTCCCTCCAAGAGCTCCAAAGACTTTATTTACAAAGGCTTTGGAACTAGGTAATTCTTGAGATGATAGAGAAATTTAATTCTTTAGGAATATCTTTCTCTTGAATTAATACCATACTTATTAGATCATAAATACATCCTATTTCTAGACAAATCAGGTTGTACTTACTACAAAGAACTGTATTTTTAAAACTTATCAAACATTTGAGGGCCATTATTCACTGTCTCCACTCAAGAGAGCTAGCTATGCATATGAATAAGCAGAAAACTCACTAAATAAGCATATTAGTTATACCATTCTGTGTCCTCTTTAAAATGATCCTCAAAATCATCATTTTGTTGGAAATCCCAAAGAAAGACTTTTACCTTCTCTGAGTTAACTTCACTTTCCAAAACTACAGGCATAAGAAAGGAAAAAATTATGGCTATAATTTTAGGAATACATAGTTTAAAAGAAAATGTTTCCTATAGCTTCCTAAGAAGAACAATAAGGTCTTCAATTATAGAATTAAAACCACAATCACAGTGTGATTTCTACTCCTAGAAAATCACTTGAAATGTACATCTGCCTATTAAATATTTTCCAGTCCATCAAAAGCATTGAGTACTATGCACATATAAATGATTTCTATTGAATCACCCAAGTTATTTTCTAAAAGTTCATAAAAATAAGCCTCATTTTTCTTAAAAAAAAACAAAAACTGCAGCCCAGAGGAGATTCTTATAACAAGTGCTATCACATTTAGTTTACTATTTGTATAAAATTCCTAGTACTATATTTATCTTTATTTTAGCACGTGTATAATCTAATCCAGTAACTTTAAGTACGTCTGTGCCACAAGAATTTGTACTGCCCGATGGACTTCATTAATTAGTCCGTTTTGTTGCCTTTGCGGCCTCCTGTACAGCACCTGGCCCGCTGGTAAACAAAATTGAATATAATTAAAGGGAAAAATAATACTAAAATAAAGATGCAGTAACCAATTTCTGCTTCAATTAATACATTCATTTGACAGTTCTTTTCTGGGGGCCTCGTACGTGCAGATATAGTTCTAAGTGCTATGGATAAAACACTAAACAAGAGAGGCATGTGTTCTCTCCTTGTGGAGCATGTATATTCTCATGGGGAGAGAGAAAATACACAAACAAGTAAAAATTACAGCTGGTGACAAGCGTTAATGCCATAACAGAATTTGATGATACCTAATCGCCACGTACCTAAAAGACAGAAGGAAAGATTAGTCAAAGAGACAGGAGAGCATCCTGAGCAAAAGGAGCAGCAGGTCCAAAGTCCACCTGGCCTGCCATGGTCTGGCGTCGGCCTAATCTCCCTCCCTCATCTCCCGCTTCTCTATTTCTCATGCAGCATCTCCAGCCATCCACTATGTTATGTCTTTTCATCTTTTTTCAAGTGTCTTCTGATTCTTATTTTGTGAAATTTATAAACCCTTTCCTCTCTTGTGAGTGTGTGTGTATGTGTATGTGTTTTGCTTAATTCCATGAAACTTCCTAGACCTGAATACATCTTATGGGCATATATACAGCCGTCATTCCAGAACACGGACCCGAGCACAATCAGTTTTAAAAACAAGCATATTAATGGAAAGATGTAAACAACTACCTCGTATCCTATCAAGCACATACGTAAAACATATAACTTATTATGTTTTTAGCCTAAATGAATAAGCACTGCCTAAAATATAAAATTAACTTACATTTTAGCAATAACTTGACCATTTTAGAAAATATTAAATTCCAGTGGATTAGGTAATTGCCATTTTGAATAATACATAAAACAAATTTTTAAAAAGTCCTTCCTTATAAAGGTAAAAAATATGTCAATTCTCATATAACTCTTTTAAGCTTCACTTTAAATATTTGGGGATTTCACTGACCTAGAATCAACTGCAGTGTAAAGTGTACCTTGCCCGTTCTGCTCAACCACCAACACGATCTTCATTCAATGGACATTCACAAGATCCAACAGACCACACCTGGCACCAGGGGAGCTTTGCAGAAGGACACAGGAAAGGAGCGACACCTGTCAGCAGAACAGCCTCAGGCTTGCCCTCTGACAGCATTCTAGTGTCACCTCAAGTGAAGGCAGTGAAATGACATGGGTGGGTCCCTGAGGCACCCTGACTTAGAAGTCTCAAGCTACACGAAAAGTATCTCTTGTAACAACCCAAGAGCCTAACCCCCGGAGATTGCAGCAAGGAGGTTCCTACATGCATTCTATCTGTACTTTCAACAAGACATTTAAAGTCCTAGTCATAACCCTTCCAGCCCAGGAGTCAGTTTTACCATAATCAGTGCTGCCTGATAACAGCTGACAGCCCGTCTTTTCAGGTTTCTAGAGAAACAGGGTGCTAGGGGGCCAACATAAGGTCATGTTCTCATTTCTTCTCTGACTTACAGGTTTAGAAGTATGTGTCTTTAAATTCCAAATGTATGTTTCATCTTTCTGTGGCTGACTTCTAACTGAATTTCTTTGTATCAGAGACCACAGTCAATACTACAAAAATTATTTGACATTTATTATGATATATTTTGATTTGGTACATGGTAAATTTTTATAAGTGGTCCATGTATGTTTAAAAAAATTATGTGCTCTCTAATTTTTGGATGCATGTTCTGTATATGTTCATTATATCTAGCTTGCTAATTCACTTTTTAAAATAATTTCTATGCTCTTAACTAACTGTCTAATATATCAATAAAAGAGATACTTTAAAATGGCATACTATCATAGTGAATTTATCAATTACTCTCTGTAATTCTGATTTACATATTCTGAAGCTAGTGTTAGGTGCTTCTATAAACTTAGAATTTTATATCTTCCTTGTGAGCCAGCAAACCTTTTAGTATTATACAGTGACTTAATACCTAATGGTTTGCTTTTAAGTCTCTTCTTTCTGATATCTCTATAGCTATACCAGCTCTTTTTTTTGTTAGTGTTCCTCTGTGTATTTTAATTTTTCTACTTTAAAATATCAAGAGAAAATACTCCCCAAAGATTTATTCTCATCAACCTATGTGGATAACCACTAAAATAAGTGAGATGAGCTCTACAGAGTTGACCTAGTCCTGAAAAATAGTTTATCAACACTACTAGGTAAAGCTAATCTCTAAAAATTAATTTCAGGTAATTAAAGTAGGAATGTGGAGACTGTGAATGAAATGGCCCAGAGGAAAAGAAAGGGGTAATGCTATCATATCAACACAATCCCTCCCAGCTCCAACAAGACACGTTAAAAAGCCATCTGCACACAACTCATCTACTAAGAAAAAGTGACACCACCTGAATGAGAAGTCCTAGCATAATTTAAACCTGAGAGGTACTTAAAGTCACGCTTCAGAATCAACTTTATTGTATTTATCAAAGAAACAAACTGTTCTAGATAGCTGTAATTCAAATAAGGCTCACTTAGGACCGTCACATGTCTCTGATTGAATGAAATCTGATCTGGCTAATGATGCCAAGAAGGCACAAGGAGAAATATTCTAAATTATCAAGAAACCAGGTCTTTTTGGAGAGTGCTCACTGAATCCAATTATGTCAAAGAAAGGGCTGGATTAATTTTTCCAAGGAGCCTAAGTTAACTTTTCTGCACTGTGTATGCCAAAGATTCATGAGGACAGAGGGAAAGCAGCAATACTGAGAGGTAAGAGCCTGGTTTCTAGTCTTTCTCTGCGACTGGAGAGCTGTATGATCACAGGGAAATCATTTCAGCTTTCTGGGACTTAGTTTCTTCACCTCTAAAATGAGCACTGGAACAAAAATTTATTGATCTATCTTCTAAATCTAAACATCTACATACAAGTCTATGAAGTCAAGACAGTTCCCAGGGACAGCATCGTACTGAGAGGGCATCAAGTGGCCATTACATCAAATTAATTGTTTCACGAAATGTAAGCAAAGCAAGTTCTAATAAAACCGGCTGATTTTCACAACATACTCTAAAAGCCACCCAGAAATGTTCTAAAATACTCTTTTCTAAAAGTAAACTTTAAAGCATATCAAATCTCATCCTAGAAAAATCAAGCCATAAAATACAGGGGAAAAAACCCAAACCATAAAATACAGTCAGTTCTAGAAGGGTGTCAAGTATGGCTGTATAAAGGATCTACTCAAGACACTCTATGAAGTTGTCCACTTTCAAATACCTGTCCTTCAAGTAGGAAATCATTCTGATCATAGAAAAGTATCAACAGTGGGGCTGAGAGCCCAGAATTACACTAAAAGAGCCTGCCAGCCAGAGATGTGATGGTGGCCTTGATGTGGCCACCTTACATGTCACAGAGGAATGGACAGACTCCGACATGAGAGAACAGCCAGGCTACAATGTTGTTTTCTGAAGGAGCAGCACAGCACGGCTGCAGCCCTGGGTGGGGGTGGTGGCCAGACTGGGAAAGTGGGGGAAGCAGTGCTTGTTCTTGGTACTGATTTTTATCTCTATGAATGCTGGAACCTACAGGAAGTGAGTATGAGGACAGTAACATGATGGAAGCCCCAAAGCTCCAACAGATTGGAGAGGAAAAAAAAGCAAGGCACCCACGAGATGAAAACGTATTTCTCTTTTTGTGCTCTAACCCTGGGAGTATCTCCACAAGAAAGGTAATGTGTCAAGGGGAGGGCTTTGCCCCAGATTTACTCACAGCCGTCTACTATTCCATAGTTCAGAGCCACTGCACCATGCTATCTCTCTCAGTTAAAAATTCCATCATCAATATATCCAAGGTGCTTCAAATTTTACGTGAAATTTATTTTGCACCTGCTAGTAGCACAAAGTGAAATAGATGCTAAAATAAGTAAAATTTCCAAAATAGCATTGAAAGGGGTTTTCTTCCATTGCAAAAAGTTCCACTCTTCCAAATCCCTATTTTGATCACCTTCAATATCAGAGTGACACAGAATTGAGAAATCATTGTGGTAAGGAGAACAAAACAGCTGCCTATAACTTAGAGAGCTTAGTCAGTAATTTAGGCACCAGCCAGAGTCAGTTAGCAAAGATCCCTCTTCTAGTTTTACCTCAGAGCTCAGTGATTGAGGTGTCGTGGCCTGACTTGATGAAGGCAAGTCTTCCCTGATCTGATGAAAGCAAAGATGGATCCAGGTTTTTCATATCAGAGTCCTCTCCCTTCTGATCTTTTCCTGAATAAAGAAAAGGAAAGAACTGATCAAATGCAAAGGCCTACAGAGAAGGAAAGGTTGAGCCTTAGAAAGAAAAGCCAAGCTAACTGAGAGGAATTGTCACCTGCTTTTCCTGTTCTAGACTTATCTCATCTCTGTCTCCTACACTAATCACTTTTCTCCCTGCTTTGAAAAAGTAACAGCGCAAACAAGATCCTTCTTCTAGGGTTATCCTCAGAAAGCTGATTTTTGAGCAGTCCCTTTGTTCCTACTTCAGTATTATTCAACAAAGCACTCTTCAGATAAATTCCAAATACATACCACCTACAGAACCTATGCATTGGGATCTACAGAATGCAAATCTGGGTTTCAGAGTCTACTTCTTGGATAAAAACAGTGTGTTATATAAGTCTCATTTTAATGTCTTGTATTGTTAATAAATAAATTAGCAATATGTTAATGTACATAGAAAGTTGTTTTATTGAAGAATGTAATACAAATGATCCTTAGGAAACTCATAGCTGGTTTTATTATAGGATTTTTCTAATTACTCTATTAATTTCACTACACAGAATCTTCCATATGGAAGCCAAGGGAGATACTTTTCTCTGATCTTAGAATTAAACAGTGTACTGTTTCTTATGTCATGGCAGTCTTAAATATTATGATTTAGAAATCTATAACATATCATATTAAAAAATCAACAATAAAAAGTATAGTAAAAATATAAACAAGTACTTTGGAAACTAAAAAGTGTATTTCTGAATGAGTCAAAAGGAAATCAAATAGAAATTATGAACTATTATAACACATGAATTAATTTTATAAGTACATATAAGAAATATCAATGAAAGGACAATATATCAAAACTAATGTGAAGTAGCTAAAGGGGAAATGCATAGTTTTAAAAACATTTATAAAAAAGACAGAAAAAAATGACAAAAATGAGTTTTATATTCAATCATAAAGGCCAAGAATGACTGAGGAAATCCCCCAAAACAGAAAGGAAGAAATCATAAAAAAAAATGGCAAATAGAAACTAAGCTGAAATAATAGAATAATCAACAAATCGAAGACTGATTCTTAGAAATCAAATACTTAAACATACACACATCTCTTTCACTACTCAGTAACATCAAAAATGAAAAAAGGCACAACCACAAGTCCAACTATCATTTTAAGAACTAATAAGCAAATCCTATGAGAGCCTTTAGACAAATTTGATGAAGTAGAAACTTTTTATAAAGAATTATAAATTATCAGAATCTACTCAAGAATATATAAGCCTGAATAGTATAATAATCATTCAAAAAGTTAAATCAATAATTAAAAGTCTCACACTCAGGAGGAAAAAGGCATCTGGACCCAAACAGATTTCCAGGTGAGATTTTATTAGACTTTCAATGAACAAAAATCTCTTTCTTATGCAAACAGTTACAGAGAATTTTTTTAAAGTAAAGATACTTAACTCATATTAAAAGGTTGGTAAATCCTGACATGAAAACAAAATATGTAAAATACAAGTAAGAAAAATTGTAAGCCAAACTCAAAAATGAACACAGATGCAAAAGTTCTAAATAAAATATTACCAAATGGTACAGTGAAAAAAATGCACAGACTAAGATTTATCTCAAAAATTCAAAGTATCCTCAGTTTCGTAAACAATCATAAAAACCTATGAGTATAAATTGGCATATTAACAAATGTTAACAAAAGATAGGACAGAAATTATATTATCATCTGAACATATAAAGAAAAATCATTTGAAAAATTCAAGTCTTTCAAGGTAGAAACAGAAGAAAACTTCTTTAACCTAGAGAAAAGTTTACCTAGTCAAAATACTGGGCAAACATCCTTAATGGCAAAACTTTAGACATATTCTCATTGTTTCACCGAAAATATAGGAATGCCTACTACCACTATCCTTATTTAATACTGTATAAGATACAGGTCCCAAGCAATGAAAAGTCAGAAGAAAAGAAAAAAAAAGCCATAAGGATTGGAAAAAAGCAAGTAAACTGTTATTTGCAAATACTGTTACTACCTGCATAAAAAATTAAAAAGACTATGGTCAGATATTAGAAATAATAAGAAAGCTTGACAGAAGAGCTGACACCAAGATCAGTAGAGTAGAAACATTTCATATGCCAACAATAACCAATCAGATATCGCAACAAAGAAAATATGTCATTCACAATAGAAATAAAAATATAAGGTAACTAGAAATCAACTGAACCAAAAATATACAGTGAAAATTGCAAAATCTTATTGAAAGATACAAAAAATAGAATAAATAAGGAATGTATATTCATATAGGTGAAAACTCCTATCATAATAATGATAAATATCTTCTAAATTTATCTGTAGATTCAATGCAAATCCAGTCAAACTTCAAGCAGGAAATGAAGGTATATTTGTATCTACGTACATGTCTACGTGTGTAGACAAACTAAAGAACAGCAAAGACAATTCCAGAAAATGAAAGCAAATTGGGGGCATTTGCCCTATCAGATATCAATACTCATTCTAAGTTAGAGTAATCAAAACAGTGTGAATTGGTGTAAGGACAACAAAGCAGATCAATAAAAGAGAACTGGGCTTCAAAAACAGTCTCAAGCACACAAGCATCTGCCATTTGATAAAGATGGCAGCGCAGGTCAGAGTGGGGAAAGTACTAACATAAGTGGGGTTGGGACGACTGGCTTTCCTCCCAGGGGAAAAAAAGATCATACCCCTTCTTCACAGCATGGTAAGATCGAAGATCAAAATATGCAAAGCAAAAGAGCGTATTTTTATTATCTCAGAGTAAGGACAGATTTTGGAATTATGAAAGCACAATTTATAGAAGATAATATTTATTAAGTTTGAAATTCAATTAAAAGATACTACCAACAAAAAATAAGCATTTACCAGGGAGAAGTGATACAACAGATAACAGAATTATCAAGGATATATAAAGAATTCTTAAAATTCATTAAGAAGACAAACAAGCCAATAGGAAAAAAAATGAGTAAAATATATTAAACTAGTTGATACTCTTAGTTGCAAGTTAACAGCAACCAACTACTGCTGATTTGCGAATAAAGAAAATTTACCACATGTGCTCTGGGAAACTCCTTTAACCACCAAAAAAGCTGAGCAATAAGATACAGTCCCTGAACGCTATGGGGTGCACATCTAACACTCCTGGTACGGAATGCTATCCTCCCAGAGCCCTTGACGTTGGACGTCACTGCCACTACTTCCTCATACCAAGACTTAAAGGACAGGGAGCTCTGCAAACTTAAGAAGGCGCTTCACATGCTAGGGAGGCAAATTACAAGAAAAAAAGAGCATCTATGAGAATTATAAACAAGCAACTCATAGAAGAAGAAAAGTTACAGGCCAATAAATTTATGAAAAAATGTCCACCATCACCTAATATAAGGAAAGACCTAAAATCCATGATTTAAACTTCTACCTTAAGAAATCAGAAAAAGAAAAAATAAATAAATTCAAAGAAGCAGAATAATACATAGAGTGGTAAGAACAGGAATCAATTAAATAAGGAGAAAAACAATAAAATGGAACCAACATCTGATTCATTGAAAAGATCAGTAAAATTGGTAAATATCTTGACAGATGAATCAACAAATAAAAGAGAGAATAAACAAACTGATAATCTCAGGAATGAAAGAGAGGACTCCATAATATTTCAACAGAAATTTAAAGGATGTTAAAGAAATATTATGAATAACTACATCAGTAAGTTTGACAACGTAGATGAAATGAACAAATAATTTGAAAGACACAATCTACCATAGCTCAGCCAAGAAGAAACACAAAATCTGAACAGACCTATAGCTAGTAAAGAAACTGAATCTATAATTTAAAATCCTCCCACAAAGAAGAACACCTGGTCCAAACAGCTTCACTGGCAAATTCAAAACATTTAAGGAAAAGCACCAATTTTACACCAACTTTCAAAAACACTGAAGAGACGCATACACTTCTCACTTCATTCTATGAGGTGAACACTACTGTATGAGCCTGTTAGGGCAATCATAACAAAATACCACAGACTGAGTGGCTTATTTATTTTCTCACAGATCTGGAGGCTGCAAGTCCAAAATCAAGGGGCCAGCAAGTCTGGTTTCTTCTGAGGCATCTCTCCTTGGTTTACAGGTGGCCTCCTTGTGGTGTCTGCTTTGATCCCAGTTCTGTCATTTGGTGTGACCTGGGTCAAGTTCCCTACTTTCTATGCCTCACTCTCCTCATCTACAGAAAAAAGTACTAACAGTACCTATGCCACAAGGATGTCACAATGACTAAACCAGATGCATGTGAAGCACTCAGCACAGCACCTGACACAGGGGAGCATTTGATGAGTTGGTTACTTCTGTCTGAGTTTCCAGAATTTATATTCTTCATTTACATTTTTCAAGAAATATTTACTCCATTAAACCATATAATTATTTTTTAATTTATTAAAGATAGTCAGAGCCCAGAAACAACAATACTACATCAGCAACAAACATGACCAGTGTCCAGATATTGGTTTCCAAATGCTATTATCCAGTAAGAGAAAAGAAAGTTCTTTGGAGAAATGGCTGAATCTAGGGCTGAGGAGGGGGAAATGCAAGATAAGCCTGGAGTATCTTGTAATGCATAAAGTAATAAAGTGCTCAAAAAACAAAAAGATGGAGTATGCCAAAGGGACACAAGAGTCAACTTGAAAGAGCTCCCAAGGGCCAGACTAGAACAATGTGAAAAACAAAGTAACATAACAACTAGATTATAATATACAGTATAAAATACATATACATGAGTCCATATTGATATAAACAAATGATTGAATAAATAAATAGGGGAGTAGAAATAAATCCTCTTTATAGAGGAGTGCAGAAGCCAGGTTAAGGATTACAGAGTGAGACTCTGGTTTAGCTTGTTAACGGCCTGTGATACTCAGTGGTGAAATCATAATTGTCAATACAAGCCTGTATGACTTTGAATAGAATTATATAAGGGGACCCCTTGAGGGATTGCTAGACTAGTTCATTTAAAATCTAACTAGACAATAAGATGTGCTATATTATGACAATAAATATCATTTTATTCTTTAAATTAGTAGAGAGGAAGCTGTCCGGCACAGTCAAAAAAAAAAAGCAGTTCAGTAAATCTTGCAGGTTTCTGTTTTAATTAAACAAATAATTCTTTACAGCCGTGCATTCCTTTAGAGAAGGTAGGTTATTTAAAAAGTACAAGGTCTTCAACTTGAGGGCTCTTCATTTACTCAAATCAAATTTTGAAAGCTTGAAATTTGACAAAATTCTCAAAAGCACTGTAGACAAGCAGACACAATCCTTTTATTCTGAAAGTTAAAATAATACATGCTTGAAAAAATCATTCTGTGTTTAAGTGTCAGTCCATTTAGCTAATTTATATTAGAGGAAAACTCATACAAATAAATATGGAAGGAACCCGTCTCAAATAATTTGTTCAACACATAAAATAATCAACTAATAGTGAGAGGATAAAAGCTGGTTGAAAGACCATTTTAAGGAACAGGGTATGTTTATCTATTAGGAAAGGCATTTTGAAATAAGTTTGCTAAATTAGAAATAAAACTGATTAATGCCCTACAGGGCAATGAAACCATAACTTTTTCTGTCAGACAGACATCTTAATAAAGTGGTATTATTTAATTAATAACTTTACTTCTGATGTAACTTACACACGTGTGACCCGCAACTTCAGCTCTTTGGTTATTATTTGTAACTAATTGTACTATACCTCACAAACTATTTTGACTCAGTAGAGCTTCATCAGGTTCGAAAATCTTTGAAAGAGCAGTAGGATCAAAATTAGGGAAATTTAGGATATCTCTGAAAATCCAGGACAGAAGGCAGAGATGAATTGGCTGCAAAGAGAGGAGACTTTTTGGGCAACTTCTCAGAATTCCATTTTATGGGTAAGTCTTAATTTATTAACTGTCCTATAATTGAAGGACATTTTGGGTTTTTCCCCAATATGTATTGTTGCAAACAGTACTAAAATAAACATCCTTGCTCTTTCATCAGTTTTTACATGTGTGCGTACTTCTGTATAAGAAATCTAGATGAGGAATTTCTGGTTAAAGTTTATGCACATTTGAAGGAGACTGATAATATTTCAGTTTACATTTAGCCTACTTCCTTGAGCCTATTTCCCTAAATCCTCACCAGCAGTGAATTTCATCAATTTTAATAATTTTTCCCAACTGAATACTAGCAAGGTTATCATCTTTTTTGTTAATTGGCTATTTCTACTTCATGTGAGTTTTCTGTTCATATCTTCTGCTTTTTTTTTTCCTACTGAGTTGTTTGCTTCTTTTTTTAATTTGTAGGTTCTATAAATTATAGCTGATCTTACCTTTAATACATAAGTCTTTGATAATAATTAGCTGCTCAGTCTCCCCTTGTTTTCTGAATTCCTATTAGTTAAATGAAAGCTGCCTTAGATTTATGCTCTAACCTTATCTTTCTTGTATTTTCTATCTCTTTACCTTTTTCTTCTATTTTCTGAAAGATATATCCAACTTTATCCTCCTCTCCTGATTTCTTTTCATTTCTACTAACACTTCCCTATTTCCAACCTAGAATACAGGGCCCAGGCTAGAACATGCAGTAGATAAATATCCATGGAATAATGAACTTTGTTAACAACTGTCATTGTATGATCCATGTTATTACATGCTTCTCTGGCAATAAGAGTACTCTTCCCAGGTTTGGACAAATGCAAGATGCTGGGCAATGGGGAATGCTTTTCCATTATGGTAGTAGGGGTGTGCCCTTCCATCATGGATTCCAAATTAGTAGGCTAGAATAAACAAGGTATTGTCTCTTGGCCAGAAAGAGTCCAAATCAGAATCAAAGAAGAAAACTGACAAGTCAAAACTGGAGAAGGGGTGCTAAACATCAGCTCAAGGAATGAATCATGAAGTGGAAAGCTAGAAGAGCAGAAGTCATACAAGGCATACAAGACCATAAATTAATGGGTCCATGAGAAATGAAGACATCAGAGAGCTATTTTTATGTGTGCTCATGTGTGGCTTAGGGGCAGATATGAGAGTTTAAAAGCATCAGGCTGCACAGCATACCCCTTCTCCCTTCCTGCTCATTCCCAGACACCATAACCTTGAGATAAGGCAAGTGGCGTCCCTTTTTTTGTCCCGTCTGAGATCCTTCCCCTAAGAAAGTCTATTGGAGCTTCCTGTTCCTGTGAACTCCTCTGGTATCCAGCCTTTCTCCCTGGCTCAGGCACTAGAGCAAGCCCTGGTGGAGGCTGTTTGTGGAGCACATCCTAAAAGTCCTGGCAGCATGGCAATGCCCCATGGACTGGGTATGGTCATAAGGGGATGGTAAGGAACAGTGAAAGACAGGGAGAACACGAACAGATGTAGTAGTGGTAGTAGAAAGTTGTCAACTTCAGTTATAACTTCAGTGATTTAGGAAGAACACAGAATGCAGCCTTCAATGTTCTTGAAGGGCCAGGCGATAAGAGATTATATGGGACTTGAGTGAGTCTAGGTTGCCGATGGGATGCTTTCTATTGGTGAGCAATGCTATGTCAATTGAGGTCTACCAGCAGCCCCCTAATGTAGTATTCTATAAATCTTTCTTGTGACTGAGATTCCTTGACCAATGGCCAGAGTCAAGATGGCTCTAGATATAGTACAGATCTAGGAGTTAAGGACATAATTACTAAGAAAGATGTGTGGACTGACTTAACTACCTTTTGTGTATTAATACTGCTTTTGAGAGTTATGTACCCTGTCATTTTACCCATATAAGGCACCGTGCCAACAGCATTTTCCAGTGACTCCTTTAAATACCCCACCTGGCTTATTGATAGATGGACATGAACTTAGAAGGTCTTAAAAATTACAAGATACAAATGTGGCCCTCTCTCAGACACATGAGTGGGAAGACTAGGAAAAAATATCTCTTAAGAAAAAGTAGGGTTGACTGGAAAAACCAAAGATGAACCAGCACAAAGAATCTAGTGGTCTGTCCTGGCATATTTACTACAATGAGAACTATGTTCTCTTCCAGAATACTCAGGAATTGACAGAGAGCAGCATAAACCCTGGGCTAGCCAGCTCAGGTCCTACATGGTTCTGCACCATTCAGATTTCTTGACCTGGTGCAGTAAGATCACCAGAAATTTTAGGTCACTGTGGTTAAGTTTTAAAGGTGCATGAAACATGAAGAAGGCTAAGGATCGTCACATAGACTTTGCCAATGGGACATCTAAGTGACCAGCACACTAGTTAAACTACTAAGTGAGTCCTCTGTGTATTCCACCATTTTCAGAATCATAAAAGGATGGTTTCTGATTTCAGCATGCATTGCTAAG
This sequence comes from Vicugna pacos, assembly GCF_048564905.1. Classification (NCBI taxonomy): domain Eukaryota; kingdom Metazoa; phylum Chordata; class Mammalia; order Artiodactyla; family Camelidae; genus Vicugna; species Vicugna pacos. Next base: position 38,764,305 of record NC_132997.1, on the reverse strand, counting down.
CTCAAACAACTATTTGGACCTGCAACAGGGTTCCAAGGGAGGCTTTAGGGCTAGCAAGTGCTCCAAGCAAAGAATTCCCTGGAGTTTGGTGGTCTAAGTCATCCCACTCTCAGGATGACCAGGAAGAAGAATGTCTACTCCATCAGAATGACAGCTTCCTCTTGATCCAGGGCTGCTCTAGATCACTACAGTCAGAGGCTGGTTTAACCAATCTTCTCAGGGAAACTCAGCCAGTTCCTAAAGATCATTCTTTCTTAAGGGCTCACAGACACCTGTTTTGGTAATAAAAATTTACCGTAAGTCAACACTGCTAATCCATCATTTGTTACAGGACAGAATACTGCTGAAACTACAGATTATTATCTCCTCCATTCTGTTTCCTTCCACTACTAAGAGCAGCTGTGAGGTCAGGTCCAAATCAACAAATGCTTATTAAATATCTACCATATACAAAGTACTGAGCTTGCTTCAGGAAAGAGGAAAACGATGCAGCCTCCATCCTCAAGGAGTTTGCAGTTCAATAAGAAAATGTAAAGATAAATCAGACAATAAAACACACCAATGAGGATATAAATAAAGGCTTATGGGAGCTGAGAAAAGAGAATACAAATTCCAGCTGGAATTCCATGAAAACTATAAATGCTTTTAATAAGTGATTTGGGGACTGTGTCTGTGACTAAAGATTTTAATCCATTTAAAGTAACCTGGTTCTTGCACTGTCTGTCTCTCGTTTTAGACTTTAAATTCATCTATATGTTTAACTTTTCAACTTTGTAAAGCATTCTCTTTTATTAGAGATAATTCACTCTAAAAATAGAGTGAATTCACTCTATAAATAAAAAATAAAATTATAAATTACTATAACATAATGTAGTACTCTTTGAATATAGAAAAATATGTTCAGAATCTAAAAATCAGTACTGCCAATAAAATATGAGAATCACTAATTTTATTTTAATTTCTTGTAAGGAAGCCCACCCAGTTTGGCCACTTGTATATTAATTTGCAAATGTCTTAAGAAAGTAAATGCTTCAACTATTTTTTTGTATGCTGTCTTTGTCCTTTTCACTGAAGCTAAAACAAAGGCATGGAGTGTTTAGGATATAACAGGAATGAAGCTGAGTCAAAATTACGTTTTAAAAGACTCCAGCCAAATTTATAATTTCATCAGATTCTTGAATAGAAGTTTAGAAGATTATTAATTTATAGAACTGTCAGCGCACAGTTAGCTCAAAAAGGAAAAAGTATCAAGCAGATTTTTTTTAAATCATGTTACACAAAAGTAAATAAATAATCCTGGACAAGAATCACAGGAATTAAAGGAAGCTCAGGGCATCATTTCACAACAAAAAAATCAACCACATTTCTTTTTGTTGTAATGACACCAAATAATGTGAGTTTACAGTATAACTAGTACATTGCTGGTAACGTGCTTAACTTCTAAAAATAATATGGCAATAAGTAGTAAAAGTAATACAAGATTCAGGTCTATTAGCTCAAGGATCCCAATTTGGATCCCAATCTTTTATTCTAAAGAAAGAATTCAACCAAAGAATAAAATCTAAAATTCTAACTGTCAATATGGTATCTATAATTGAAGAAAAAAAAAACTGGAGACAACATTCGCACTATGAATGAGTAATATCATAATGAGAAAGAAAGCTGCCTCTAGGCCTTTCAGAGTGTAAACAGGGCCAGAAGTACTTCTGGAGTCAGACCTGCAAGGCTAGAGAAGCAGCCTGGCAGGAAATGCTCTGTGTAGAACTCTGGCTTAAACCTGTAGTGGGAGGGAGCAACACTGATTACACAGAGGCAGGGAGGAGAGGAACCAGGAGCTGAGCTGAACACAGAAGGGATGAGAAAAGGTATAAAAGAAAGGTTGAAAACTGAGGGCAAGCTACTCATGTTTGAGACAAGACAATAACAACGTGGGTCAGCCAGGAGGCAGCATCATCTAATTAAAACATTGCATTAATATTATGCACCAAAATCCTTCTTCATGTTTTTGTGCTTTTATGTACTTTCCAAAGGACATAAATATTTCCTCAAAAAATATATATCACATCTACAATCAGAAAAAAAAAACAAAGCTATTTCATCATTGTGAAATAAAACAGAGTCTAACCCTTGCCGCTAAGCAGGATGGCTTGTTAGAGATGCAGAACGTTGGGCCCCACCACAGACTCAGTGAATCCCAATGTGCAGGTAACAAATCCACAGGTGGTTCAACACATATTTACAGACTGAGAAGCACTGCTCTGGCTCCTCCTGCCCCTACACCTTCCCAGTGCACAATGCACACAAGCCTACCAGACCCTCTGTGGCACTCTTGGGTGAAGACATGTTGTCCCCGTGTCCGGAGGACACAGGCAGAAGGGTTCTAAGAGTCAGGCAGAAGGTCTAATTAGTATCCTGGGGCCAGCACACAGTTGTTGTTCACCTGGTCAAACACACAACAGAAAAGCATTTCTATTAGACAGCTTGAGTTTTCACAGTTCTGACATACTATTACTTATTTATTTAGTCACTGTCACTCAGTGAGTTAATTCTTTTAAGGCCACCTTACTCTGAATTAGGGGCTGGGGATTCGATCTTGAAGGACAAAATTAACTTCAGAGTCTGTCTTCAAGGAGTTCATGTTCATTCCATAAAAAGCCCTCACATAGGATAAACATGTTTCTCTCTTCTAATCTGTGCCATAATAGGTCTGTAAGATGATGTTACATTGCTCCCATTGATTAAAAAATCTAGAAGGTTTTTTTTTTTGGTTTGGCAACATTTCCATTAGTTACTTGCAAATGAAATGAGATTACTATAATCTGAATCTAAAAGTTAGTGTTTTAAAATACATATTTCAAAACTTTGAGATACAGGATGTTAAGAAATATTATTTAAAATATGGAAGTAAGGCAAAAACACAGGTGGCATATCATTTCAATGTTATAATGAGGATGATGTTTACAAGGGCCTCCCAAGGATTAATTACATAAAAAATTGTACTTTGTACAACTCATTGTTTACCATTAATTAAAAGGCCTAGACTCAGTGAAATTATTGTATTAACTTATAGATTTTTATCTAGTAGGGATAACAATAATTTCTGTCTGATAGGAAAGATAATACCAAAGATTATAATTTATTGCCCTGTCAGATATTAACCAGGCTTTTAAAATCTAATACAGCATTCTAACTTTAATATTCATTCAAAATGCATATAAAAACCTAGATCCTCAAAATGTTCTCTGAATTAACTTTGTCACCTTCCTGGTTACTTCATTAATAAATAAATTGAATAAAGTCCTTAACATGGTTTCATTTCAAATTTTAATGAGTCACGTATTTAATTTTTTGAAAATTCTACTTTGATAAAGGGGAAAAACAATCTCTTTTTTTTTTTTTAAAGGACAGCAGTGGCCTTGTGACTGGTACTGAGGTAACGGACTTAAATAGTAGGCCCTCCCTGGAAATAACACTGAAAAGTTAAAGACCTCATTGTTAAGTAAAACATACCAAGGATGACACCCAAGCTTCTGCCTCCCAAATCTATGATTGAAAATATTTTAAATGATACACTCTGAATTAAAGACAGTTAAAGTGAATTTTCCTTCAGAAATGTCAGATAATGTCAAGATGCTCCTTGATAATCGGAGATACTCTATTTAATAAATATCATTGTTTAAATGCGCTATCCAATGTGTTCCACCAAATGAACATGTGAATGGCACCCAAGCAATTTATCTTCTTTATATAAATGCACACACACACACACACACACAAATTAGTAAGATCTCTCTAGCACACAGATGAGTAGACTGAAATCCATATTAATCCATACCAACAGTCACCAATTTCAAATCTTCCATGAAAGTCAGTAGAGCTCCCAGAACAAACAGCTTTGATCAGAAACGTGTGCCCATTTCTGGTGTGTCCATTAGCGCAGTAAGTTTGAGATAACCCTATAGAAATACAAGAACCAAACTGCATGAATTTCTCTTCTCTTAGATTTGACCTAGTGTATCACAAAAGAAACAGACAAAAGAATATCAATACTAAACTGATTAATGTTTAATTTTTAAAGTCACAGTTACTGTGGTAAATCCATAGTAGTATAAAACTGTACAATTCACCACTGACAAATGTGTACTGATGTCTAGGCAGTCTATAAGGTCTACAAAAGTAAATTATACAATAGAAACAGAATCTTCACTATTTTATAAAGCAAAAGATAACTTTTCAGGAAATAGTTGAAAGCTTCCACTGTATTACCCACTTCCCCTTATGTTTTGGGTAAGTAAGCCCAAATCAGTGTTTATTTTCTAGTTTTTCTTGGACACATCTCCCCAGGTTGGACAAAAAGCATTTGAGGACAGGAACTGTAACTTTTTCATTTTTGAATCTTCAGTGACATTTTAGACACTCAAGAAGTGGTTGATGGATTAATTAGTTAATTCTGCGAAAAATGTGTCTGCATCACCAGTCTGCATGACCATTTCAAGAACTCAGAAGTCAGACCCCTAAATTAAAGGTTTCCCTCCAGCCCCCAGAGAAGATGCTGTAGTGTAGAAAATCAGGGAATTAAGCCTGAGAAGAGGGATGCCTAAAAAATTACTACTTGTTTTTGGGTACAGCTCTGAGGATAGAGGAAAAGAGCTCCAACATGTCACAAAGTGGTTTCACATGATCATAAGAGGATGAAAACACAAGTATTTTGTTTGACCAGGTAACAAAAGCAGAACATTTTTCTTCAGGAGTTAAGAGTGACATAGAAGGGCCAATGAATACCATATATATTCTCAAATTCTCAGTTGGGGTGCTATTTTCAATTTATCTTAAACTCTCTCAAAACCAAAGCAGATGCTAACAAAGGCCATTTCTTCATACTGACTTTATGTTAGATGCAAGATGAACCTTGCCCCAGTAATTCTGACCTCCAGGGCTGAGGCTGCTTCCAATTCAATTCTTCCGAAAGTTCTATCTCACCCCACTCTCAGAGACCTATACTGGCCTGGAGAGAAGAGAATGAAACCCCTAAATGATCAATATTGAGTCATCTTGCTGCCCTTCCTGAAGTCGCCTCAGGGATAAGAGTTCCTTCCTGTGAAATTCAGATTTCCTGTGACCACACTGCCAGTATAAGCTTCTTGGACTATTATTAATTATATAACATGTTTTATACCTTTTAACAATTGTTTTTAGTTTAGTTTTTTTTTAAGGAATGATGTTGTTGCTTGTTCTGATTATAAAGATAAGTAATATTCATATATAAAGTAAAGTTACCACTAGGAAACTTCATTCTTGATCAGCAGTTTAACACTCATTGTCTGTAATGTGTGTGTGGGGTGTGGAGGATGAAGCCGGGAGGAATGAAGTGCTGAAGAGCCACCTCAAGAGCCACTGGCAATCCCGGCCAGTGCAATCAGGCAAGAGAAAGAAATAAAGGTATTCAGACTGGGAAGGAAGCAATGAAATTGTCTTTATTCATGACATTAAAATATTTACACATAATTATACCTCAATAAAGCTATTTTTAAAAATCCATAAAAAGATAAATAATCTACTTCCATAAAAGTAAAATAAAACAGAGATAATTATTTGATTACTTAAAAAAAATCAAGTCATTAATGAAAGTTTAAATATTAAAAAAATAGTTGTTACCCATCCACCATAGAAATGAGAGAGAACTATCACCCTTCATGGGTCCTTACCATCTTATTTGTATGAAAGCACTGTGTTCAGTGTTCTTCTCGAGTCACGGAAGTTATAAAGTTTCCACGTTTCTACTACCACTACTTCATCTGTTCACATTCTCCCTGTCTTCCCCTGTTTCTTACCATCCCCTCATGACCATACGCAGTCAGTGGGGCACTGCCCTGCTGCACCACCAGGTTCTCATGGGAAAGAGTGGAGAAAAATACCCTTGTGTTTTGACAAGGGGAGGGGAAAAGTAACTCTTTTGAAATGCACCTAGAGCACTCTCCATAATGGAGGCCTGCCCTCCAAGAAAAGGTATGTGACTAGAGCCCTATCTGACCTGGAAGGACAGTTGGTCAACTCTAGCCCCCTCTAGCCATCCTGTCTCATGTAAGGGGTGAAAAAGAGAATACAAAACACTTCTAAATGTCATATTCCAAGGACTCAAGTCCAATAAAAAAACTGAAATTTAATCATTAAGTTATACAATAGTTCTCATCCTCAAAACCCTACCATATCAATTAGGCTTCAGTATGTTAGCAGTGAACTGTAAGTGGAAAAGTTTCAAGTCACACACTCTGTTTGAGAAGGAGTTTGTAGGGAAACCCAAAGACATTAAAGAGGGGGGAAAAAACAAGGAAACTACAATAAACTTTAGCCTCTAGCACCTACAGCTATAGGAAACATAAAGAGAGCCTAGATTAACATAAATACTCACTCTGAAAGCCTAAGTGTCTTAGTTCCTATTACCCAATACACCATGTCTGGCTTTCAACAGAAATTGCAAAGCTCTCCAAAAGAAAAAACAACACCTGAAGAGACAAAGCAAGTGTGAGAACCAGACCTCAGATACGGCACACATACTGGAACTGTTATACAGAGATTTAAAATAACTGAGAGCTCTAATGGAAAATGTTAGACGATGTGCAAGAACAGATGGGTAATGTATACAAAGAGATGGAAACTAAGAAAGAATAAAAACAAAATGCTAGAAACCAAAAACACTGTAACATAAATGAAGAACGCCTCTGATGGGCTCCTCGTGAACTGGACATAGGTGAGGAAAGAAGCAGTGAGCCTGACGATACGTCAACAGAAGACTACAGAGTGGAATATTTTCAACGTTAAAAGAAAAATCCACCAACTTAGAGTTCTGTATCCAATAAAATTAGCCTTCCAAAGTGAAGAAGGAATAAACACTTTCTCAGACAAACAAAAACTGAGGGAATTTGTCACTAGTAGATCTGCCTTGCAGGAGATAGGTAAAAGAAGGTGATTTTTTTTTTTTAGCGCAAAGTGCTAGAGGTCAGAAACTAAAATTTATATAAATGAAGAGCAACACAAAAGAAATAAATGAAGGTGAAATAGAATCTTTTATTTTTCTTATTCTTAATTGATCTAATAAATAACGTTTCAAAGTAATAAAAACAAGAATGTATTGGGGATTATAGCACATGGATAAGTGAAAATGACAGCAGTACTGTAAGGAACAGGAGGGGAAAACTGGGACTACTGTGTTACAAGGTAACTGCAGTACCTGTGCAACAGCATAGTGTTCTTGGACAGTAGATTTATATTAATTGTAAATGTGTACTTCAAACACAGAGGCAATCACTAAAAAAAAGTAATTTTTTAATTAAAAGGAGATAAAATGATATAATTGATCACAAAATGAACATTTAAAATCAGAGAAGGCAGAAAAATGGCGGAATAAGTGTAACAAGTACACAACAGTTACAAATACAGTAGGCTTAGCCCAACTATGCTAATATCACTTTAAATGTGAATGGTCCAAATACATTCACAAAAAAGTTCCAAATGTAAGTTGTCTATAAGAATCTCACTTTAAATATGAAGATAAAGACAGACTAAAACTAAAGGGAAGGAAAAAGATACAGCATGCTATCACTAATCAAAAGAAAGCTAGACTGGCTATATTAGTCTCAGGCAAAATGGACTTCAGAACAAGGAAAATTATCAAGGACAAAGGGTGACACACTACATGATAGGCAGTCCATTCTCCAAGAGGACATTAACAATCCTGAACATGTATATACCTAACAAGGAGTGTCCAAATATGTGAGGCAAGAGGGACAGAACTATGAAAAGAAATGAACAAATCTACTACTACAGTTGTAGACTTCAGCACCCTTTATCATACTGACAGATTCAGCAGGCAGAAAATCAGTAAGGACATAGTTGAAATGATCAACACCAGCAATCAACTGTATCTAATTGACATTTATAGAATATTTCATTTAACAACAGCAGAATACATGCTCTAGTCAAACTTGCATGGAACATTCACCACAACAGGCCACATTTGGGGCCATAAAACACACTTTAACAAATTTAAAAGAGTAGAAATACAAAATATGCTCTCAGACCGCAGTGAAATTAAACTAGAAATAAATAACAGAAAGACAGCTTAAGATTAAACAACATGTGTTTAACACAAAGGTCAAAGAAGTCTCAACGGAAATCAAAAAATATTTTGAACTAAATGAAAATAAAAATACAACTTATCAAATTTTGAGAGATGTAGCAAAAGCAGCACTTAGAAAGAAATTTATAGCACTGAATGCATATATCAGAAAAAAAAGGGACATAAAATCAACAACTAAACCTCCACCTTTGGGAATTAAACAAAGAAGAGGCACTGTAAGCCTAAAGCAAGCAAAGAAAAGAAATAAAAAAAATTAGAGCACAAATAAATGAAAATGATAACAGAAAATCAATAGAGAAAATCAATGAACTAAAAGCTGGTTCTTTGTAAAGATAAACAAAATTGATAAACCTATAGCCAGGATAACAAAGGAAAAAAGTGAGTAAATTACTGACTACTAATACTAGATATTATTAATATCAGACATGAATAGGGGTCATCACTGTTGATTCCATGGACATTAAAAGAATAATAAAGGAATATTACATTGCCCCCAAATTTGATAACTTAAAGAGACCAACTCCTTATAAAACAGAAACTACTAATACTCACAAAGGAAAAGTAAATCACCTGAATAGGCCCACATCTATTAAAGAAACTGAATTAATAACTAATACTCTTCCAATATTCCAGACCCAGAATATTTAACTAGTGAATTTTACCAAATATTTAAGGCAAAAACTATACAAATTCTCTCAAATCTCTTCCAGAAAATAAGGCCATAGAGAACACCTCCTAACTCATCTATGAAGCCAGCATTGCCCTAACACCAAAACCAAATAAAACATTAGAAGAAAGAAAAACCACAGGCCAACATCATTCATGAATACAGATACATAAATCTTCAACGAAAGTATTAGCAAATTGAATCCAACAATGTATAAAAAGAATTATACACCATGACCAGTGGAACTTATGCCAGGTATGCAAGTTTGGTTCAGCATTCAAAAGTCAACTAATGTAATGCAACAAAACAAGCTAAAGGAGAAAAATCATATTATCATATTAACATATGCAGAGAAAAACATCTGACAAAATACAAATTTCACTCATTATAAAAACTCTCAGAAAACTAGGACTAGAGGAGGGGAACTTCCTCAACTTGATAAAGAACATCTACCAAAAATTTTACAGGTAATTTAATAAATGGTGAGAAACTAGATGCTTTCCCCTAAGATGGGAAACAAGGCAAGGATGTCTTCTCTTACCACTCCCATTCAAGTTCGTATTAGAAGTCTTAGCTAATGCAGTAAGACACGAGAAGGAAAGAAAAGATATACAGATTGGGAAGAAAGGAATAAAACTGCTTTCTTCCCAGATGGCATGATTGTTTATGAAGAAAATCCCAAAGAAGCAATAATAACAACAAAGAACTCCTAGAACTAATAAGCAATTATAACAAGATTGTAAGACACAGAGTCAATATACAAATGTAAATTCCTTTCCTGTATACCAGCAATGAACAACTGGAATTGTAAATAAATAACATTAAATTAGTGCCCCCACTAAATAAAATACATATGTAAAAAATCTAACAAAATATATACAGGATCTATATGAGGAACTCTACAAAACAGATGAAAGAAATCAAAGATCTAAATACACAGAGAGATATTCCATGCTCATGGACAGAAAGAACCAATATTGTCAAGATCCTGATTATTCCCAATGTGATTTATAGTCAATGAAATCTCAATCAAAATCCCAGCAAATTATTCTGTAGTTATCAACAAACTCACTCTAAAGTGTATATGGAAAAGCAAAAGATCCAGAATGGCCAACAAAATACTGAAGAAGGATAAAGCTGGAACACCAACACTAAAGATTTCAAGACTTACTATAAAGCTACAGTAATCAAGACAGCATGGTACTGGTAAAAGAAGAAACAAATAGATAAAGGAAATAGACTTGACATAGACCCACACAGATAGAGTCAACTGATCTTTGACAAAGGATCAAAGGCAACTAAATGGAGAAAAAATATTCTTTTTGATAGATGGTATTAAAACAACTGGACACCCATAAGCAAAAAAAAAAAAGGAATCTAAACATAGATCTTATACTTTCATAAAAATTAAGTCCAAATGGATCATAAGCCTCAATGCAAAACAAAAAACTATAAATAACTTCTAGGAGGTAACAATATTGGTGCCCAATGTCTACCAGAACAAAGTATCACAAACTGGGTGGCTTAAAAGAAAAGAACTCTTAAAGCTCAACAATAAGAAAACAACCCAATTTTAAAATAGGCAAAAAAAAAAAAAAAGCTAAACTGACATCTCATCAAAGGATATGTACAGATGGCAAATAAGCATATGAAAAGCATGCTCAACATCATGTGTCATTAGAGAACTGCAAGTTAAAACAACAGTAAGATGTTACTACATAACTATCAAAATGGCTGAAACTCAAAGAAGTGACGATACAAAATGCCAGTAAGGATGTGGATTTATTGCTGGGAAAACAAATGGCACAGTTACTCTAGAAAACTGTTTTAGCAGATCCTTACAAAGCTAAACACAGTACTGTGATATGATCCAGCAATTGCTCTCCTAGAGACCACCCAACTGACCTGAAACTTAAGTCCATACAAAAAACACACACTCAAATGTTTATAGTTGGTTTATTCATGATCACCCAAAACTGGAAGCAATCAAGATGTACTTCAGTAGTTGAATGGATAAACTGTGGTATATCCACACCATGGAATATTATTCAGTGATAAAAAGAAATAAGCTATCTAGCCAGAAATATATATGGAGGAACTTTAAGTGAATGTTGCTAAGGGAAAAAAGCCAATCTGAAAAGGCTATTTACTGTATGATTCCACCTCTATGACAAGTCCTTTATCAGGTAGGTGTTTTGCAAGCATTTTCTCCCAGTGTATGACTTATCTTTACTTTGTTAAAAGGAGTTTTCACAAAAGTGTTTAATTTTAATAACATCCAATTTATACATTTTTTTCTTTCTTTTGATGTTGTAATTAAAAACTCATTGCCAAAACCAAGGCCACCTAGATTCTCTCCTGTGTAATTGTTATGGGTAAACTGTGTCCCTTAAAAAGATATTTTGAAGTCCTAACCCCCAGTATCTATGAATGTGAACTCATAGAGTACTTGCAGGTATAATCAAGTTAAGATGAGTTCCTAACCCAATGACTGGTATCCTTATAAGGCAAAGGATATGTGGACACAGACACACAGGAAGAAATCCATGTGATAAGAGAAGAAAAACTTGGAGTCATATGTCTATAAGCCAAGGAACACCAAGGATTACTGGCAACCACTAAAAATTAGACTGACGCAAGGAAGGATCCTTCCATAGAGACTTCAGGGACAGCATGGCCTTGCTGACACCTTCATTTTAGAATTCTGCCTCTAGAAATGTGAAAGAAAACACTTCTCTTTTTTAAAGCCATCTAGTTTGTAGCACTTTGTTATGGCAAAGCTAGGAAACTGATACACATTTTGATACCCGAAAGTGTGGTGCTGCTATAATAATTACCAAAAAAACTGAAATGGGTTTAGAATTAAGTAATGGTAGAAGCTGGAAGAGTTTTGAAGTACATGATAGAAAAAGCTTAAATTGCCTTAAAAAGACTGTTGGTAGAAATACAAATGTTAAAGGCAATTTGGTGAGGGGTCAGCAACAAAAGTGGGGAACTGTAGAAAAAGCAACCACAGTTTTAGAGAACACATATATCATCAAGAATGGAATGCTGCTAGAAATGCGAACTTCAAAGGCTCTTCTGGTGAAGGCTTAAAAGGAAATGATGAACATATTATTGGACACTGGAAAAAAAAGAGATCCTTGTTACAACGTGGCAGAAACTTGGCTGAATTTTGTTCTGCTGCTGGGTGAAAAGTAAAACTTGTAACGGCTTGGTTATTCGGCTGCAGTTTCCTGAACAAAGTGTGGAAGATGTAACCATGGTTCCTCGTTGCTTATAGTAAAATGCAAGAGGAAAGAGATAAATTGAGAAGGAAATTATTAAGCAGAAAGGAACCAACACTTGACGATTTGTAAAATTCTCAACCTATCCAAAATATCATGCTCTGGGAACAGGACTAAAGGTGTAGCTGGACAAGCTTTCACCAAAGAGATGAGGTCTATGACTCGTGGATCCAGCCCACCCTCCCAGCAGAAACATTGCTGGCCTAGAAAGAAGAGGGCAGAGCTAGAATGTAATGCAGGAGGGCTGTCAGGCTTTCTGCACTCTACAAACAGGAAACAAGCCGCCCAGAGATGATGTATCTGCTGCTACAGGCTAAGGTCAGTTAGGCTGACTTCACTGAGGGCAGCTCAGAGGCCAACATGGCGTCCATGGGCCCAGAGGGTAGGTCAACCCAGAGAATTATGCTCAGGCCTTGAAACCTAGTGAAACTGGCCCTGCTGTGTGGATTCATCACTTGGGACCTGTGACTCTTTTTCCCCTCCCATTTTCTTCCTTTTGGAATAAGAGTGTCTATCTTATGACTATAAGACCATTGTTTTCTAGGTTTCAAGACAAACAAATGGAGGTGAGTTTTGTCCCATTATAGACCATACCCAGAGTCTCACACATATCTGATCTAGATGATTTATAAGATTAGATTTGGGACATTTTGAGTTGAGAAGTTTTGTTGAGATATCGGACTTAGAGCTGATGCTGGAAGGGGTCAAGCCTCTTGAGGATGTTGAGATAGAGTCAATCAATGTATTCTGCACATGTTAAGGACATGAATTTTGAGGGTGAAAGGCAGACTGCTTTGATTTGAGTTGTGTCAACCAATTAAACTTTGCTGCCAAGGATTGCCAGCAACCACTAAAAGAGAGGAAGAGGCAAAAAAGATGTTCCCCTAAAACCTCCGAGAAAGCATGGCCCTGCTGACAACCTGATTTCATACTTCTAGCTTCCTGAGCTGTGAGAGAATATATATCTCAGGAAACTAAGAGCACAAACCACAAAAGAAAAATTGCTAATTGGACTCATAAAAATTAAAAACACCTGCTCTTCAAAAGACAGCATTAAGAAAACAATACAAAAATAAGACATGATGGGAGAAACCACTTATCTGAAAAATTATTTATATCCCAAACATATAAAGACCTTTACAACTCAAAAAAAAGAAACCAGAAAATCAACCCAATTTTTTTAAATGTGCAAAAAATGTCAACAGACACTTTACCAAAGAAACACAGACGGCAAATAAACATATGAAAAGATGCTCAACACCACTAGTCAACAAAAAAATGCAAAGAAAAAAAAAGATACCACTACATACCTATTGGAAAGGCTAAAATGAAACACACACACACACACACCCCAATACAAAGTAGTTCTGCCAACGATATGGAGCAACCGGAATGCTCATCATTGCTGTTAGGATCACTTTACTCATTACCCTGTTTTACTTTTCTTAAAAGCACCTTTCATTACCCTTAAGTTTGCTTATGTACATAAGTCAAAATATATCTGCTTATATGTTTACTGTGTATCTTCCTCAATATAAGTACCACAAGGCTGGTGACTTGATCTGTCTTGTCACCATTGTGTCATCTCAGCACTAAGAAAAATGGCAAAAACTGGGCACTCAATACATATTAAGAGGCAAGAAGGAGCAGAAAGGACTCTAAGATATGTGAATGTATATAGGCAAAGAACCGAGTCACAGCACTCTACAGAGGGACAACCTACTGGTGTAAAATTAAATAAATAAATAAATTTAGATACCCATCCCCCAAAGGCTGTATGGTATAATGCAGAGATTGCCAATTTCAGCCAATTAGAAGCAGCTGGAGAGCTTTGTAAAATCCCAATTCCAGGCCACACTAAATCAATTAAAGCAGAATTTCTTGAGAATGGGAGCCAAGGATCTATCATTAAAGCTCCCCAGGTGATCCAACTGTGTAGTGAAGGTTGAAAATCACTGAGGAAATGAAACCCAGACTTCAGAGCTGTGCATACTTGGGTGCACATCTTGGGCAGGTTAGTTGACCTCCCTAAGCCCCAAAATTCTCATCTACAAAATGGGAATAATAAACACCTCCTAGAGTCGTTGTAAGATTGAGATTACACATAAAGTTCTCAGTCAATGTTAATTCTTCCCAGGGAAAACTTATTGAAATCTTCATTGCCCAGTGATAAATGCTGATTCAGTCATCAATTCATATCTTTTTTGTCACTTGATTATTAAATTGAACATGTGCAATGGGGAAGTTTAGAAACAGTCATTTTTTCACTCTCCTATTTTAAATCTAGGAGTAACTAAACTGTGAAGGGAAATCTAGCTGATTATTTATACCAGTGATTCTCAAACGTGGCTGCAGATCAATCACCCAAGAAACTTTTTCAAAAATACCATTATCAAATGTCCAGACCTTGACCAAAGCACTTGAATTAGAATCCCTGGGGTAAGTCCAGGGCATCAGTAATTTTTAAAAATCCAAATGAACAGTGATTTTAAAAAACAGGACTGAACAGCACTGATTTGCACTAATGATATCCCATGCTAAGTGCACATCTGAGTCATTCTGGGAGCTCTTAACAAATAGATTGAATCCAGAACCCCAGCATGACTTACTGATTCAGAATCTGTGGATGTGAAGCCCATCATTTTGCAAAGCTTCTCAAAACTCTCCCGATTATCCTGATGTAAACCCACTGGGAACCACTACTTTATACCATGCATTTACTCTCCCTGTTGTCTACCAGAAAACATCGTCTAGAACTTTCACTGGCCTCCCATGCCAAGCCTGATCAGTTGCTTTTAATCAGTAACGGAAGCAACACATCACGGTCAGCCTCAATTTTATAGATCACTGATGCTCATGTTCACGTGCAGCCCCTTGACCCACATCATTTACCATACACTGTGCCCAGCACTGGCTATGTAGTCCATTGGCCTTTCCAACCCAATCCCTCTAACAGGCTGCCTGGGAAGGGCAAAATGGAAGCATATTACTCCCCAGGCCTCATTTCCCTTTAAGAGATACTGCAATACCAGGACAAATTAAATGAACATCCACGGCCAGATGAATCTGAATGAAATCCAAGTTGTCTTCTGGACCTAGAAGCACTGGTATGCTTGCTTCCATCAGAGAGATAATAAAATCAGAGGAAACAAAGATAATGCCTGAGTTAGGAGCATGTCCAAACTCCACCTAGACCCAGTAGTAGGGCCCACAGAGAATGATTCTAGGGGAGTCAATCAGTACACACATCACCATGGCCGCATTACCAGGCAGATGACAAGAGCAGCATTTAAACCACCAGGGACGAATTTAGGCTTATTAAGTGTATTAACTCATGTGATCTTCATAAGAACCCTAGCATGCACGGACTGTTACTTCTATTTCATGGATAAAGAAACAAAGGCACATGGAGGATAAATAATTTACCCAAGGACACGCAGCTAATGGGTGGCAGTTTCTGAACCCAGGCAACCTGCTCCAGTCCATTACCTTATTTACTCTACTACAGTGTAGATGACTGATGGTCAAGGTCTTATACAGAAAAAAAGTTGATGTCTGCAGGAGAAACTGGAGATCAGCCTCTGTGTACCTTGGGCAAGTTACTTAACCCCTCTGAGCCTATTTTTGCATCTGAAAAACAGACATAACAATAGTACCTGCCTCACTGAGATGAGGTGACAATTAGACAAGATTATGCATGTGATGTGCTTACAACAGTGCCTGGCACTTGGCAGACCTGTCAGATGTTATTTGCATCACACTACAGCCCAAAGGGGTCAGGGAGAAATGACAGCCCATGAAACTGCAACTCTCCCCCGATTACCTTAGATCTGTAGATTCTGTAGATTCCCATTTCATCAGATCCAGTAAGAGCTGCAGGAATAAAAGATAAACAAAACTTAAGAACTGCCACTGTGACAAACCCCCAGCCGATCCAGTCCAAGACTAGGAGTCCGTATGAAAATGGAAAGCTCCGTTTGCTACAGTTGCTATAGTTTGGCTCTTTTTAGCACACATACTCAATTATCAAGCTGTATAAATGTAACCACACCAGGAGCCAGACTTCCAAGTAGCTGCAAACTGCGGTGGACTTTGGTTTGACTGGAGAACATGCCACAGGACACGATCCTGTCCGGTGGTAAATGTCAGCCTTCCTCAGGCACATTTGTAAAAACAAAAGAAAAACAAAATGAGAATTCAAAAACAGGTAACATCCATCACGGGCTTGCTACTATGTTAAATGTTTTCCATGTATTACCTCACCTACTAAACTTCACAACATCCTTCCAAGCCTGAACTTCCCCACTGGAAACCGCAACCCCAATGGGATGATCTCACTTTACGTTCATGATTCCACATCTCAAACGGGCACTCAGCACTGCCTAGCAATCCAACTCCGTTTCCCTAGTTAGTTCACTTTCCTACTCTCCCAGAGGGACCCTCACATGTGTCTCCTCCCTGTTCTAAGGCATCTCTTCCCTGCTCCCCTGCTGCCCTAACTCTCAGCCAGTGACCACCTTCACAGACAGATGGGGCCTCTACCACCTACCTGCACCTGCACCCGTTTTCTCAGCTCCCCCTCTAGTGACAATGGAATGTGATTTCCTGCCCATTTCAAAGTCAACTACTCACCTGCTCTGGGGTCTCCTCCCCTCTTAGTTATTCAAATTTTTCTCCCTTTCTGTGAGTTCAATCGCACTGGCATATAAACATATTCGGAATTTTCTCTGTCTTAAAAACAAAATTCCACTTGATCTTAAGACCCCATCTACTGCCCTAAGGCTGTTCTTGTTAAAATGATTAAAATCCTCCTAATTGCCAAATCATCTTGCACAGTAGCATTCACCATGGTTGACCACCAGCTCCCTCTCTTTTTGGCTTCCCTTTCTCTTCTCTCTGTCCACTGTCAACCTAAGTAGTTTCATCCAGTCCCTTAGTTTAAATACCACCTATATGGTGCCCATTCCAAAGGCCAGTTCTAGCCCTAACACTCCCCAGGACTTCAGATTTGAATTTCCAATGGCCTGTTTGATGTCTCAGCTTAAAAGTCTACTAGGTGATTTATGTTGTATACATTTTACCACACACACAAACACACACACAAACACACACACACACAATCCACCAGGTGATTGACAGATGGAGAGAAGGATGGAGAGATGAAAAGGTAGGTGAAAAAACAAGTGTAACTAAATGTTAATGGTGGGGTATAGGTGGTGGGTGTATGGAGTTTACTATAAAATTCTCACTATATTGTTCATATGTTGCAACTTGGAAAAAACCTACTAGGCATCTCAAACCTAAGATACCCGAGACATAATTCTTGATTCCACCCATTCCAAAAATGAAACCTGCCTCACCTACAGTTTTCCCCATCTTATTAAATAGCAAGGTAAAAACCCAGAACAGCCTTGACTGGCTCTCTCCCACCTGGAATGTAAGTCCGTGCAGGAGGGATCTTGCCTATCCTGTTCATGGACGTTTCCAGCTTCTAGAACAGTCCTGGTACAGAGGAGGTGTTCAAAACTAGCTGTGGGATTAATCATGAATTAATGCCCTATTTCTCTCTGGGCCACTCAACCCTCACTGGTCCCTGAGTGAGAATGGAGCTCCTGGCCTCCAAACCTCCCCAGCCCAGGAAGCAGGGACCGTGACTGTGGCTTCTTATCAATCATAGCAGTTTCATGCTCTTCAGCGAGAGGTCAAGGCCTATCTTTACCACAGAGCCAAAGCACTTCGTGTCCCAAACCTGTCACACACAGGACCCACAACACGTGTTGCAGCTCAGTGCGGTATCACACTGCCCTGGCTGTCTCCCCGACGAGGCTGCGGCGCACTCTGTCCTCACCTCGCCCAGGGCCCACCCGAAACCTGCCCAGGGGGCCTCTCTGTGGCTGGGGCCACAGTCCACACCTTCAGCCCCTGGGCATCAATGGCATCTTGCTCTCAAGACTGTTAGGTGGACCCAAGTCCGCCCTCTCACCCCAGCGCAGTCGCCCCTCAACCCCCCCCCACCCTGCCCCACCTGGCCCCCCGCCACCTCTCCTCACCTGGACCTGCCGCGTCCAGCCTCGCCCCACCCCCCGCCCCGCCACCAGCCCACCTCGCCAGTTGGGTTCCCGCGGGAGCCCGCCGGTCCTGCGGGATCGCTGCCATCCAATCCTGGCGGCTCCCGCGAGCCTGCGCACTGGAGCCTCACCCTGCGCCGGCGCCCTCTGCTGCCGGGCCGGAGGCAGCAGTGCCTCCCCCTGCTGGCCCTCCGAAGCACTGCAGCGGTCTCCTCGGATCCAGGGGAGGATTCCCTGTGGTTGCCCTGGATCACCGCCCTGTCTCTGTCGCCCAAGCCAGGCTCATAATGCCAGCAATACTCTGAGCCATGCCCACATCCTAAACCACTGAGGTGATCGCCTGGTTTACACCTGCCTCTAAGCTCCCTAATGAATTGGAGAGGGGCGGGGTAAGGGGTCTGGTTTGCATTGTCACAAAGGGGTAGTAGTGTTTGGGCATTTTGGACAGGATATAGTATTGCAGAAGGAGTCACTAGCCTGTGCCAGAACGTGAGGTCAGTTGGCTACGAGGTCACGTGAGACAGTTTCAGCTAGGGTGGTCAGTGTAGGGGGAGTTCAGCTGGTAGGCATTGCCTCAGTACAAGACAATCTTTTTAGCTTAACAAATGCACCTCTCTCCATGACCAGAGCCACTCTGGCGGATCCAGATCCCTTAAAGTCATGATGAGACCTGCTTTACTTAACCTATAGCCTCCAGTGTTGGTCCAGGGGAGTCATATTCTTGAGCTGAGCTGGGGCTGAGCAAAAACAGCCACCCTCGGTCCAGGCATGGAGGGGCTGGCCTCCACTTCTGAAAGTCACTGATAGTAGATGCCATCTCTCAACCAGCAGTCTCGCCTTCCCTGCTGAACTGTGACCCATCTGCCCCTTTCAAGTGCAAGAATTTACTGCTGAAATGGCCCCTCATCCCAAGCTACATGTATCCAGACACAATCAGAGAGGACTCCTGAGGGCCTCTCAGACCCCCGTAGATAGCTTGCACCCAGGACCTCAGCACCCAGTCATTTCTTCACAGTCCCCGAGGCCCATGTTCAAGTTCAGGGTTGTCTAAACCTGGCTTGGGGCCAGGGAAGAGCAAATAACTAAGAACAAGAAACACAGACCAAAAAAAAAAATTTAAAAATCGTTTCAGCAAAACCACTCTTCTACGGGAGCCACTGTGGTACAGGCCTCTGCTGTGAAGCCTGGTTTATTTTTATTTTTTTATTTAATTTTTTCCAGTTTATTTTTAGATGGTGTTCTTCACAAGCAGCACCACCAAGTGTGAGTCGATGAGGATCGTGAGCTTGGAAGGAGCTCTGGGGCTGTTTCTGTGTGTGTCTTTCTCTCTGTTCTGCTGTGAGACACTTCCCATAAAAGACTCTATTAAAATAAATTGTGGAGAGTTCAACCCCAATAAATATCCCAGGGGAGGCTGAAAACTATTTCATTTAAAAAGCAGAACATGCAGTTACCTTGTTGTGAAGTTCCTGCTGCCTAGTTCCTGAGCCTGGCACATGTCGATACCCAATAAATAGGAATTGATGGATCCATTAGTGGGTGGCTCACCCGTTTGCAGAGCAACAACCAGTCCGTCGCTCTGAGCACACACACCCAAGGGAGAGAGACTGTTTAGGCTTTCACAGGAGAGCTGCTAAGCTGGCAGGCCAGCCTGTCACAAACTCTGGCCCATAAATGCCCTGCTTTCTACTTCCCAGCTCTGCTTATTAACAATCAAATAATGATGTGGCAGAAAGTGAAATGCAAACACTGCCAAATTCTAAGACAGGAGCTGGATGCACACCTTTCAGACCTCATGTATTCAGTCTTCTCAAAGTGGAGGACGGGACACCTTCGTGCCATTCATCAGCCACATATTTCTGTGATGCTCACCAGTGCACCCCTCTGTGAGCTAAGGGTCTGACTTTCTCTCTGTTTGGGTCCACATCACCCCTGCTTGTTTCAGGATATATCCAGACTGTGCCCCACCTGTAGGTTCACTTAGCTCTAAAAGGGCTTCCACATCCTTACCCTACCATGGGTATCTGCAGTGTGCTCCGGGGTGGTCCTCTGTCTCTCTGTTCTCCCACCAAGCTCGTTGTTTCAGCCATTTCCTCTCACCTTTAGATTGCTCAGGCATCGATCAGACACCAAGCCATTGTGTCCCGCAAATTGCAGGAGACAGTAAATTATTCACTTAAAGTTCCTGTCATGCACACAGAGGTCTTGAAGGAGAAGCACCACCTTCCTTCCTCTCCTCCCCAAGGCTGGAAGCAAAAATGCCACAGCACTGCAACAACCCTTTAAGGTGGAATTTTCCATTCCTGGCCACTTTACCCTCTGAAGCTTTATAGACTGTGGATGGGTGATCACCAGGGCTGCTGGCTTGCCAGGGAGGAGGTGACTCATAAAGCATGAGTAGGTAATAATTGAAGGAAGAAGGGAGAGTGTGCTGTCTGGATGTGGAAGTCCACTCCATGAGCAGCACATGAAGGAGCCTGAGAGAGCATGGCATATCCTAGGAGCTTCACAGGACTGCAGGAGAAATTGAGAGCTTGAGGGCTGGTCTGAGATGAAATCAGAGTCAGAGAACCGACTTGTAGCCACATCCTGCAGTGTTTTCCATACTATGCTAGGAAATTTGACTGTTGTCCCACAGGATTAGCCATCAAATGATATCAAACAAGGGAGTGCATGTTTTTATTTGCCTCTTAGCCGGCTGTCTTTGGGTGCAGTGTGGAGAGGCATGGTGAGAGTGAAGACTTCTTTGGTGTGAGCTAAGAGCATTAATAAGCAATATTCCAAGGATCTTCCAATCAGAGTAAAGAATTTCTCTTTGTTCTGGTTTCTTCTCAGTATTTCTAATACCATCTTGAAAGCCACTCATTCTCCTTGCTTGGCCAACTTCATAGGGAGGCACTGTGATTGAGAGAAAGGCTTTATTCCAAAGTGACCTGGGTTTTATTTCAGCATCACTATTTACTTGTAATTTCAGACAAATATTGAGCCTCTCTGGGTCTCAGTTTCTTCATATATAAAAATGACCCTAATAATGTATGAGTCAGAATAAACTAGATTATATTGCTGTAATAAACAAACCACCAGATCTTGGTCACTTAGAGCAGCGAAGTTTTGATTCTTGCTCTCAATGCACATCCAGTGTGTGTCAGCTGGAACCTCTGCTCCATGATCCTTGGCTTCAACCTGCAGGCTGATGGAGGACCCACCATCTCACACCCTGTGATCATCTGGCTAATGCGGAAAGAGATCTCTAGACGGTTCAGCACCTGCGACTAAATGTGTGGATGTGTCTACAGTTAGTCTGGATACAGTATGCATTACTTCTGCTCCTAACTTTTGGTCATAACTAATCATATGGCCCCTTCCACTGCAAATACGTACCCCACAAGACCGTGGTGGGGGTTAAACACAAAGTGCTGGACACAGAACCTGAAACCCACCAGGTTCTGACAAAGCTCTTGGATGAAGCATAACCTCCACCCACAGCTGCCGTGAAGACTCCCAGCTTCTCGCTGAGAAGTACTTTAGGAAAAGGACTGTGTCTTCAACAACAAATGGGCATTGGGCCTCCCATTTCAAAGTGACAGAAGGAAACTTGAAAATTCCAGCGAAGGAAAGCCTGGCTGAGAAACAGAAATCCAAAAGGATTAGGATTGGCAAATGCCTCTATTTTCAAGGCATAGACATAGAGGGTCCTGGTACAGAACTGGGGGGAAGGCAGCTGAATATCCCTGTGTAAGATGGAAGGCTTTTGATTGCAAGCCAAATGCGCTTAAATACGAGTAGATTTATAACCATGTGAATTCCAAGTCCCACTGCAGGGCAGGGTTCCAGGTTGGTTGATTCGGCAGCTCAAGAAGGACCAAGATTCTTTCCACCTTTTTGCTCAGGCCTCCACAGGGTTGGTTTCATTTGCTTCATCTTAAGCCTGGTTCCTCTCGAGGTCACGGGAAGGCTGCCAGAAGTTACCCACTGGTGTAGAGAAACTGCTTTCCGGAAACTTTCCCTAAAGACACATGGGGTGCTTCTCTAAAAGTCCCTGCAAAATAGCTGCTTTTATTTCACTAGCTTAAATGTAATCATTCTTATAGAAAAAGGAGTTGCCTTTAAACGAATTGAGTCTTACCCTGGCAGGAGGAAGGAGGAAAGAATGCTGAAGAGACAACTAATCGTCCACTCTGTACCCAATGAAAATAAGCAGGTCTGGTTTTAGTGACCGATTTAGAGATGGAAGCTTTTGACTGCTGGTCTTAACAGTGTTTTATCAGAGAGATGGGATGACCTGGTAAGGCCTGCCCTCAGCCAGCGAGGGGTCTAACGGAGTACAGAGGAAGGATCCCTCCCTCTCCTCACCCTCCACAGCCGTGAGATGTGTCCATTTACACTCACCTTTAATCTCTCCCTCCTTCCGCTGCTTGTGTATTACAGCTTCACAGCACAGCTGTCTTTTGGGTCCGTCCTACAGAATCTCTTGTAGATCAAGCCACTTCATAGCATCACTTTGAGGCCCCAGTAACTATATCCCTTGCAATGGAATTCAAGATAATGCCACCTCATTGAAAATTCCCTCACTAGGGTACCACATCTCCAGAGATACCTCAGATTCAAAATGTTACAAAACCAAACTGATCACCAAATATGATCTTCCTGCCCAACTCAGTGGATGGGGCCACTCTTCTTTCCACTCCAGAATCAGCAGTGGTCTCCAGAGTGATCTGATCACTTGTCGTCTCTCCTGCACCAGTCCTTCCTCCATCCCACACACCAGGCTCATCGTTCTGACTAGACATCTGGTTATAACAGACACCTGCGAACAGCCCAGTGTAGTTTATAATCTGTCCCCGCCCCACCTCTTAACTCCTCCCCTACATTTTAGCACCCCCGACCCCAGCTCACTCTGTCCGTAGCTGCATCTTGGTTGCAGCTTCTCATGCCCTTAAGTGTTTACACGGCTCCTCTCAGAGGAGTGAATGTCTTGCTACGCCATCCCAGGCTCTGGCATGACTAATATTTCCTTCTGGGAAAAGTCCCTGTTTTCTGTACAACATTCATTTCTATGCCATCATTACAGCATTATCCCCATTGATTATAGTGATGTGTTTGTATTTTGTCTCCTTCACAGGATGCAAGTTCCCAGTGGGCAGTCATCATTCACGTTCATCTCTACCCTCCTCGAGCCTCGTCCATAGCCTGCGATACGGTACGTGCTGCAGAGACATGCAGAGCTGTTCCAGATAGTCTTCTTGGTTTTCTCCAGGATTGCTTGACCCTGAAGCTGAGTCCTTTATTCTGCAGCCGAGATGTGTGTGGTTGAAGGATGGAGTTGTAATCTATAAAAAATAATCCTAATATCACCACAAGTGCCACAGTGATGGCACTGTGTCGATGGGCTCTTGGGGAATCGTGTGGGATCCAGACGGTTGGCAGAGGAGGCTGAGTGCTGTCCCTCTCGGTCAGTGGCTCTGTAACGTTCTGTGGAACCTGCCCTGCTAATCTGTGAGCAGTCACAGCATGGTTAAAGCGGAGTTTGGAAGACCCCTTTTTAAAATTAATCTTTCTTATTTTGCAGTAATTAAAGGTTCACATGCAATTATATGAAATAATACAGATGATCCCCTGTCCCCTTCACCCAGTTTGCCCAGCGGTAACATCTTATAAAACTAGGACAGCATCACAACCAGGATATCAACATTAATAGAATCCACCCTTCTTGTTTGCGTTTCTTTTGTTCTATTTGTGTGTGTATATGTGTCTTTTAAGTTCTATACAACCTAAAATTGACAACATCAACTATATTTTAATTTTTTTAAGTGCCATACAATTTTATCACATGGGTGGGTCCCTGTATCCACCATCATAGTCAAGATACAGAACAGTTCCATCACCTTCAGGATCCTTCCTGGTGCCCTCCTGTAACCACACCCATTTCCTTCCTACCTGCCCCTCTCCTCCCCTGCTTCCTCCTAAACCTAGAGTAACCACAAATCTGTTCTCCATTTTTACAACCCTATCATTTGAAGAATGTTACATAAATGGAATCGTACTGTGCAAACTTTTGCAACTGGCTTTTTTCTCAGCGTAATTGTCTAGCAGTCCATCCAAGCCTGTGTCAATAGTTTGGTCCTTTTGGTATGGCTGTACCAAAGTCTGTTTACCTGTTCACCTGCTTGAAGGGCATCTGGATTATTTCCAGGTTTGGGCTGTTACAAATAAAACTGCTGTGAACATTCATGTACAGGTTTTTGTGTGGACGCGTTTCTGTTTCTCTGAGATAAATGCCTAATGTGCCATTGCTGAGTCTTATGGTAATTCAATGTTTACTTTCTTGTGGGAAATTTCCCAGAGTGACTATGCCCATTTAAATACCCATCAGCAATGTAGGAGGGACCCAATTCAACCATATCTTCATCAGCATTTGGTGTTATTGTTTTTTTTTATTTTACATTTTGATACATGTATAGAGATAACTTTTTTTTATTGAAGTATAGTCAGTTACAATGTGTCAGTTTCTGGTGTACAGCATAATGTTTCAGTCATACATATATATCCATATATTCGTTTTCATATTCTTTTTCATTAAGGGTTACTACAAGATATTGAATATAGTCCTTGTGCTCTACAGAAGAAATTAATTTTTTGTCTATTTTTATATATAGTAGAGATATCTTATTGTGGTTTGACTTTGCATTTCCCTAGTAGCGAATGAGATTGAACATCTTTCATGTGCTTGTCACTTATATATCATCCCCAGGGAAGTATCTGTTCATGTCTTCTGCCTATTTTCTAATTGGATTTTTTGGTATTTTACTGTTGGGTGTTGAGAGTTCTTTATATAGTCTAGATGGTAGTCCTTTGTTGGATATGTACTTTGCAAATACTTTCTCTCAGCTTACAGCATTTTTCATCCTCTTGGCAGAATCTTTCATGGGGCAAAAGATCAATTTTTAATTTTTCCTTTTATGAATCATGCTTTTGGTGTCAATTCTAAGAACTCTTTGCCTAGCCCTAGATCCCAATTCTTTCCTTTTCATTTTCTAAAAGTCTTATAGTTTTACACTTAGATTTAAGTCCATGATCCATTTTGAGTTTATTTTTGTACAGGGTGTGATGTTTAGTTTAATGTTCTTTTTTTTTGGTCAATGGCTGTCCGTTTGTTGAAAGGCTACTCTTTTTCCATTAAATGTCTTCTGCACCTTTGTCAAACATCAGTTGGGAATATCTGTGCAGGTTTATTTCTGGGTTCTTTTTTCTAGCCCATTGGTCTACATGTCTATCCCTCTGCCACGGTATGCAGACTGGATTATGGTAGCTATTTAATAAGTCTTAATATTGGGTCCAGTAATTCCTCCCACTTTCTTCTACTTTTTCAAGATGATTTTAGCTGTTCTAGGGCTTGTGCCTCTTCGGGACGTATTTTTAATTTATATAATGTAAATGTTACAATAAAATTTATCAAATGACTTTTAGAATATGCTTACCTATGTCTACAGAATACCTGGTGGGGTTGAGGAGGGTACAGCTCAGTGGTAGAGCACATGCTTAGCATGCACAAGGTCCTAGGTTCAATTCATTAAAAAAAAATAACAATAAATATATAAACCTAATTACCTTCCCCCTAAAAAAAGTGCCTTACAGGGAATTTGGTAAGAACATTAGACCTCTAAACTAGTTTGGGGAGAACTGACATCTTTACTGTGTTGAGATGGGAAGCCCACTATGGCTCTGCAACTCAGTGATGAATGTGGACATGTCTGAACAATCTCATACAAGTGGTGTGCTGGCATACAATCGGAGCGTATAAAAGTTAATGGCAGAGAGGGAAGATGGGAGGCCTGGGCAAAGTCTTAAAGAGTTTGGATCAGTGGTTCCCAAATCTGGCCACACATACAGTTCTCTGCTGAGCTTGGTAAGAAGTACACATTTCTGGGTTTCACTCTAGCCCTGCTCAATCAGAGTCTCCAGCATTGAGGCCGGGGGAGCTTTATTTCTAACATCCTCCCCAGCTGATTCTCAGGCACAGCTAGTTTGGAGAAGGTGCGATACAGAAGCCAGCCGTGGAAGCAGTTTGCAGGCAATGGGCTGAGTCCCTTAGGACTGCACGCTTCTTTCTGATATTTGTCCTGAAACAAAGCAAGTGGCAGCTGCGGTCAAGTCCACCTAAGACAAGTGAACATGTCCTTCATGAGATATGACTTGTTGTAAGTTTTAAAGGATGCATGACTCCATTCATAACCCTGGGGAGAGGGAGGAAGTCCCTTTCCTATAAGGAGGAGGACTAGATTCATTTTGAACCTGTAGCCACCCATTTTTTTTCCAAAGAGGAAATAAGCATCCAGAGTTCAGCAGGGTACAAGCAGTTGCAAACCAGTAAATACTGTTATTTATTCGCTGTATTGCATACTTGGTAACGCCCTAACCTGGCGGCCTAGGGCACTGAGGGAGCTGACTCCAGCCCCGAGAGCGTTGGAAAGAAGACTGTCCAGATGCCTCGAAACTTCTTTTTCATTTAAACAGCAGAACAAATCAAATAACCTATAAGACTTTTCTATTAGAAAGAGAACAGGCAATTAGAAATAAAACACATAGAGATGAGTTCATAAATTAAAGTTTAGAGCACCGGCTTCTTTAAACCTCTGTCATTGTTTTTGTTTGTTCTCTCTCTTTCTTTCTCTTTTCTATGTCAATCTCTTTATTTTCAATGTAAAATTCATTATGTAGGTAATAAATATAAAAGTAAAGGAATTTGTAACAAAATATATTCTCCTAATTCCATCACTCAAACGTGGGGTGACTTCTCTCCCATCGTTGCTTAGTCCCTTCAATTCATTGTCCTTTTCTGCATGCAGACATGCTTTCCTGTTGCTTTAATCAGTTGGCATACACTTTAGGGTTAATATATCAAACACTTTTCTAAGTTGTGATTTTTTTGTACTTACTTTATTGTTTTCTTGGCTGCAGAATATCCCCTTATCCCCTGTACTAAAACTGTCTTTCTTTTCACCCTGTGGTCTTTAACATTACCATATTTTATTCTATGACCATTTCTAGTCTATTCTGTCCATTTTTTTCACTACACACATTGTCTTGATTATGACTACATTCTAAGGCATTTCAGCCATTTTCACTTTGTTATTTTTCTCAAGAATGCTGAGATAAGCATCTTAAAATAAACGGATTTTTCCTTATGCTGAATTATTTCTCTGGGATACAGGAATAGCATTGTTAGGTCATTGGGTATACATATTTTTACAGCTTTTGATATTTCTGAGAATACCAGCTTCACCAAAGTTTTGCCAAAATTGGGTAGTATTTTTTTAATTTTGTGAATGTGATGGATGCAAATTCATACATTGGCATTATTTTTATTAGAATATGTGTTCATCTACCATTTGTGTTTTTATCACACACGTTGTCTATTGAAATCCTTTATTAACATATTGTAAATTATAATGGGCTTTCTAAATATAATCAACATTCATCTCTATTCACAATTACATCAATGTTTTACAAATTCATAGCTCCTATTTTTATATTAATTTTGTCATTGTTACTATACGAAGTTTTCACTTTTTCAATGTTGTCGGTTTTGTAGGTTTTTTGTTATGCTTTTTATCTCTTGCTGGCAGCTAGTGGATATTTATTACTCCTCTGTAGATCTGATAAAGCTTGAGTCTGTTTTCTACCAGTTTGCCTATGTGTTTTTAATTTAATCAAGCTTTAAATTAAATTTAATGTAATTTTAGTAGATGAAGGGAATTTCGAGTCTAAATCGTCTTTTCCAGCTACCCCAGTTCTGTCTTTGAAGTTGGCCTCCCTCCCCCATAATGAGACACTGACTGCCATGCGTCCCCCGTTACATAGCACTGAGAGTGTTCCTTGGCTCACACTGTGGCCCACTGGGTCTGTTTCTTTTGTACACTTGATAATCCCAAGTTTTAGCTTTTTAGTGTTCTGTCATGGTGGTAACCACTACCACAATGCTGGATCTGCCACTTCACCCATCCTTTTACTATTAGATGCTGCCATCACATTTTTCCTTCATGTAATGTTTTACAATCATAGCCCAAAAAGGAAAATAATTTTAAGAGTTTATAACCATTGGCAGATGCATAGGAAGAACACAAAGAGATGAGAGATGACAAAACACACTTCTTCATGGCTTTTGAGCCAAGTCTTTCAGCAGATTCCTTTGAGGGAACCGGGGACTCTTTGAAAACCATGGAAACTGCTTCAACCACTGGAGAACTTAGAAGTGCCCAGAACTGAAGAGGAGCCACGCACTATTCAAAATGAATTCCAGAAGTGATAGGCATGATCTTGAAGTCACCTCTTCACCACTGGGCCAGACCCTCCATCCCACGTCACGTTCTCAGGAACCCCCAAGTTCCTTTACTGATTGTGGAGTATGTGGGTACATTGGCTGGACCAACATCTGAGGACTCTTCCATGTGATCACAGTCAGAAGGATGTTTATGCAGAAATCCTTGGGTTCTGTCTCAGGAGACTGTCTCAGTTTCCCTGTTCATCTAAAACAATAAGCAGCTTTTACTGGGTCGCCTCTGCCTATGGTCAGCAGCCTTCCCTAAATAGAACAGTTCAGTTGCTTTCTTAATCCCACTGGGCAGCAGGGGTTGTTTTAGCCTCATAAGAGAGAAATACTTTGGGAGGAAAATAGTAGGATTCATGACATGTGATGGAAAGACGTGTGTGTAACACAGGCCTATGTGGAAAGACACATTCGAGGGCAAATGTAAAAATGCACCAGAAGTAAAATCAGACAGATGCAGTGTGAATTTGCCCCTCCCAGTTGTATGATCGTAGGCAAATTAAATAAACCTTCCAAGCCCCATTTATAAAACAGAAATAAGAGTACCACTCAAAGTTGATAAGAGGATTAAACTAAATCACCTATAGACACTACCTATATATATATTACTGTCAATATATAACAAGGTGAAATAAAACCATTTGTTATAAGTTTTGAAGGATGCATGACTCCACCCATAAGCAAAGCCCTTTTTATACCCTCCAAGACTTCTCTGTACTTCCAGGATGAAGAGAGAATATATACAACAGAGGTCCTCAACCTTTTGGGGATGATGGACCGCCTACGGAACTTGAAGAATGTTAAGAGCTGCTTTCTCCAAAGAAGCAGCGGGTCAACACTCTAACTGTAGAGCTCCCCAGGTGCCTTGAAGCACATGTGTGGGCAGCTCCATGGAGCCCAGGCTAAGTCATGCCTTGAGCACTTAACCCTGCAGGCCTGTCATCTGTCAGCAGGGTGGATAAGTGACAGTGTACGGGACTCAGCCTAACTATGCCCCAAGCCATCATCCATAGCTGAGGGCTACTCAGTCCACCTTGGATCCCGACACCTTTGCCATAAACCAGTACCTCTCCCCACCCCACACCTTATGTTAGGGCACAAATCTGACAAAATTGCCTAGTTCCTTTGTCTACGTGGGGCAAAAAAAACCCAACAGTACTGAATGCATTAGTAATGTTGCATCATTTCACTGAAGCAGTTTCCTCCTTTAAGATTTATGATTAAAAACAGCTAACACTTCCATATGATCCAGCAATCCCACTCCTGTGCATATTATATCCGGAGGAAACTCTAATTCAAAAAGATACATGCACCCTAATGTTCATGGAACACTGTATACAACAGCCAAGACATGGAAACAATGACAGATGATTGGATAAAGAACATGTGGTATATTTATACAGTGGAATACTACTCAGCCACAAAAAATGATGACATTTGCAGCAACATGGATGGACCTAGAGATTATCATACTAAGTGAAGTAGTCAGACAGAGAAAGACGAATATATGATATCACTTATATGTGGAATCTAAAAAAAATGACAAAAAAATGGACTTATAACAAAACAAAAACAGACTCACAGACATACAAAACAAACTTATGGTTACCAAAGGGTAAAGGGGAGGAGGAGGGATAAATTAGGAGTTTGGGATTTGCAGATATTAACCGCCATATATAAAATAGATAGACAACAAGGTTGTATTGTATAGCACAGGGAACTACATTCAATATCTTATAATAACCTATAATGAAAAAGAATATATATCTGTTTAACTGAATCACTATGCTGTACACCAGAAACTAATACAACATTGTAAATCAACTATGCTTCAATTTTTTTAAACATGGCTAACACTTTTTGATTCCTTACTACATGCCACACAGTGCGCTAAACACTTGACACGCATTGTCATCTAATCCTTCCAAGAACAGCGTGTGGTAGATTTCGTTATCTCCATTTGGCAGTCAGTTAGCTGAGTCTTAGATGGTTTAAAAGTCATTTGCTGCTGGTCACTTAGGTAGTGAGTAGCAGACCTGACTTGGAGCCCTGCTCTCAATACTCTGATCTCTGCCCCTTCCCTCCAGGGCACTGCCGATTTCCTGGGACATTTCATAAGTGCAGACAAGTGTGGTCCTTAGTTGCTTCCCTGTGGATTTCCAAAGCATCACTCTATTTTATTTTAGTTCCCCAGGCCCGAGAAGTCCCCTCTGGGAAGATTGCCCTCCACATATAAGCTGCTCCCTGCTTGCTCCATACTTTTGTGAATCCATAATGCATCATTCCCAGAGCTGTCAGAATGTCTGACTTCCCCATAAATGGCGTACCAGCCTTCAAAGCCTGCGTGTCACCCCCTCTATTAACGTGTTGCTTCCTATTTCAGATAAGAACCAGCCCTTTTGTCATATTTGAATTTCAAATATCCACCCACCTTATCAGCTTGCCTGCCACTGTCCTCTAAGAATCCAGTTCAAACATTTGTGATGAAAATGTAGCTGGGACACACTGGAATGAAAGTGAACATACCCAAAGCTTCACAGCCAATGCCTCGGTCAGTTTCAATGTGTCTTGAAAACGTGTTTATGTGAAAGTTTCTTGAACATTCAGCATTTTTCAAATACTGGACTTACTTATGTTGTAGGCATTTTAACAGCAAGCTGGGTGATTTACCAACCTGTCCAGAGTTTAACCCTCCCTCCCCAACATTTTTTTTTACTACACTTACTACTCCCATGTCTTTTTTTTTTTAACTGAAGTCTAGTCAGTTTACCTGTTGTGACAATTTCTGGTGTATACCATCATGTTTCAGTCATACATGTACATACATATATTCCTTTTCAGATTCTTTTCATTATAGGTTACTACAAGATATTAAATATAGTTCCCCGTGCTACAGTAGGAACTTGTTATTTATCTATTTTATCTATAGTAGTTAATATCTGCAAATCTCCCAGTTTATCCCTCCTCCCCACTTTCCTCCCTGGTAATTGTAAGTTTGTTTTCTATGTCTGTGAGTCTGTTTCTCTTTTGTAAATAAGTTCGTTTGTGTCTTTTTTTTTTTTTTTTTAGATTCCACATATAAGTGATAGCATATGCATTTTTCTTTCTCTTTCTGGCTTACTTCACTTAGTATGATGATCTCCAGGTCCACCCATGTTGCTGCAAATAATCCTCCCATATACTCTTTATCAGTATGATCTGACTCCAGCCTGGTCACCCAGTCCCAGCTTCTGGCAGTGCCTTGTGTCAACAGTTTGAATTTCTTGTTCAAGCAAGAGCTCACCATGTTGAGACACAGGGGCTGCTGAGATGGGCCATGTCACATGACACCAAGAGTCTTCTCCAAAATACATTTAGCCCAGGAGCTGGCAGGGACAGACAAAACAGGAATCAGCACTTCACAAGCAACCCACTGAAAGAGAGGCCTGAGGAGAGATGGTGCAGCCGGCCACATGCAAAAGGCAGCATCCATCCACGGCTCCTGGTCCAGGGTTAGCAGAGGAGAGCAGGGGGTTCATGGAGTGAGAGACCTAGGGTTGAACTGTGACTCTGTCCCTTACTCACTGGTGTCTCTGGGAAAGTCCCAAATGTGTCATCTGTAAAATGGAAATGACAATAACCCTCTCTTGTAAGGTTGTTGCCATGGAACACGGACCACTATAAGTGTGATGATGAGGTGTGACCTCCAGAGGGGATGTAAGGGGAACATGGCGATGCCCGTGGACCATCACCCAGAAAAAGTAAAAACACCGAGTCCCTCTAGAAGTCAGCCCAGCCTCATGCCACCTAGACAGAGCGATACCCACCTGAGGGTGCCGTCAGCTGGGTCCTCAGCCTCCTTGAGGTCTTCCCACTCACTCTCACTGTCATGGGGCTCTTCTGGAGGCAAAGACTTTGAGATAGTCCCCCAAGAACAGAACTGCGGTAAGGGAATGGTCCCTGAATCTGCCTCCAGACATTCTCCACAGGGTAGCTGGTCTTCCAAGGCAGAGTCGATGATGAGATAGGCTTCATCCCCCCAGGTGGGAGGAGGGGCTTCAGGTGGATGGCACACGTCACCTTCCTCATCATCACTGTACCATTGAGGACTAGAAAACAGAAACCCATGTGTCTTCCAGTGTTGATCAGAAATTCCTCTCCCCACCTTCCCTTGTTTTCAGGATGCTTATTGTGACCCATCACAGGAGAGCCAGCCAGGCTTCAGACAGTTCCTGCCAAAGATTGCTCTGGGACCAGGAGATGAATAGTGAATAAGGCATGGTCCCTGTCTTTGAAGAGACCCGGATTTAACAGAAAGAGCGAGCAGTGAAGAAATGTTACAATCCAAGTAGTAAGCACTACGGTAGCGGCAGCACAGAGCGTTATGGAAGTGGTGGGGGCAGGGGGGCTCCCTATCAAGTCCAGAAGACCACGGGGGAATTTGCCAGAGCGGGTGGCATCAAAAGCAGAGCTCTGGCCCAGTTCTAGGAACTGGAAGTCGTTCAGACCTCCAACAATTTTATGTACTTCCCTGGGACCTCAGTTTTCTCATCTGAAAAATGGGAAGGTCAAGAAACTTACAGGACTGTTGGGATGCTTAAGTTAAATAATTCTGATATAGCCATCTACGGTTCCTGGGCCAGGGTAAGTTCTCAGCCAATGGACAAAACCATGATTACTACTATGATTATGATTGCTATTTCAACAGCAGAATTAGATCAAAAGGGCCAAAGCAGAAGGCTGGGAACAACTTAAGCAGGTGACCTTCAAAATGCTTTGTGCAAATGTCAGGTCCGTTTCTGAGCACAGAAAAAGTGCCTATTTGGGGAGGCAGCCAGCTGGCATGGTATTTACTCCCTGAGTGACACAGAAAGCAGATGAACAGAGAGGCTCATTGTCTGGCGACAAAGATGCAGATGCAACGGTGAGCAGTAAGCCTTCCAGAGGCTGCGTGAAGGTCACCACACAGGCTTTGTGATTAGAAAGAGCAGTCCATGCAGACGACAAAGCATTCTGCCCAGTGCTTCCAACATGCAGAGAAGGTACTCAGGAAATGTCTGTTGAGAGTCTGGTTAGAGAAGATGAGAAGGAAAATCTAAAAGAAATGCACACAGGTTGAACTTTGTACCAAATACACAAATCCTTGTTTATCAGCCTCCTGCCGCACCCCCAAATCAATGCGTTGGCTTTGTCAGTGTCCCCTGCCCTCCCTCTCTGTTTCCCACAGTGCCTCTTCCCCTTAAAGTCAGCTTGGGCCCCTCCCCATAGCTACCAGCCCCCCAAACACCCATACAGCTGGTCCCCCTCCCCTCTGGAGCCATAGTGTCAGTCCCAACCCGAGTTTTGCTCTCAAAGAGACATCATTTCTGCTCAGGAGAGCTACAGGGTTTGTATGAGTGTGCATTTCATGTAAATATACACACACGTGTGTGTTTGAAAAGGACACTATATGCTCCGAGGACTAAAGAGGAACGCTTACTTTAAGAAAACAATATTTACTAACACAACATTGTAAATCAACTCTACTTCAATTAAAAATATTTAAGAAAATAAAATAAAGTAAACAATATTTAAAAATTGCTAAGCATTTCAAGGAAAACTTGGCTTAAAACCTTAAAGTACTTAACTGAATTGTGTAGAAAGTGTGTTTTTTAATAAACAAAGGAAGGGAACGCTGGGGAAGTTTTTTCAAAAGACAAGAAATCTAGCCTGGTGCCCAGGCCCACCCTGTCTCCTGTCCCCTACCCCCTCTCCCCCTTCCCTGCCAAGAAGCAAGTGGCAACACTGCAGTGCCTGACGATCCAGGCCTCACCTCTCACGACCATGCTCCTTCAACATTTCTAATAAGCTCTTTGCTCACCAGGTTGGATCTGGGGCTCCAGCTACTGGCCCTGACTGGAGGGAGACCCAGGGAGGCCATCAGCCTGAGCAGCAAGAGGCAAGGCTGTTGAGATGTCCAGAGAAGGTTTGGTGATCTCCAAGGTGACATCCTGGCCATTGTCCCACCACAAGTCGGGGAGAATAATGGCCTTTACATCCACCCTTCCACCCAGGCCACCAGGATGCTCTTGAGATTCTGACCTGGAGTTTGCCTATGGGCGTGGGGAAAGGGAGCAAGAACAGAAGAGGCACCAGAAGGCCCACGGAAGCCCCCAGGCAGAGCCTCCTGCACGGAAGGGGCAAGACTTGGAGATGTGGAGAATTTGATAAGGATGGTGGTATGCTTTAGAGCAAGGCCAGATGTCTTGGCAGGTGGACGTGCCAAGGAAAGAGGCAGAGTCCTTCACCCAGGGCTCAAGGCCAACTCAGGATCTGGGAATAATGCAGCATAATTCTCCCATCCAGAACCTGAAAGGGATTGGGGTGCTCTGAGTTCTCTGCTCACCTGCAGGTCCATTTTATGACCTCAGCTGCTCCCTGCACTTTTTCCCTCCCTCCCAAGTTGTCTGACAAAAGGAGACTTTTATAGACAGATGGTATCCGGAGGAGACTCTGGAGACCCCACCTGGGATCTCTGCCCAGCCACCTCCCTAACACGAGCTGGCAGGGCCTAGGAACCAGGCCCCTCACCAGACCCTGCAACTCTTCAGCCTCTGCTTTCAAGGAAAGGAATCCCGGTTCAGCTCAGGTCAATGAAATCAGTGTGAAGCCTCTGCTTGCTACAGGGTATTTACTGAGAGTGGCAGACACCGTGCCCAACATCCCTGGAGAGCTGTTCTTTAGAAACTTGGGCCACTGACTTCCTGGGGGGAGTGGCCAGAATGGAAGCATGGAAAGACCCAGAGGTCACCTCCTCTCTTGAGCACACCAAAATCACAGCTATTTGCAGAACAATCATCGATGAAAAAGACAAGCCTACCAGAAAAGATCTACCACTAAAGACATAACGAAGGAACCACAGTAAGACGGGTAGGAGGGGCGGACGCGTGATATAATCAGATCCACGCGAGTGACCCACACACTGGAGAACAACTGCAGGGCAGAAGTTCTGAGCCCCACGTTGGGCCCTGCAGGCCGGAATTCCGGCACTGGGAAGGTGAGCCCCCAGAGCACTTGGCTTTGAAGGCCAGCAGGGCTTACTCGCAGGAGCCCCCCAGGACTGGGGGAAACAGAGATTCCACTCTTAAAGGGCGCATGCAAAATCTCACTTGCACCAGGAGCCAGGGCAAAAGTGGAAACTTGGGCCACCAAAATCATGTGCCCCTTTCAGGAAAACAAGTCAAATGAGTAGACAGCAGCATTTCAGGCCTGAAATAATAGGTTTCATAATTGACCTATTTACTGCGAGGAAACCCACAATGAAGTTCAGGCTTTGTGTCTCTTCGTGTGGGGCTCAGCCTTCTCCAGGTCTCCTGCCCCAGCCCTCCCCCCCACCCCCCGCCAACATCCCTGCTAGCCCGGTGAGTGCAGCTGGGATCTCAGGGTTTGTGCCAAGTTTAACATCAGCAGGCTGGGTTTGCAGTGACTCTAAGACGTCAAGAAGGGACGTTCCGTGGACCACTGGGTTTGAAGCTCAGTTGATAATCCTGAGCTGGAGAGCAATATTTAAGAGTCATCAGAGTGGGGTGCCTGGCTTGGTGTGTATGGGATGGGGGTCCCCAGGGAGCCTGTAAGTGTGGGGAGAGAACTCAGCTGAAGGCAGTGCCCAGGCCCAGCCTGTGGCAGGCTCTGCTCTGCGGGGTTAGATGAACCACTGATGCTCCTGGCCAGGCATCTGCCTCCTTCGCTCCCCTCAGTCACACTCCAGCTCCAGAGCAGGTCTTCACAGGGGTCCCCTGTGCCCTCACTTTGACCTACAGCCAGCTCATCTGGCAGCCTCATTCACCCCTCGGCCAGCTACTCTGAGGTCACATCTGGCATGGAAGCTTCAGTTGAGTTAGACCCCTAGTCCCCTCATCATCCTTTGCTATTCCAGGAACTCTGTCCTCCCCAGAAGGTATACAGTAACTTTAGGTTTATTTCAAGGACTCGGCCTCATTTTGCATTTTTAAATGATCATAAAGACTTACATCCTCACTTTCACTACATGATACTTGCTGAAATGACATGCATTTTAATTACAGGAATATAAGTATATACACTAGGAGGGGAGAGAAAGAAAGAGAAAGAGAAAGAGGAAGAAAGAGAGAGAGAGAGGGAGAGGGAGAAAGAGAGAGAGAGAGAAAGGAAAGACCAACTTCCCAAGGCTCAGCCCTGAAGAGAGCATGAGTGGGAAACTTGAATGAGCCATCCCTTCATTCCTGTGAAGTCAACATTTAAAGAGAAGCATTTTGCAGTCAGTATGGCCTGTAAAGGCAAACCACCAGACTTCATCTGAGGCTCAACCAAAGAAGAAGTGATCTGCTCCCACACCAAGGAGGGAAAAACAACATCACACCTTGCAAAGTGATGCTCAGGGTAACATGACTTGATGTGGTTTTCGCCTTATGCCCTAGCTTTAGAAACTAACCTTGCATAAGATGCAGCTCCAGCCAAGTACCAAGTCCTCTCTCTGGAAGGCAAACAATTACAGTGTTCTTCCATGAAAATGTACTGTACCGCTTTATTACAACATGTTTTATAAAGATCTACCGCGCTATGGTAGTAATAGATGGACAGCGTGGTAAAAGAAAAGAAGACGAAATGTCAGACTTCATCTTCTCCAAGAACACTGGCTTTGCTGGGGTGCTGGCAGCCATCTGACTGTAGGAAGTAGCCACCTGGTAGATGACAATGTGCTGGGAATTTCAATTGATAGGACCTGCTCTTTAGCTGGAAATGGCTCTGGAAAGGGAAAGAAAATTGACCTGGGTTGAGTTCCTGCTGGGAGCCAGGCACTGGGTTAGTGCTCTGCACATGTGTTATCTCTTTCGAACTGCACGGCACCCTGTGGAATTGTCTGTGTCTTCATTTCCATTTGAGAAGCCTCAAGCTCAGGGAATTCAACTCTCTGGGCATGGGCATGCTAGGAAGTGGTAGAGCTGAAAGCAAGGCTCTCTGATCAAGAAGTCAGTGCTCTTTTTGTTCTAAACTGCAGGAAGAGAACTTCACTCATAGATGCTGGCAAACAAAGAGGCAGTTACCTGGGACAGCCACCTCAGAACTGAGCTGCGGACATTCGAGATGGGGTCCACCAAGAACCACAACCCCACTTTGGAATCCTAATTCCTACCCTACCCAGGGGCTCGGGGAACTGTGTCTGGGGATCGCTGGGTATGTACCATGCTTTTCCTCCTGTAGGGGGCAGCCACTAAGTATGTGTGCTCTAAGTGCAAGCTGATGTCCCACGGGAGGAAAAGCTAATGTGGTTTGAGTCCTTCCTTTGGAGAGAAAGAGGACTTCCATTTCTGAATGGGAGAGAGGAAACAAAAGTACAAGTGAAATACAGTAAAAGGAAATGTGAGGAGGTGGAGAGCTGCCATCACCAGGGCCACGGGAGCCAAGTGCAAGGGGGAGGGGTTGGCCATGGAGGGAGTCAATGCAGAGAACAGCAAACCTGCCCACCTGTTACCCCATGGACCACGTGGGCCTGGGCAGTGAGCACGGAGCAGCAACCAAGACGGACCGATCAGAGGCTCCACCGTAATGTTCTGAACAGGCTGTCAATACTCTTGTATAATTCTGGGAAGGGGCCACCCCCTTCCAAGGATGGCAGGTTTTGGACATCTGGTATACCCTTGCAAGTAGAGATGCTAAGCCAAATTTAATTTGATCCAGAAATATAAAACGATATGATGCTTCTTTTTTTTTTTTTAAGGAATGACAAAAACATAAAGGGGAAAAGGTGTCAGGATTTATAAGAAGAAGATAAAGAAAGGCAGATTTCACCTTAATAGAAGGAAGAACTTTCCGATCGACAACTACACGATGATAAAATGGGCCACCTCAAGAGGTAGCAAATTCTGCATCCAACCCTGGAGCTATTCAGGCAAAAGCAGGCCCTCTACTTCAGGGATGTCACAGAGCAGATTCCAGCATGGAGGGTGAGGTTAGATGAGATCGTTTTTATATTGAACAACCCCGAGTTTTTTGTGAGTTCGTGAATAAAACAGTGACAACCTATATTAATAATTAGTTTAAAATGCTATTATTAATAAATGATGACTATATTAGATTTAAGGCACATGGCAAGCCAAACTCCAGAGTCACACTTTATAATCCAGTTTTCAGGGTTTCTGTCCATCAGCCCAGACTATCGGTAAAATCTTCAGAAATCCGAACGAGTGGTCCCTTGCCTGAAGGGAAGTACATTTCCTTGTGTATTTCCTACAAGATCATACAAATACTTGTCCTTGGATAAAGCTCTGCAGGTTATTTCCTGCATCATTTGATCAAGTGTATCAACTACGGCCTAGAAGAAGGCAATTGTAAGGAATTATAAACACACTGGTGCTTATGCCGTTTCAGAAAATGAAAATGAATACCACCGCACGAACGTGCTCACCCACCCGGTTCTGCTTCGCAGAGTAGTTGAATTTTGTTTGGTTGGTACAATACAGCATACTTTAAAAAAATTGACTCTGGATGCTTCTAGGAAACATGTCTGGCTCCTGCTGTCCCAGATCTCATGTTGTCTAACTGCTTTACCCCAGCTGCTTCATAGTTCATGTCACCTACCAGACCCTCGTCAAGCTCCTAGGATGGCCGACAACTAAGAGCCATTTAATCTCAGTGAGTCTTCACAGTGTCAAACACAAGCCACTGTTCCTCATATTTGGCTGCTTTGTGCCTACGCATCTAGCTAGCACACACCCAGAAGCAGTGTCTTGCCCTCTCTCTGTACTGGAACCCCTCTCTCTACTTCTAACAAGTTTCCAAGCACCTTGAGTATGTGTAACAAGCACTCATCACACTGAATGGAGGAGTATGTTTTCCAACAGAACAGGACTGACAATTAGAAATACTTACGGGTGGATGAGCACAAAGATGCAGATGAAGATAAAAATAAATGGCTACTAAAATGAATGCTTCAGGCTGGTTTTGAAGATGTAGATTTTTTTTAAAAGCTAGTGTTGATTATAAAGCATTATGTTAGCAGTAGAAATGATGATGCACACATGGAAAAATTCTTTCTTAACACAGTGCTTCAAGAGGCCTTGAGAGGTGCAGCACAAAGGTTTGTGTGCTGGGAAGAAATCCCAAAGCCTGCCATCTGTGGTCTCCAAGGATACTGGAGGACCTCTGGATGGGGTCTGC
The DNA here is from genome assembly GCF_048564905.1 of Vicugna pacos. Lineage (NCBI taxonomy): Eukaryota > Metazoa > Chordata > Mammalia > Artiodactyla > Camelidae > Vicugna > Vicugna pacos. The sequence continues at coordinate 38,724,665 of NC_132997.1, read as the reverse complement.
TTTCCCCAAAGCTCACAAGCCTTGGCTCCAGCAGCTCCAGATTTTATGTTTCTCTTGTTTCCTCCTCCCTCCACGTGCCCAGCACAGTCCTGGGCCCCGTAAGCATCTGGGCACAGTTATTGATTGCTTGATTGTAATTTCTAGCAATGAAATGTATATGATTTACAGTACGTCTGCAAAGAGGTGAACTTACCTGTCAAGTCTCCTGATATCGCAAACTGAATAGCAGTTTTGCCTCACATCCTTTTCCAAAGAGGTAGCCAATGCTGATGCATCCACTTCTCGGTGAAGTCGGCATAAATGAGGGTAAGAATCCTGTGGACATGTCAAGGAAGTGGCCCAGGGTCTCTCTGTGTCTTGGTCCCATTGTGCCTCTCTGGTGGCCGGTTGGAAAGACTCTGGCCTGAGACCCAGGCCTTCCCCTGCATCTGGGGAGGCACTGTCCCTTCGGCTGTCCTCTTGATCCAGGCTGGGGCTCTGCTCTGAGTCAGTGCATGTCGCTCTGGTGAATTCTTTGTCTGCTGACAGCATGGGTGTCTATTGAAAAATAATGGTCAGGATTACTGGATCCACAGTGCACACTGAGCAAGATCTAAAAATTGCTTTTAAAAAAAATAATAAGCTTTTTCTTCACGTAATTGGAGAGCAGAGCCATTAAGAGATGGGATCAGTCTCCTTCTGTCAGAACCCCAGCTCCCACTGAGCAAAACACTGAACCATCTCTTAAGCCTCTTAGCTTGGGGCCATTGGAAGCTCTTGATAAATGTGAGCATCATTCATTTATCAATAAAAATATCTTGAAAATGTAGAAAATATGAAAACAGAAATAATGACTGTTTATCCCACTTGGCAATAAGGAATTTTTTAAAGACTCTTTGTCTTCATTGGTCCTCAAAGACGGTCCATTTTCACAGCTTCATCTCCCCTCCACCATGATGCCCTTTCCTGGGTCTCCTCCTCACTTCTCCAAACATTTCTTGATTCTCATCTGCTTACATCCCTACTGGGCCTTTTAGTTTCTGATTTTGATGACCAGCTGTGACATGCTAACACTGCTCAACTTTCTATAGGTTAAAAAAAAAATCTGTGCTTCAGTAGAAAACCATGCATTGTCCACAGTACAGCCTTCTGGGTTATCTGATTCTAGCTATATTCCTTGTTTTGATCTATTTTAAAACTCTGTGTAACTAAAAATGCTGCTCTTTGAAAACTCTTTTGAGCAAGTTTGAACATCTGCCTGGTTCCCTCATGGAATGAGTTAAATAAAATCTTGAACATGTGTTCATCATTATGTTCTCTCTCCGTAAGAATCGTGACTTTACCTTTTCTTGAAAATTATCTTTTACTACTTTTGTCCCATGACCTACATCCCTAATGTGACAGAGCACATGGACTTTTGAGCCAGGCGGGACTGGGCTCTGGGCTCTGGGCTCTGGCCCCTGCCCTCTCCTGTAACACAGGAACCTGTCCCCTGTCCCCCAGCCTAGTGGTCTCCTCACCTTTCTGATTGCCCACTCCCCACAGTGAGGGAGGATGCACCTCCAAAAATATGCATTTTTATGTAATTATAAATTACAAACACTTAGGACTCTACTGACATATGAGTACACTCTAAAGGGTATACTCAAAACTGAAATTTGAAATGGATGAGACAAAAAAAGAAATAGTGACTGTCTGTTCAGTTCTTCTGCTCATATTTTAAATGGGTTGTTTGCTTTTTAATTGAAGTACAGTTGATTTTAAAAATAAAAAAAAAGAAGATGACTAACAGGTTCTGGAATCTAATATCCAGCACGGTGATTCTAATGACACAGTATCCCACTAATGATACTGTATCATATACCTGAATGTTGCTCAGAGTGTAAATCCAAAACGTTCTCACCCCCAAAAAGAAACAATAATTATGTAACAGAATGGAGGGAGTAGCTCACATAATAGTGGTAATCATTTTGTAGTTTATAAATGTATCAAAACACATTGTTATGTGATATTATTACAATGTAATATCAATTATATCTCGATACAGCTGGGGAGGAAAAAGAGACAGCAACTCCTAAAGGGAAAATGATACCAGCTTTTTATGCAATCTTGAAGAAAGATCCTTCAAAATATCTACTAAAAAAAATTGGGACTCAAAATTAAATAGATACATTCATACATACATACATACATACATACATAGTAAAAGGAGTTATCTTTTCTCTCATCCTCCTTGGGAGACCTCCAAAAACCTCCTTTTCAATCACTCCTCTCCTTCCAGCTCATCACCCCCAGGACTCATTCTTCAGAAATTCTTCAGCCTCTTGAAGGCTTCCAGTGGAGGGACCTGCTGCTTTTTCACCACTGCTCCCAGTCCCCATCTTCAAAGTCCTTCCTCACTTTCCTTTTACTCTGCTTAGATTCCATAGTCTGTCCCATAAACACTCCCTGAAAAACAAATTCCTGAGCTCCCATCCTCTCCCCCATCCCTGCTTCCATCACATGTTGCTCACAGGTGCTGGATTTTAATTCCAACTCTTAGTGCCATGATATGTGGGCTCCACACCTGCTTCTGAGCCCCTGCTAATGCCACAGATAGGAGCACAGATGTCAAATAGGCACTCAAGACTTCCAGGTCATCTTCCTCTACGTCCTTAGTAAATTCACTTCCCTGTTCTCTCTACCCTCTAAATGATCTCTCATCTTTTTTCTCCACGAGTGTCCAATAACCACCCCCTGCAAGTTGCCTCTTACTTTACAGTGAGAAGGGACACATTCAGAGAAGAATCCTTCATCTCCCCATTTCAAAGTCTACCAACCAGCCTGCACCCCTACTCCAACGTCCTCTCCCACCTACCAATCCACCCCTTTCCTCTGCTCTTCGAATGAGTGCCTACACTCACTATTTCATTGACCCCTCCTTCTCCCTCGTACCCGCTCCAACCAGGCTTCTGTCCTCATCATTCAATAGAAAGAGCTCTAATCAGGGTCCCTCATGGCCTTCATCTCTCTAAAGCCACAGGATAATTCTCTGCCCTCATTTCACTCTACCTCTCAGCAGCATTCAACATAACCGGCCCCTCCTCCTTCTGGAGAGCAACCTTCACTCACTTACTCTAAAAGTGGAGTTTTCCCTGAACGCCATCCTTCAGTGGTTCTCCTACCACCTCCCAGGCCCCTTCTTCCCAGCCTCATGTGCGGCCTCATTCCTTTGACCCAGACCTCTCAATGTTGGGGTGTCCCACGGCTCACTTCTCAGCCCTCTTCTTGACTTTTCTTCTCAGCCCATCTATGGCTTTCGGTGGCAGGGTTTGCTGACCATTCAACATTCACTTTTTCCAGCCCTGACCCTATGCCAATTCTCCACAAACAACTACCTAACAGACATCTCCATTGGGCGTTCCGTAAACATTTCAGTTTGCAGGCTAGCAAGAATGACAGCTTCTCCCTGACGCCCTCTAAACTGCGCCCACTAAGCTCGTCCTGTCTTTGTAAGTGGTGCCACCATCCATCCAGTTGCTCAGGCCAAACTCTACCCTCTATCCTCATACCCATATCGACTCCCATGGGTTCTGCCTCCCAGATGTACCCCAAATCTTACTACTTGCCAGCTATTTGGCTACAACCTGCGTCGAAGTCACAATATCCCACCTGAATCACTGCCACGTTACCCGATCCACTCCATCTCCACCAGCAACCTAAGTGATCTCGCTAAAGCATAGACCAGCTGAGGCCACATTCCTGCTTGACCCCTCCCAGCCCCGTGGCTTCCCATTGCAGCCACGATAGAACCAGCACCTGATCGAGACCTACAGAGCCCTACATGATGTGGTCCCCGACTCCCTCTACAACTCCTCCCGCTCCACACTCTCCCCCATTAACTACAGTCCAGGCACAACCATTATCTCTGTGTCCCTCAAACATGCAGGTCCTTCCTGTCTCAGAGCCCTTGCACTTGCTCTTCCTTCTGCCTGGAGTGACCCTGCTCCAGATGTCTGCACAGCTGCCTCTTCTCATAACTACTTTGTTCTAGTTATGAACTAAATGCTCCCTTCCTTGATCTTCAGTCTGAGCCATGTGGATGAATGAAAATTCTCCTCCCACTTGGCCCCCAGGTATGAGGAGAAAGCAAGCATGCTGCCATTCCTCACCCCAAGCCCTTGCCACCAGAATCTTCTGGGCTCTCCCGAGAGGAGCTCTTCTCCAGGACAGAAGGACGGCTATTTCTCTGGCATTTCCCAGCTATCTCAACAAAAACACAGGCTCCTGGCACTTTGATCTGATCTTTATGTGTGTGAAACTTGACCCTCTCCCACTCTGTTCAGTTGTTTAACACAATTGCTTTTTTTTTTTTTTTTGGACCTTCTTTTCCAAACTGGCAGCTTTCTGATTTATTTTCCCATAGCTCTTTTCTCACCAAAGTTGGTATCAAATGACCTCTCAGAGTCCAAACATCACGAGGATCTGCGTCACAAGTTCCCTGTGCTGTCTTTAGTGACCGTCACCCTCAGTGATGGTAAGTGATCAATTTCATCCACATCTTATCCACGTCTCTGATGAGAAATAAGAGGCCTGGAGAAGTCAGGCAAGTGCCCGAGGCCCACGTAGCAAGCAGAGCAGGTGCAGCGACCCCGAGGTGCTCACACAGACCCTCCTCCAGGACTAAGGCCCCCCTCTCCCGGCTGCTGGGAGTGCTGGCTGCTGGCTGCCCACAGCTAGCCTCTCCTCAGGCATTATGCTCTGCTCAAGGGAACTGTCTCAGCCGAAGTCAGGCCCCCTCCCTTGGGGCAGCCCGTACCCCAGTGTTGGTTGATGCAGACAGCAGAGGTCCAGGCTCTTTTGTCCCAGTTCGGGACAGCACTACGGGGCCATCCCAGCTTCAGAGCTCCCTGTGGGGTCAGCCGAAGCCCCTGTTGCAGCTGCACCACATTAACTTCCCCTTCCACCCAGCCCTGCCTCCCGCACCCTCACAAGGGTGTTTCCAAGAGCCAGCCCCATGAGCCTCCAGTCTGTGTCCCAGGAACACAACAGGTGATGGTTAATTTTATGTGTCAACTTGGCTGGGCCACAGGCCCCAGATATTTGGTCAAACACTAATCTAGATGTAAAATAAGGGTACTTTTTAGATGATCTTGGTATATAAATCAGCAGACTTTGAGTGAAGCAGATGGCCCTCCATGAGGTGGGTAGGCCTTGTTCAATCAGTTGAAGGCCCTAAGAGAAAAAAGACTGAGATTCCCAGGAAAAAAGAAATTCTGCTTCCAGACTGTCTTCAGAACCAAGATTGAAGTAACAACTCTCCTGGGTTTCCAGCCGGCCAGACTGCTCTGCAGAATTTACACTGGCCAGCCCCACAATCATGTGGGCCAATTCCTTAAAATCTCTCTCTCTATATATATATGTATATATACACATACATATATACATACATACATGTATATATGTATATAGACATATACACGCATATACTATGTATATATAAATTTATAATATATATTTATAAACACACATGCATATACACATATATGTCCTATTGGTCTTATTTCTCCAGAGAACGTGACTAATAGAGGCTTCAACATAAAAATTCTGGCTTGTCCTGATTTCCATGCCTCGCTTCCTTGCACTGAATCACACGTGCTTTAGGAGGGTGGACATGCGTCTTGTTCTCTATTTCACTCCTTAGAATGCAAATTCTTACCTTCCCTTTGTCTGATTTTAGATCTACTCCCCTTGTTTCGGGGTTCCCCTCTCTGATGCTTGGGTTTCCGGAGAGCCTGGCTCTAGAAGTTTCACAGCCAAGATGTAAACATGGAATCATCTACAGGAGGACCCAGATATTGGGAGAGGCAGAAGTGGGGAGAGGAAGGAGGAGGCAGAGATAGGACCTCATGAACTTGTCACAGACCAGCTGAGGTGTGGGGGCCAGCTATTCTCCTGCCCCAGTGAAAGAAGGTGGCCTTGAACCCTTCTGAAAGCAGAGGTGGCCTTCTCAGGATCCAGCAGACAAGAAACGCGGTGCTGAGCGTGAGGCACGTGGAGAAACGGAGGGCACCACGTCTTACCTGCCATCCTTGGTCCATCTCAGGTAGCGTGCCTGGAGGGGGTCGGCAAAGCAGGAGCGTGACTTCCTGCGAGGCCCCGCGCAGTAAATGGAGCACCTCCTACCAGAAACCAAAGCCCGTGGTTAGATGTGGGGCTGGCGTGGCTGTGGGATGTCCTTCTCTGGGCTCCGCACTATCTTCCTGGCCCCGGCCTCTCCTCCTCCCACCTCGATCTGTTTCTTGGCTCCACGGAACTTTGGAGAACAATGTTGTGGGCCCGACTTCCCCAAAATGCATGGATCCAAGGCCGTCAGCTTGTGGTTCCCACAGAGAACAGGCATGGATGCTGAGCCGGAAATGGCCAGGGTCTGCCCAGGGCTTTTCCATGGCAGCATCTGCCAGTCAATACTGATGCCTTTTCTTCAGAGAGAGAGTGACCCAAACAAATGACTGTTTCCATTTCAACCTCCTCTCCCTCCCGACCCACTCATCTGGGGGCTGCCAGTGATGTAGGTGTCCCTGCCTTGATCTCTAAAGGCTGACATTCAGCCCTGAGCTCCTTGTGAGGCTCAGCTCAGGCCCTCAGAGCCTCTCACCTGGGGAATTACAGGGCCCTCCTCTCTGCTCCCTGCCTCCTCCAGATTCACCCACCTTCCTCCCTCTGAATCACTAAAGTGCATCATTCCAAAAGGCCTTTATAAACCGGTTCTCCTGTTGAACCCCCTCTCTGGCTCACCTCATGCAGAATCTGCTCTTACTTGCCATTGCCTCTCACCCTGCTCTCTTTCCCACCTGCTCCCCCCTATACCCACATCCTAAGCTCCCACCATGCTGAACCTCTTGTTCCAAGCCACCGTCTCAAAGCCCAGAGTGTGAGGCTGGCTGAATCACTCTTATCACCTATCCAAACCATGGTTTCTCAGCCTCTCAGCACTGTTGACCTGGTGGCATTTCAGGCTGGATAGCTCTGTTGCCAGGGGTGTCCTGTGCATTGCGGGATGTTGAGCAGCATCTCTGGTCTCTACCCACTAGATGCCAGTAGCATCCGTTAGCTGTGACAATCCCAAATGTCTCTGGACTTCGCCAAATGTCCTGAGAGGCGAGATCACCCCCACCCGGGAACCTCTGATCTGGACGCTACTCAGCACCCCCCAGCTGTGATGGACTGCCACAGAATGGGCTCCTTCTTGGTTCCCCAGTGCAAGCCCTGGAGCAGGGGTTTTTAATCTCTCATGACACTTATCTCCCATGGTAAGTGTTGTTCTCTTGTCTGTCCCACCACCCCTATGAGCTCTGAGACTATGAAATGTCCACCTCTGTGTCTTCAGTTCCTCCTACAGTTGCTGGCCCAGCATTGGTCCTCTGAGGACAGTTCCTGCATGAGACAAAGGATGCAGGATGGAGGACGGCCTGTCTACCCTACCCCTGTTCTGAGGGTTCTGCATCCCTTCCAATCCCACCCAGAGCCACTCTCTACCTTCATCCGCCTTCCTCTGTGCCCTGGAGGTGGACATGGGCTACAGAGGGACTTCCTGCTGGGCTCAGCCAATGGGAGGGTGAGCAGTGATCGGGGATGAGGAGGAGAGGGAGGTCCACGGGTGCTTTCCTGTCTTCCTCCCCTTGGGGTTGTCACGGGATGACTGTGTCCCTCGGCTAATTTCATAGCTCATGTCAGCGAGCCTGCTCCACCTAGCTCGCTCCATTTCTGGAGGTGGGTAATTGCTCTTTCCCATCTCCCTTTGGACTTGGGTTGGCAGGGGGGAGGGAGGGTGGATAACTGTTCCCACTGCTCCCAGCCCCAGGGCTCTATACTCTCCCTTGAGTTTCCCACACACCTCCACCCCTTTATTACACTTTCTCAAACGGTCCAATTTCTGCCAGGACTCTGACTGATATGTATAATATTTCATTGAGATTCTGTGCTATAAGTGTTAAGAAGTGTCCACTTTTTACTCTCTTTTTACTTTTGGGTTTTTGTGAGGGGGTATTGGCAAGGGCAAGGTGATTAGGTTTGTTTGTTTGTTTACAGAGGTGCTGGGGATAGAACTCAGGACCTCGTGTATGTTAAGGCTTATTCAAGGTCAGATATTTAAGAACTGAGACGGAAAATTTAATCTGAGAATGTTCTTCCAGTTTCTCTCTGTGTGTGATCCCAGTGCAGGCTCCAGGTGTGATATCCGAGAGCCCGGAGAGACCCCGTGGTGAGTGGGCCTGAAAGGAGCGCGGCTGACCTCAGCCTGTGCGCAGGGCTGCATCCCTCACGGCCTCCCACCTGGAAGTCGAGGCCCTCCGTGGGCCTTCCGTTCACGGCCAGGATGATGTCACCAGCTGCGATGGCCCCGTTCTCCTCTGCCGGCTGCCCCGGGAAGAGCCGTTTAATCCTCAGCAGATTGTTCCTGAGGTGGCTGCAGTGCTCTCTCTCCATCTGCACGAAACTGAATCCCAAACCACTGATGTTCTTTTTCAATTTGACTTCAAATTTAGGACCTGTATCGTGGGATGCGAACGAGATCCACCCTTCAGTAAGTAGATGACAAATGAAATAGGCCGGGCTCCAAATGCAAATTGTCAGGTAAATGGATTTTTTTTCTCTTTTACTTGGAAAGATTTCATTCTGCTAATTGTTAGGACAGAGTGCATTATACATGCGATAGGCCAGTGCCATCTGTTGGAAATATGTGAGCTGCAGATGCACACCATGTACGTAATTTCAAAATTTCCAAATAGCTACATTTTAAAAAGTAAGAGGAAACAGATAAAATAAACTTAATCAAATATTTAAGTTAACCCAACATAGCTAAAATATTACCACTTCAACATGTAATCAAAGGAGAAAATATTGAGATATTTTACGTTCTTCTTATGAACTAAGTCTTTAAAAGTTGAGTAGGTATTTTACCATTTGGATTGGCCACACTTCAAGTACTCAGTGGCCACACTGGCAAGTGGGTACCCGATTAGACATAACAATTACAGATAATCAACAAAGTTTATATGTAGAGATACAATTTGTAGACATACACAATGCGCCTACATCATTTAGTAAAATTTGGATCACATATATTTGTATTACTCCTTTAGAATCCCAATCATTTTTTAGTATACTTGAAAAATTTTTTTTGCATAATTAAACCATGGAGACAATTATGGCCAACTCTATGAAAATGTTTAGGTGTCATATCGTTCAGCCCTAGGAACTGACCATAAGATAAAACAGCTGCTTCTGGGCACTCAAGATGGACACAGCTCCAGGAAATCTGGCAGCCAAAGAGGCTTCTGGGCCTCCCCAAGTCTGCCTTCATCAGCTCAGTTGGTAGTCAGTCAGTAGAAGGACAGAGCACTAACTTGTGAACCATGATTGGGGGCAACAAAGAAAAGTGGAGCAGTTGGGTTCAGACATATCAAATGACCAATTTCACATCATTATTACCTGAACCTGTTAGCTCATTCCAAAGTCAATTTCTCAAAGGCCCTCACTGAAGTGAACAGAGGAACAGTGAAAGAGAAAACAGAATTGTTTTATGCACACATGTTCCCCCTCCACTCAACCCCATCACTGACTATGGTTACCTTACCTTCAACTTGATTTCAGAAAAATCTCTCTAAAGATGTTAAAGGAGGGTTCCTTCTGGATATATGCCCAGGAGTGGGATTACTGGGTCATATGGTAAGTCTATTTCTAGTCTTTTGACACTATTTACAATAGCCAAGACATGGAAATAGCCTAAATGTCCATCAACAGATGACTGGATAAAGAAGATGTGGTATATTTATACAATGGAATACTACTCAGCCATAAAAAACATAATGCCATTTGCAGTAACATGGATGTCCCTGGAGAATGTCATTCTAAGTGAAGTAAGCCAGAAGGAGAAAGAAAAATACCATATGAGATTGCTCATATGTGGAATCTGAAAAAAAAGAAAAAGAAAAGAAAAGAAAAGAAAAGAAAAAGACAAATGAACATAAATACAAAATGGAAACAGACTCATAGACATTAAATACAAATTTGTGGTTGCCGGGGGGGAGGTGGGTGTGAAGTGACAGACTGGGAGTTCAAAATTTGTAGATACTGACAGGTATATATAGAATGGATAAACAAGATTATACTGTATAGCACAGGGAAATATATACAAGATCTTGTGGTAGCTCACGGTGAAAAACTATGTGACAATGAATATATGTATGTTCACGTATAACTGAAAAATTGTGTTCTACACTGGAAAATTACACAACACTGTAAACTGACTCAATAAAATAAAATTTAAAAAATAAATAAATAAAGGGGTTGAAAAGCTCCAAATCACGATACACTAAGGAAATAAATGTTTTCCTAGCAGGAACCAAAATCACAGGGAAATGAAGAGAGGCAGCCCATCAGAAGGTATGCGATAATTCCCCTGTAAACTGATCGTAGGTTTGCTTTTTAAATGGATGCTATTAACAAGGCTAGGTTTCTGAACACCTTCCTCTCCCCGCCCACCTCATCATTTCTCAGATTTTTGTCCTGGCTGGAACATGGAGCTTTGATCAGAAAGTGCATGAGCCTTTCATTCCAATGTCATCCACAAATACTTAACATACAAACATTCCGGCAGCTGATAAGAAAACCTCAGAAGGCTCGGGGGCAGCATTATGCCTGGTAATCATTTGGGGACAATGCATTTTTTTCCAGAAATGTGTTTCTTTCGATTGACTTCCATCACATCAGAAAACTGGCCACATGATGACCACCCCTGCTCGTTATCTTTTGAGAACCCAGAGGAGGCCTTCCTGGCTTCCCTTTGGAGTTGACGGTTCAAAAGCAGCAGAAAGTGACATGACAATAGTGACACTCAATTCTCTCTCGTCTCACCATCTGTTGCCAAGACACAGCTCGCGGGCCTTCCAGGCAAGACCGTTGCCAAGGAAACAGCCGTGCATTCATCTCCCATACTGTTATTAGCAGAAGGACACTGCTGTGCCGTCCTGGGCCCTCTTCTCTCCAAGACCAGCCTTGCAACCTAGAAGGACGGGTAGACAAACTCAGTTGACACCTCATGTGGCAGTCAGAAGGCTCTCCCATCACCCTGCCAATGCTTCTTAATTTTCTGAAACTTCCAGTGGCTGCTTCATCTGAATCTCAAATCAAAATCTCCAATCTAGACTATTTGTTGGGGTCCAGAGCTATATTTCCACCTGTCTGTTGGACAAATGCTCCTGGAAGTAACATGTGTACTTCTATTTCAGGGTATTCAGGGTCAAATTCAACTTCTTCCTCTCACTCATCCTCACTTCCCCCTCTTCATTCTGCCTAAAACATCCCTCCTCTTGCATTTGCTCTCTCAGAACATGGACCCATCCTTCACCTAACCTCCCAGGGGCCACACACACGCAGTGGTCCAGCTCTCCCCCTCCTCTGCCCTCCAGATATCCCTCTGGCTTCTAAGACTTGCATGTTCTCCATCAGAAACAACCCCCACAGTGCGCCCCTCCACTCCATTCCCTTTCCTGCCACCAATGGTCAGCTGGACCTGGGAAAGCTCCCTCTAATTTGGCTCCCTGGACCCTGTCTCCTCCGCCTGCAGTCTACTCCTCTCAAGGTTACCCGTGGATTGATATAAGACACGAGTTGAACATGCAACACTCTTGATTGAAAGCCTCCAGTGTTACCCATCAACTAAAATCCAACCCCCCAGCACAGAATCCCAGGCCTATGTCCATCCAGCCTCCCCCTTTTCTTTCTGGTTCAGTTTCCCGTCTTTCTTCTCCACACACTGCATGTTACCCGGAGTGTGATTCAAGACCCACTGGCAAGACATCACTTGGAAGATTTTGAGAAATGCCGAGCTTCCATTTAGAGGACCTGACCCTGGCAACATCCTTCTGTAGCAACTGTCATTCAGCCCCAAGCCTGTGACCCCCGAGTAGTAATTCCTACCTGTCACCACCACCAGTAGGCTGGCCAAGTACCTTCTCTAAGCATGTCCATTAGCAAAGTTCTAAAGAACAGAGAATACTAGTAAATTAGGACTCTGTTCTCAAAATACGTCAATCAAGGTTGTCAAGATAAGTAAGTCTCACCAAAAGCCAGAAGAATGCTTTGGAAAAGGAAGCATAAAAAGGGGCCCTTCCACTTCTCTGTCAGCCAAAAGGGGCCCCGGGAGTCCTTTGTGTCTCTGCCAACTCCCCAGTTACCAAGGGGGAGACGTCCACTCTATTGCTTAGGACATCAGGACACCGTGACAAGGAAAAGCTCCCACCCTCAAGCGGAGGATGGGACACAGCGTAGTGACATCCAGATGCTGCCTAGGCACCCCACAGAATAAGAGCCTAAGGGGTAAACACTCTTGGGGTCTTGAATTCCTCTCTCATGGTAACGAGAGGACCCCAGGCCCGTGTGGCCTGTAATCACACAGGGTGATGGGAATGGCACATCCTTGGTGGGAGGAGGGTGTCAGCACGTGCAAAGGCAGTTGGTGAGAAGCCCTGAGAGTGGACGGAGGCATTGGCCACTTAGAGCTGGAGCAGAGGGCGTGAGAGGGGAAGCCAGAGCCAGGCAGGAGAAGTCGCTTCTCGCCGGCAGCTCCGTTCAGCTGATGCCAGAATCTAGGCAAGTAACACCCAGGCTTTTCAAGGCTCTTTACGAGGTGTGAGCTTTCCTGCCTGGGAACATCTGCCCTCTTCCTCCTGTCACACCGCCACAGAAAAGGGTTGGGAACAGGAACATGTGAAAGGCAAAAAAAAAAAAAAAACAAAAAAAAACAAGGTGGACAAAAAGAAAGTCTCATTTTGTTTCCTGCCCACCCCTCTTCCCACCCAGAGGCAACTGCAGCTGCTGACAGTGCCCAGGAAAGCTCTGGGAGGAAGGGAAGCTCCCCCATAATGGTGCACTCACCTGCCCGGAACCCTTGAGGCACTGCACAGCCTGCTTGTGGGTGAGGCCACACAGACTCACGCCATCCACCTGCAAGAGCCGGTCACCTGGGAGGGGGACAGACGTCATGTCCCCGAGCTCCTGAGGCTGCAGGAAGGACTCTTCTGGGAGGCCCCTGCCCCGCGCCCTTCCACGCAACCTCAAGGAGGAGCAGAAAGCTGAGCTTCGAGGAGCCCCACCAGGGCCCGAGTACCTGCCACCTGTCTGAACACCTCCACAGAGCAGTTGTCTGCAAAGCCCCCTAGTGCTGGTGCACAGAGTAGGCCGGCCAGCCCTCTGCAACCTTATCCTTTCTCCTCTCTTCCCGAGAAACTTTTTGCTAAGTTTTTTCAAGTCGCTTAGGCATCCCATTTATATCTCCAGGATATTTTTTATTTCCAAAAAGGTCAGAGCGACCCGATTAATGCCAGGGATTCTGGGATTCTAGGGGAAATGGCGATAGGTAAGAGCTTAGGTGCCCTTTTTAGCTCACTTCTGGCCATTCTGGAACAGTAAAAATCAGCCCGTTCCTTCAGAGCAGTGGGAAGGCTGGCTGGTGTCCCTCACTCCTGATACAAAAATAGGGGTCACAATGCTCGCTCTGTCCTCCAGGGGAAGCTCTGCTCCCAGGAAGGCCAAACAGCAACAAGCTTATTTAAAATCTCATAGTTTCAAATCACCTTATGTTTTGCAAGCATTTGAGCCTCACGCTAACATATTAAGTAGGTGAAATCATCTCCTCTTCCAGGTAAGGAATCCATGACCTGGAGAGGCAGTCATTTGCACAAGGTGTCAGAGTGGGAGTGGGACGGGCCTGCAGGCTGCACTCCCCACCCCCCACCCCCAGGCCAGGGCGCATCACACCACAGAATGCAGATCCCAGCAGGACTCCACCCCTCACCCTGCAGGATCCGCCCTTCCTTGGCAGCCGGCCCTCCGGGAACGATGGATTTCACATAGATACCTCCACAGGGCACGCTTGTGTTAATGCCACCCTGGAAAACACAATGAAAAACTTAACCACCCATCTGCCTCCTCCTGAAGGGGCCTCCCCAACCTCTCTGACTCAGAGAGCCCCCATCTGCCTGTCACTCTATCCCATCCCATCATCTCCACATGACACCATCTCATACAATCCACTTGTTTCTTTAAGCTATATTATCCGCTGAGCAGGAAGTTTAGATGCTCATAAGAAGTATAATTATATGAGTTGTGTGAGGGAGCTGTGCCGTATCCAGCTCAGCACTGGCCCATGGCAGGTGCTCATGAACCAGAGTCACATCAATGCAGCACATCTTCTCCCCATAAGCAGCAACCAGCAAAGACGGAGGCAGCTCTGGGCCCACAGGTTGGTGCCTGGCATGCCCTGTATTGTGTGTGTTGCTTTGTGGATACAAAAGTAGAATTCAACTACACAGTATTCTGCAACTTACTTTTTTTTTTTAACTTAACAATAGATCATGAATATCCCTATAGGTCACTAGGTAAAGATCTAATTCTATATTTTTCTCTAATTTATCCATGCATGTATATGCAAATATATATATAAAGATTTTACATCAGTGGGATTATATCATTCTTGTACAGTTTTTAATCCTCCCTCCTCCAGGGTCTGCCAGATGGAGCTCAGAAATCAAATGCAAAATGTCCATCCTGAATGGAGGTCTTGCCAATCTGACTTTGTCCTGACCTTGGAAGTGGGAGTGCTAGGCTCCACTGTGACCCTGCTCTGGATGACCTGGAATTGCCCCACTCACCTTTGGCTTGTGTTCCTGAAGCATCACCCTGCTGTCCTTTCCTTGTTGTCTGGAATAACTTTAATTCCACCCACACTGCTTGGAGTGTCTACTCACCCCATGTTTGCCATTGGTCCCCCAGTTCCACTTAGAACTCCCATCCTACTTCCTATGAGCACCTAAACTTCAGAGGCTGGTATGAGAGTGGAATGGCCACCAAGGCTCCAATGAACCCCTTTTCAACTATTTACTTTCCAAGCTTTCCTAAGAACTCTTACAGTCACGCTGAATCCAAGTGTCCCATCTTCTTTAACCAGCTCCACGAAGTAGATTTCACTGGCATTGGTTTCTGAGGGTGATGAAGGACGAGAACCAGCATCCTGCCACAAACAAACAAAAAAAAGTAAGAAGGCCTGCAGGCACTTGCCTAAGCAGATGGTCCCTCTTAGCTCTCACCTGCTCTCAGGAGCCAGCAGCACTGCACACCAAAAACAACCGTAAGTTTCCGGGCTGAGCTAACAGGGGATTCACTCCCAGCATTGTCAGTTCCTCCTTATATGACCTTGGACCAGTCTCTTGGTCTCTCCAGTCTTGTTTCCCAATCCATGGGACTGGAATGTGAGATCGCCCTTTAACAGTGACTATGAATGATGCTAGCACATAGCAGGGGCCCAGTAGGTTCCCTCCTGTTTCCACTCAAGATGCAAATATTATGAAAACTGAAGTCATCTGGACACTTCCTAGTAGCTTCACACATGACACCAATCAAGAGACGGCATGCTGGGTACCAGATACCCAGCAGCTTCTTGGGCAGAAGATAACCTTGGGAGGACCTGCAATCATCCTGAGCGAGAGCAGCCGCACTGGGTTTCCACAGTAGTTGAATGCTTGAGGGAAGGACAGAAGATCTGTCTCGTGCCAGGCATTTTGCTCAGTGCCGTGACATGTACGGTATGTTTATTCATCCATCTGATCGTGTGACAACCATTCACTGAGCACCTACTACAGGCCAGGTATTGTGAAAGTTGGAGAGATGGCAGTGATAAGACAGACCTTCCCCTGTTGAAGTATTTCTAGTGGGGAAGGGACTTAATGAACTGTGCCAAGAAGAGCTGACCTGTCTCAACCTCATTTTTATGTCTTATGAGAGAGGTAATGATGCCTGTGCATTGAGCTGTGGCGACAAGAGTGCTGAGGGTCTGGCTGGCAGCAGGACTCCATGAATGCTAGTTCCTTCCTGAGTGGCTCTGGTGCTCCCCCGGCCATGGTACATCCCATGAAGAGCTGGACGAGGAGTCAGCAAAAGAATAATACTTACAATGGACATTGACTGAGTGACTAACCACGCGCTACATCACACAAGCTGTGAGTGGGGCTGTGGCTGAGATGAAGGAAAACAGAAGGCTTTTCCCCGGGCAGAGCTAACCAGAAGCCGGAGGGCCAACTCAGCTGGTGAATGTCAGCTTCTCAGGGCCCAGAGGAGAAGGGAGAGAGGTCTGGAGGTGCAAAGAGAGACCTTTCCATCCAGTGTCTAAGGAAACACAGCTGGAGGGTGGTGGCCCTGGGACTAATGTAGACAGCTCTCTGCATGCCAAAGCCAGCCTTCATCTTCTTCCTCCTTGATGTGTTGTCAAGGGCAAAGCCAATGAGCTGCCGCTTGAAGCCCAACTAGAGACCAAGGACATGAAATGTCTGATTGTCCGTGTGTTGCCCTTGGCAACATCTGGTTATTACCAGTAACAGTTATAATTGGTGACTAAGGTCATGGGAAGCTCAGTCCACTGTAGGCATTTATTTCCATTTTGCAGATGAGACAGCTGATGGTTAGAGGGGTTAGGTACCCTCCCTCCACCTGACGGCAGAGAATGAGGAGGGACTTTGGAGCCAGGGCTGTTGGACTCCACAGTCTATTCTCTTTCCCCCAAATTCAAGCAAGAGGGCTATTACCTTGAGTGGCAGAGTGGACAGCCGAGGCCTCATCCCGGGCATCAATCTCTGAGTCCGAGCCATGCCTAGTTCTTCACTGACTCTCTCCTGGTCTTGTGTATGTGATGGCAAACCTCCTCGGTGCCCGTCGCTCAGGCTGTCTGTAGAGCAGACCCTGGAATTGGCCGTGCTCTTCTTCTCCTCGCTGGAGGTATTGCCACAAACACCTATACAACCAAGCCAGGAAGAAGTCAGCAGCTTGGAAAGGCTGGCATCTCGGTGGCATTTCTATGTGGGGCACAGCGTTTGCCTCCAATGAGAGAGATACCTTTTATAGTTGCTGGGGAGCATGTAAGGTTAGCACCTCATGAAAGGTGATGTGTTTAGAATAGAGGAAGGGAAGATTCTGGATGTGACTTTGAAATCTAAATAGAGCTTGTGTGACCTGGTTATGAAAACACAGGAGCAAGGGACAGCGAATAATGCCAGTTTCCCTTTATTAAGCTCTTGCCATGTGATGGGCACTACACACACACACGTATACACAAACACACACATACACACATCTATCTATTTTCATCTTTTCAAAATACCCACCGGGAAGTTGTGATCTCAATTCAAATATGAGAAACTAGAGTCGAAAGGATTAAGATCTTGCCCAAGATCCCACAGCCAGCATGTGGTGGTGCTCTTAAAGCCAGCCTCTTCCAGAGAGCCTGCGGAGCTCACCTGTAATCGTCATGTGATCCAAAGACCAATATTTCGGGTCCTTTGTGGGGACATGGGACTAACCAGACAGTAGGCTCCCTTTGGATCAAGGCTGGGCCACTGAGTCCCACTTACCCTGTGTCTGACCCGCGGGCTGACACAGATCAGAGGAAACAACATAAGGTCAAGAACCAATAGGTAAAGCCTCCGGCAAGATACTTAACATTTCTGGACCTCAATTGCCTTATCTCTGAAATAGACATAATATTAACTACCTTGCAGGGCTGGTGAGGATTAGAGATTATATAGGGAGAGAAGTTTTTATATACAGAGAGAGAGAGAAAAAGATTACAGCTCCGTACATTGTACTGAGAGCCTCAGTAAATGTGTTTACTATTCTCATGTTAATATCAGCTATTCACCAAATGTATATGGGGAGAAAGAATACGGTTAGATTTTCTTTAGATCTGGACATATGAAAACACAAATAAGTTTATGACTTTTGATACAGACGCATTAGCACCCAGGAAAGTGCCCAAACACGGTGAATGAACTTCGTTGAATGAATTAGTTGTTAAGCCTAAAGGTATTCGGTAGAGAGCGGTGGGGCCACCGTTCAGTCAGGCCTTATCCCTGGCTGTTTTACTGACGGATTCTCCTGTCATTGTCCTCCTGGCAACATGGGAAGCATCTGTTCATTTTGCCCCCCACAATCCGCAGGAGATGAGGATGGCACTTATGACTGGGTTAAAATATCAAGGTGTGCAATTTATGTCCTGCCTAATGGAAATTCAAGCCGGGAGAACTTCCACAGGTAATTTACACTCACTCCGTCATAGACGGTGATGGCTGCTCAGAAAGGCAATGCTGTCTGTCTTGTCCCTGCTCTTCAACCTAGAGCACCTGCCCCAACAGCAGCCCAGCTGGAATAAAACTCCAGGTGATCAAGCTTCTGCCCAAGGGGACCGGCCAGCATCACCATGGAAACATCGTCCTCCAACAAAGGTGGCAGCTGTGCCAAGGAACCCCAACTGTGACCAGGCAAAGTTACCAACAGGTGACAGGGGCCCCAGGGTGTGAGGGCATGTAATTCACAGGCACTGTGGGAACTCCATCATCTAAAATTCTAATGTCTGGGCTTCACAGACGTTGGGTGCCAATTTTGACAACCCTCCCATCCCAGCAGGCCATCCTTGATTCTAAATTGTTTCCACCTTGGCTGCATTATGTTTCCTGATCAAAAAAGGATGGTTCAATTGCTCCTTTTCATCTTTCCCCTGTGCAAAGTATGGAGGGAAGCGCAAGGAAAGCTAAAACACTGGGACAAACAGTGACAATGCAGGAAATCCAGCAGTGCAGTGAGCCAGGGCTGGTGCTGTGGAAGTGCCGGGCAGGCCCCCGGGTCAGCTCCAACCACAGGATGGAAGGCGCCGGGCTGAGGCCCCAGCTCTGCCACTCCCCATCCCCCACAGCTGCTGGACCAGGGGCAGCTCCAACACCTGGGAGAGCCATCTGATGATGGCGTGCACACGTGCAAGAGTGAGAAAGTCTGCATGGTTTTCAAAGGGCAAGGCAAATGGGGTGCCCACATTCGGGACCCAGAAGATGCTGGCTGATGTAACGTGAAGCATTTCTGTACATGAGGGGAAATTGTCCAAAGCTCCTGGAATGTAAGCTTGGCTTTGTAGACAGTCTGCTGTTAAACTGCAGGGTCACCCAACCAAGAAGCAGTCATGGACCAGGTAACAGGGAGGGAAAGGGGTGTTCACATCCCCCTATTACCTCCATCAATCCCCCCAAACCTGTCCACAAATAAACGGAGTAATATTATTCTTTGTTATAAGCAATTATTGCTCTCATATAGTTATCTAATGGATGAATGAAAGCATCTTTTTAAAAAAAAATTTACTTTTTTGATTGATCCCTAACATGCCAAGTCTTAACCAAGTAAGAGCAGCATGCTTGTTACGTGAATTCAGCTTCAAGAACACCTCCCCTGTCTCCTTCCCACCTGAGCAATGGTAGAGCCCATTCTGCCCCTGAAATTGCAGAATTTGTTGATTTGAGCCAAAGCCATTAATTACGAGGAAGACCTATGTGGACTGAAAGCCCCAGCACCTGGTGGGAAAAATGGACTCGTGAAAATAAAGGAGGCTCCCTGGCTTCAGAAAGCAGGTTAAGACATACCTCTTGACTGAGAAATGATTAATTCTACGTTGTCAGGGGAATTCTGAATCATTCTAACAGCCATGTCGAACGTGAAGCCCTCCAGACTGATGTGATTCAGGGCTAGTATCTGCCCTCCTGGAAAAATGAGACATCTCAATTATCCCATCAAGGAAATGAGAAAGAGCAGGTCCTTAAAGCAGCATCTCTGGCAGTTTAAAAAGACATACCCGGTTTGATCTTTTTAGCTTTTTCAGCTGGTCCCCCAGGTATAATAGAAGATATAAAGATGCCAGGAACAACTTTGCCTACATCTTCTCCCTCATGAATGACAAAACCTGTAATCCAATGATATTAAATAAGATGATACTTAATGCTTTTGCAGCTCAGAGAGGTTAGGTTATCGGCTTGAGATCACACAGCTACCAAGTAGCATGGCTGATATCTGCACCTAGTTCCTCTGATCCTCAAACAGCTCTTTCTACTCTGCCATGACACGTGGAGAAAAGTGGATTGTCCCCTGTCTGCAAGTACAGCTAAAGCAAGGAACACAGCCCATCAGCGTGCATGGACTTTGCTCCAATACATGATCAGAGAGAGGAAACAGATGATCCTTAATCAAGTAACTTCTCTCAGTGCCTTGTTTCTTATGCGGTTCTTAAGGGTCTTCAAATGTGGTAAATACTAAGACGTGCAGAAGACTCACTATTCTTCCCCGTCATTAATTATCTAAATATATGAGAGAAAGCTTATTACGTGGTATCGGGGGAAAAAAATCTTTTTCTATCTTGTACTTAGATTTTCCACATCTGCACCCCAAAACCTCATCAGGCCTAAAAGGAAAACTTTGACCCCAAAGTCCCATTGCTTGTTAGGGATATTTAGAGAAAATAAAAAGACGTGATCACCAAAAAGGACAGGTAGGAAGGAGAGGAGAAAAGTCTAAAGGAAGATGGGACATATCACCCTTCCGCCCAGAGGGAGAAACTGGGTCCCCTCTGCCAGTCCCCTCTGGAGGCCCTCTTACCAAAACCATGGCGTGGATCCCGGTTCAATGTCACGTGCACAATTTCTCGGTCTGGTTCGGCTGTAAAGCTCCTCTTGTTATTTTGGGGCCCTAGAGGTGGAAACAAAGCCCCACGTTGTGCTTTTCTCCAAAATTATCTGAGGCTTAATACAAAAGGTGTGAACAGTGTTTCATGCACACACACATAATACTGGGCAGGGATTGCTGAACACATACTTCAGATGCACCTCACTGGGTCAGTGTCAGCTCATCAGGAGCAGAGGCTAAGGTGGGGTGGGCCATGGCGCCTGCTCTGGACGACTTACTGTAGCTGTTTGTTTTCTGCACTGGCCTTGGGACAAGACAGAATTCGAACAGGGATGTCCTTGCTGGCAGTGAAAACTGAAAGTATAGTTGCAGCACAGAGAGGAGAGAGCAAAGTCTTGCCCTCTTGGACCTCTAACAATCAGTTCAGGAACCCGGTGGCTTCTCCCAGCCCGGGTCTTGGAAGGAACCCAACGCAGAGCCTTGATGGACACTCCAATGCTGACCACATAGCATGTGAAAAAAACTCCAAATGCTGACCCACCACCCAGCACTTTCCACATCTCTCCCTCCCCCAAGGGACCATGGTGGAACCTGGCACGCAGTTCATGGAAAGAGACCCCCAGTGGTATTCCAAATCCAATCCCCAGGCTCAACGCTCATCAAATACAAAGATCTTCTCTAGTTCAGGAATCGCTTTGTCTCAATGTCCCACTAGGGACCTGCCTGGAGGATGTACGACACAGGGGAATGCTGCCTGCCCTGTCTGTTTTCTGGTGGTTAGTGGGAGATGATATTCTGGGCCTGCGTGAAGAGTTGTAAAGAAAATGAATGATGTGTTTTTCCAACCACACTCCTCCATGGCAGGAATTCCTCGCGCTGGACCAGAGTGTGGGAATCCTCTTGCCAGCACCAACACATTTCAGATCCAAGCCCAAGCCAAAGATGGGCAGCAAGGGCTCTTCCTGATCACAGTTTTGAGATTAATGTGAAAAGCAAAACGACTGTGAACATTATTAGGGAAGCAAGATGAAGTGGTGCCACAAGATTTAAAGCAAGCATCACATGTAAGGTGTCCTTTACCCTGACCTGGCCTGTGGCCTGGTCCATACCTGTGCACATGCTCCGAACAGGCAGCCCAGAGAGAGGGTCACAAGTTGTTGGCTTCTGGATCAAACACATGTTCTCCAGCTGCTCACGGCCAAGGCAGGGACTGTGGGGAAAGGTAACAAGATGAGATAAGATGCCCCAATGAGGCAACTTCCCAGCATTCTGAGTATGGGTGGTGGCCCCAGGCTCCATCGCCCAGCAGATCCATAGACATACCCCATCAGGGCCTGATCTGGTTATTAGAAGTGTGCTGGAAAACTGAAAATAGACTTACCCTATGATTCAGCAATCCCACTTCTGGGCATATATCCGGTGAAGGTTCTTATTTGAAAAGATACATGCACCCCAATGTTCATAGCAGCACTGTTTACAACAGCCAAGACATGGAACTGTGCACTGACAGATGATTGAATAAAGAAGTTGTGGTATATTTATACAATGGAATATTTCTCAGCCATAAAAAAGAATAAAACAATGCCATTTGCAGCAACATGAATGGACTTGGAGATCATCATACTAAGTGAAGTAAGCCAGAAAGAGAAAGAAAAATACCATGTGATATCACTTATTTGTGAAATCTAAAAAAAAAAAAAGATACAAATGAACTTAGTTACAAAACAGAGACAGACTCAAAGACATAGAAAAACTCATGGTTACCAGTGGGTAAAGAGAGTGGGCGGGATAAACTGGGAGTTCAGGATTTGCAGATATTAACTACTGTACACAAAATAGAAAAACAAGGTCCTACTGTAGCACACAGGGAACTATATTCAAAACCTTGTGATAGCCTATAATGGAAAAGAATATGAAAAGGAATATATATATATAAAAATAACTGAATCACTATGCTATACACCAGAAATTAACATAACATTGTAAACCGACTATACTTCAATTTTAAAAACTGAAGATAAAAATAAAAGAAGTGTACTGGGAAGAACGGCTTCAGGGGCTTTCTGTCTTAGAGGGGACCCTAGAGTCACCCAGGCCACTGTGAACTTCCCACCACCTTTCCTTTGGGTTGGCTATGCAGCCTTCAAACCTTCCATTTCCTCAACCATATAATAAGAATAATACTCCTATTTCCCAGGTGATGGCTTCTAAATGAGGTACTAATTCTAAAGCACTGACACTTTAAGTGAGTCCTGGTTTTCGGTTGTTTGCTTTCGGTTTTAGCAGGGCTGGGCAGGCTCCAGCACCCCCACTGTGATGTGCCCTTGAGTGTTTCACACAGTAACTTCCCTGCTTGATCTCTGCAGACATTCAGGTTGGCTATCCGCTAAAAATACTGAGCTAAGAACAGGAACCCTTCACACAGGCATTCAACTGGTTTTGCCGAGCCAGCATTCTAGCAAACAAAGGATGTTCTAGGTCCTAGGAGGATAATGAGTTAGGTGGGGACCCCTCCCTACCCACAGGGCCATCTCTGCCCAAGATAAGCTACGATCAGGGATGAATAAAATAAAGAGTGAGCAGGAATAACAAAATCAAAGCCACAGGACTCAGAGCCCTGGAAACAGCCAGCACTGGGCCTTGCATAGAAGGAAAGCCAGGAAGTCAACCATCTGAACAGATCCAGTGGACCTCCATCACCCAGGCTGTCCCTCCATCACCCAGGCTGTCCCTCAATCACCCAGATGGTCTCTCTATCACCCAGGTGGTCCCTCCATCATCCAGACAGTCCCTCCAACAACCAGGCTGTTCCTTCATCACCCAGGCTGCCCCTCATCACCCAGGCTGTCCCCAACCTCTGGGAGTCCACACCCACCTGACTGCTTTAAGCAGCCAGATGGAGGTGGGGATGGATGCTGGCATGCAGCCACCCACGGACCTTCTCCCTGCACCCTCGGATCTTTGATGCCAGGTACTCTTGGCAAAGAGCCCAGCACTGGACAGAGGAGCCAGAGCCAGAAGGAAGAACAAGAGCAATGGGGGAGGGAAAGCAGGTGAGGGGCAAGCACAGAGCCATTCTTCAGAGACTGGGGATGGGGCCTCATTTTGACTTGGCTCCTGTTTATACTGTGCATTCCAGCAAGTTCAACCCACATTGACTGACAACCTACCAGAAGTCAGGCCTCGGGCTGGCAAGGCACCAAGGATAAAGGCGAGCCAGACATGGACTCTGCCTTCTGGGAGCTCCCAGCCCACCGCAGGATGTGGGGTGGGTGACTTTCATGCCACCCAAAGCCAATCAAAGTGTCCAGGGAGAGAAACTGGCAGAGCACTCCTGGGTTTAAAGAAAGGAGACACCCCAGCAGTCCTGAAAGGATCAAGAAAGGCCAGGAGGACAAGGTGGCATGTGGGAGGGCCTTGCGCAGCAAAGGAAGGGCTTTTCTGCCCCAGCTGCTCTGGCCCATGTGACCCGAGCCACACATGCAACTGTATTGTTTAAAAAGGATAAAAACCAGCATCTACTGCAAATCACAAAAAGACAAAGACTGTGTGATTCCACTCAGACAGCAGAGTGAGGTCCTTAGGGCAGTCAAGTTCACAGAAACAGAAGGCAGAATGGCGGGCATCAGGGACTCAGGGAGGGGCAGTGGGGAGTGTCCTGTGATGGATGCAGGTCCAGTTTTGCAAGATAAGAAGAGTTCTGGAGATTGGCTGCACAACAATGTGAATATACTTAACACTATTCCACTGTACCCTTAAAAATGGTTAAAATGGTGAATTATATGTTATATATATTTTACCACAATTAAAATAAGCTTTTAAAAATGCAAACCTAAAGGGGAAAAAATGCTATTTACTGAAAGTCTTCGCATGCTGGCCTCAGAGCTGAGGAAAAAATCAGGCATGTTTCTGTCCTCTGGAAGTTCGCTAACAGGACAGATAAATGCATGTGATGTCTGGGTGGAGAGGAGTCGGGGCTGCTCATAAGGGAGCTGGTGGTGTCCAGGAATCACCCTTTGCCTGGGTAGTCGGGAAAGGCTTGTCAACTGAACAAAAATGCACAACCTGAAAGCTGAGAATTATGTTTTATTTGGTGGACTTTCTGAGGACTTCAAATCCGGGAATAGTAAGGGAGGAGCCAAGATATATGGGAGTTTTTGCAACAAAGACCAAGCAGTCAGAACATCAAAAGAATACTGGTAATTAAAGGAAAAAAAAAAACCCAGATATCTCAAGTTAAGGAATTTAGCTTTTTTCTGTGTATGGGAAGATGCAAAATCTGGGCTCACTGAAATCATCCCTTTGATGTGCACCTGCGCCATGCAGGGCCAGTGTCCTGTACTTCCCATCTTGAGTCTCCTCAGGGGGCACCTCCCGGGCATGGCAGGCATCCTGTTTCCATCCGGAGTTCCCTCGGGGCTCACCTTTAAAAGTGGTTGCAAGGTGATGGCTTGATGGCTGCAACTTCCTCTGTTTACTGATAGGGCAGGTAATATTCTTCATTCACAGGCTTCACGGAAAAGGTGCCGTGAAACAGGTGGGGCGGGGGCTGTGTATCAGCGTTGGCACCCCACTGGCACCCCTGTTCTAAGCCAGGCACAAAGCTGCTTGGGATTAGCAGTGGGGACGAAGCCCCATCTCTAAGGGTCAATATCTGTATACCTTCCCATCCTTCCTTTCTTGCCTCTAACCCTCTGGTCTACAGCACCACCTGCTCCTGCCACACAGGCCCTCTGCTTGTCACCTCTGGGAGTACCAAGGGGCAGGGGCTGTGTCTGTCCTGCTCACTGCTGAGTCCTCAGGGCTGGCACACAGCAGGTGCTCAACCAGTTTTTCTAGCAAGAGGAACTGGGCTTTTGCTCATGGCATGCCGGCATATCTCCCTCCCTTCTCACTGTTCCCAGACCTACGCTGGTCGAGACCTGGTGTCACAACCCCCAGGCAGCGCTCCTCCATCCCCTTCCTTGGAAATAGCCTCACTCTCAGGGGAGCCATCACTCTGTATCTGTGCCTGCCTTAAACAGTTACTCCATCCTATCCCCCTTAAGAGGGTCTCTGTTCCTACTTCTCCCCTAGAGACCAGGGGACGGGCACCGACATCAGGATGCTCACCAGACTCATCCCACCTTCAGGGTTTTATAACACCATTTAATTCCCACGGCCACCCAGTGGATGGGTATTCCTGCTACCACCACTGGACAAATGAGGAAACTGCGGCACAGGCATTAAAAACAACTAGCCCAAATCACACAGCTGCAGACAGCTGAGTAGGTGTGGGTGACAGATTTCCATGACGACGGGCTCGTCCCAGAACTCGGCCTGAAGGTGACCCTTGGCTGGGTCATCTTTGCAGCAGCCGCAGCAGAAAAGATGAACTTCCCATACGTGTCATAGGAATCAACAGAGCCAGAGGGATGTCAGCCCCTGGCCCCCCTCAGACTTTGGCCACAGCAATGGTGGGCCGGCCATTCCACATGAGCTCAGGCTCAGCTTGTGCTGGTTCCTTTCTACCCTAGAGCTTCTGGTACATCTTGAGCACCTCACTCATCCCCTTTTGCCCAAAAGTATAGGAAAGTCAGTGCCTCCCACAGACAAGATTTCACCAGAGAGGGATGGGAGCCAGGGCATAGGTGTCCACCCTCTTGATCCTTCAGACAGACAATTCCAGGGGACCTTGTCATTGGAATTAGCCCTGGGTGCCCACAATCGTTACCTTGATGACACTGCTCCCCTCTTTTTGACTTTCCTCTTTCCCCGTCTCACTCACCCTGTTCACTCCTGCTTCCTGATCTCACCTCCACAAAAACCACCTGCATGCAAGTCACCATCTAGTGCTCTGCTTCCGGGGGCCTTCCAGATGGCCAGACACCCTAGATTTTTCTTCTCATGGAAGGTTACCGTAACCTCTGACCTGAGTTATTAAGGGTTGTGAAAATCCAATATTCGTAATCTAAAATTAGAGGAGTACCCAGCGATTACTGAGGATGCCAACTCAACTTCCTACTAAGAGGTCTGGCTGCCCTGTAGGGCTGCAAATCCCCTCCTGTGCATGCCCCCTGGATGGTCCCTGGAAGCCCACCCACTTCAGGAAGGGTACTTTGCAGTCAACACATTCTCAAGGTGGCCTTGACTGAGTCACAGCTTCTTCAGGCTTTTAATCTATAAAGGGCTATAAAGTACTGTTCACCTGAGTGATAGATTAAAGAGGGCCACAGGTGCTTTGACACTCCTACTGAGGCGGGAAGCCCCATTAAAAAAAACCCGGCAGGACCCCCAGGCAGGGCCACTACTCTCCTGCCAGCACCATCTGGCTCCCTGGTCCAGCAGCTTTATCTCACTTTTTGCCTCTGACGCGGCTAACTTCTAGGAAAGCAGAGCTCACTCCTGATTGGCCCATTTCCCTCACTCCTGATTGGTTATTTCTCTCCTCCTTGATTGGTCCATTTCTACAAATCCTGTTCCTAATTAGTCAACGTTTGTTATACCTCATTTGCATATGATGTTGCAAAGTGTAAACTGGCAGCCAATAAAAGCCTGTGTAAACCTACTAATGGGGTCCAGAGCTTGGAGTGTTAACTCCTCTGGGCCTGCTGGTGTAATAAACCTGAGTTCTCCAATTCTCCAAGTGCTGCTTGGTCTCTTGTCCGGATCCAGGTTACTGTCACAGCTGAGCTGTCACAAGTGAGCTGTAACACCGAGCTGTAACACGTTTTTCTATGACACTACATCAAGAGGTGGATTTCTGCTGCCCCAAATCTGTGCTGACCCGGGACTACTTTGTCCAAGAGAATATGGCGGAAGTAATGCTGTTCCAGCTCCAGGCCCAGCCTTTAAGGAGACTGGTAGCCTCCCCTGGGGCCCTTGGAGTTCTGAGCTTCTGCATAGATGCCTGACCACCTTCCATATAGAGGTACCATGTGGAGAGGGCCTGAGACAACGTGGGGAGTGAGAAGGGCCCAGCTGAGCTCATCATCCCAGCCACCTCCACCAAGGGGCTGGGCAAGTGAAGAACACAGTCTTGGAGCCTCCAGACCAGTCCTGATGAGTCCTGTGAAGAGGAACAGAAGAATCGCCCAGCCAAGCCCTGCCTAATTTCTAACCTGGTGAAACAGAAAAACAAAATGATTGCTGTTTTTAAGCCACTCTGCTTTGGAGTTTCCTGTTACACCGCAATAGATGATTTCGCTTCATCGTTATTGAACTAGTTTGCAGTGCATGGTGAGGCACATTTGTATCAGCAGAATTTGAAGCAATCATTTCCTAAGAATTACTTTAAGATATAGTAGATGCACTGCAATTCAAATCAATCATCCACACCCTCTTGCTGAAGCAAATGTATAACTCATTCCAAAACACAGCACCTACAGCAAACTTCCACGGTCCCGGGCTGCCTGTGACTCTGTGCTATTTCTAGAACTTGCAATGTAAGTGCAATCCACCTTCTAGGCTATTTTCAAATTTATGGATCATTGTGTCATATATAAAGCTGTGCTGATAAGCTCATTACTTTCACTTGCAAATTAAATTACAAGCAATCCATCAACAGAAAAGGCAGCAGCAGTGTAGAGGTTAGGAGTCTGGACTCCAGGGCCAGCTGTCTGTGTTCAAATCTCAAATTGGGAGGAAACAGAAATTACTCCACAGGCAGTGAGGGTTCAGTGAGCTGGTGGGTCCAGTGCTTAGCACAGCACCGGGCTCATGATCAGCCCAAAAAGGCTATTGCAACGTGTTTATTTTGTTCCCTTCAATTTCATATTATCATCTAGTTCTTTCTCCACCAAAGATAGGGAAACATACTAGGAGATCATGGGATGTCTGCCCTATAGCATTTAACATGGATGTGGCCCATACCCAGCCTTCGGGGAATCTCTGTGGAATCAACTGATAGACACCCAATGAATGCATACTTCCCTTAGACCTCTGACATCCTTCAAACAATTTCTTCAGCTCTGGATTATTCCAGAGCAACAAGTACATGACGGTTTGGGCCCAGAGAACAGATGCATCCAACCCACCTGCCTCTGAGTCCCTGAGCTCCCGTCCCCTTGCTGGCTTCCACGGTCAAGTTATCCAGTGACGTCTGCACCACGCCTCCCATGGCGTCCGCCAGCCTGGGTACGAACAGCGCATTTTCTGAGCAGGACAATCTCTGAATCCAACTGAGAGGCTTGGACCGGGCCAGGTGTGCAAGACTCAAATTAGCCATTTGCAAACACTTATCATAGTCTGAAATGTGGGAGGAAAAGATACAAGTAAGTACTGACAAGAGTGACACCGGCTCCATCACTCCTGTGGCTGCAGCACATCTGGGCCCCAGGTCCTGTTCCAGCTTGTCTTTGTCTGCACAGAGGGGCCTGTTTTTCTTCATGCTGGCTCGTGATTGGGTTCCTGTGATTAGCCCTGGGAATGTCACGTATTCCTAATTAGCACTCCCTCGTGGCAGAAACCCCAGACACACAGGAAGGAGGACATGGGATGCTCCCTATCCCCTGGCAACAGACAGGACATGGAGCCACAGATCAGATGGGCGCTCACCTGGGGGCAACCACGCCGTATCACGGTGCCCACAGAACCTCGTATAAAATGAAGCACCACCACCCATTCTGCTCGCCGCCTTTACAAACCACCCTCCAAAGGTTATCTTAACAAACAGGTCTGCGCATTACACTCTGCCCTGTGGGACGTCACCTTTCATCTCTACACAGCTTAGCTGCCCTGGGAACAACATTTAAGATTTGATTTTCTGAAATAGGAATACGTATCAGATGTGCTGCGTCTCCCAGCTTTGACACGTCCCTTCCTCCCTTCATGCAGAAAGAGGTGACAAGTGATGCAAATGAAATCCCCAACATGAGACAGTGACTGTGAGTGACTCACCAGTCGCTCTTCATGTCATTCATGAGAACCTGGATTTGACAGACAGATTCCTGAATTAACCAGGATTCATACAAAGCCCAGTTTGTATTTTAAAAAAAGGGAATGATGGCTATATTCTGACCATCTATCTGTTCCTTGTTAAACCTGAGAAGGAAAGAATACTCAGGCACGTGGCGCTTGTGTGGCTCCAGTTGTGTGTGTGTGTGTGTGTGTGTTGTGTTTGTATGTTTTGTGTGTATGTGTGCTTTGTGTGCGTGTTTGTGTGTGTTTATGTGTACGTGTGTTTGGGATGTGTGTCTGTGTGTCTGTGTGTTTTGTGCTTGTGTGTAAGTGTGTGTGTGTGTGTGTGTGTGTGTGCATATCTCAAGCACAGTGAGGTACCCCACTGGGGGCGTGTCCGTGGACATTCATTTCCCCCTTTTCCTACAGTGGCGCCTGGTTCATTGCCAGGACTGTGCCCGCTGAAAAAGGTAGCCTTTAAAAAGTCCTTTTTGGGAGTGTTCTGTGTCTATGAGGCACTTGGTACCATCACTCACGTACAGTAGGCAAGGAAGGGAGGAGGACTCTAAGCGATCTGAATATGACCTGCAGCTTTTGTACAAATTGCACGGTCTCTGACTCCAGAGATTGGACCTCCAGACACAGCAGCCAAGGCAGTAACACCCACACCAACAGCCCTCGCAGGGCACAGGCTTCTATGTGCCAGGCACGAGGGTAAGCATGCTATCTGCCTTGTCTCATTTAATCCTCACAATAACCCTGTGGGGTAGGTATCATTATACCCATTTTATAGATGAGGAAAAGTAAGGTTAAGAGAGAGTTAACAGTTTGCTCATGGTCCCAGGGCTTGTTGCAGGTGGGGCAGGACTCAGGCTCGGGTCAGCGGACTCCACAGTCCACACCAGAAAATGGACATGCTGAGGACACGGTGATAAAAATGGTAACACAGGAGATTCATCCGAAGCACGCCCAGCCTTCTGACTGGTCTAAAGGGACAGTGACCTCAGCCTTAATTATGATAGATATTAATACCCACAGGAGGGCATTCTAAGGGAAGAAAGTGGTGGCAGGCTCGCAGCTCAGAGAGGTTGTGTGGGTTTCAAAGAAGCCTTTGTAGAGAGGTTAGTTTAGAGACGCAGGCAGAAGGGGGCTGTCCTCTAGAAGAGGTAGCAGAGGAGTGAGACCACCAAGAGCCTGGGTTCCGAGCAGGGCTCTGTCCCCAGCAAGAAGCCGGAGAGCATCAGAGCACCAGGGAGGAAGCTCTATTGACAGGACAAGCCACACAGGGAGGTCTGGGAATGAGAGCCCGGATGCCAAGCACTTAGCTTCAAGCATGACGCAGGGGGGCTCATGCGGCTGGTGGGAGTGCTCTAATCATTATTAGACTTCAGCTTAGTGGGCTTCAATTGGCTGGAGAAACAGTGCAGGCAGGGTTGGCTGGTAGGTAGGACAGCCAAGAGCTGATGATCTTTCAGGAACAGAAGGAAGTTTTACCAAGAACATCCCAGTGCCACTGACTTGCCAAGAAGAGTGAATGATTTCTGTCCACAGGTCAGGGGTGACTCACAATACAACTGTGGCACCAGCAAAGTAGAAGAGAAATATACAAATTGGTCTGGATGGTAAAGGCTGAGGTCTCAGTTAGTTACAGCGTTTCAAAAGCACAGACGCCGAGGGCTGTAAGGAAGAGGGAACCAGCCCAAGATCCCGGCAGCCACTGCAGGTCTGTGGAGTTTTAACAGCCACAAGTTCATCGAAAGTCCACAAGCATCCCTAAAGGCCCCTGCCACCCATCTGAAAGGGCTGAGAAAGAGCCTGTGGTCCCACTCTGTGATGCTGACACATTCAGCCTGATTTAGTCCTGAAATTACACACTTGTAAAAGCTGGGTGATTTTTCTCGCCCCGTGTCAAATATGACTATAAAATAATATGCTTGTTGAGACAATTCACAGAAGAATGACTGAGAAACACTTGGAAAATGTCCAACTTCTCAACAATCAAAGAAAGGTCAAATGAAACAACACAGAGAAATCATTTTTCCCTATGAAGTGAACCAAGAGAAACATGATAAAATCAATTCCAGCAAGGATTTGATGAAACAGGCACAATGACACTGAACATGGGAATGACTTACTCGGGAAACAGCAAGGACCTTAAAAATGTCCCAGCCTTTGCCCCCTAAATCTAACCGAGATCTAGCTTAAAGAAATAATAGAAGGTACAGAACACTTTTCTTCCAATGGTGTTTACTGCAATGCTATTTATAATATTAAAAAATGAAAAGCAAACTTAAAATCAAAATAGAGGAATAATTAAGTAAATGATTGTATTTCCACAAGAATCATCCATTCATTCATTCAAAAACACATGTATTAACCGCCTCCCACCTGAAACGCCTCTGTTCCATGCTGGAACTGTAAGGTAGCGGGACACTGCCCCTGCCCTCCAGGAACTCCCAGTCTACTGCAGACTGGAAGCAGACGTATCTACAAATAAAAAGGGCAGGACATTACAGATCAGAAGATGGAGTCTGCACAAAAGAGGGAGTGGTCAATTCCACCTGGGAAGGGAGTTGGGGGGGGAAGTCAATCAGGAGGGACTTCCAGGAGGAGGTTGTCCTGGACCTTATTCTTGGAGAATCAGACTCATCTGAGTAGTCTGAGCCTGGAAGTGGGCAGGAACAGCATTGCAGGCAGAGGCCATGTTGAGCACAAAGACCCGGAATCTGAGACATCCTCAGGCGTCCAGCAGCCTTCAAGCGAGCATGCAGTGTAGCTCGAGGGAAAAGTGGGAGAGTCATGGCAAGAAACAAGTCAGGCTTGGGGCCAGATTGAGGAGAGTGTGACATGCCATCCTAAGAATTCTGGGCTTGTCCCTGCAGGCAGCAGAGAGCCACTGACAAATTTTCAGTGTGGAAGAACGTGATTGGATTGGCCTTTTTGAAAGGTGCCTGTGAAGGCTGAGATTAGGACGAGTTAGAGCGAACACAACTCCCAGCAGAAAGCCCATTTGAGAGCACTTGGTGACAGGTTGGGTGGGAAGAGAGGGCGCAGCCCCAGATCGTCCCAGTTTCTCGAAAGGTGGGTGGGTGGTCTCATTTGAACAAGATGAAGACCATGGTGAAGGAAGCCGAGTGGGAGGGTGAGATCAGCTGAGTTTGAGGACCATGTGGGACCATCAGGGGGAGATGGCCAGTTCTCAGCTGGACGTAATCCTTGAAAACAGTGACTGCAGAGAGACTTTCTCATCGGAAGAAATTTTTTCAAAGGAAACAGGTACATGAAAAGATGTTCAAAGTGCCTAATCATCAGGGAAGTAAAAACACATCAAAACCACAATTAGATACCACCTGCACCTGTTGGCATGACTATCATCAAGAAGACAAGAAATAACAAGTGTTGGGTAGGATGTGGGACAAAAGGAAACGTTTGTGCCCTGCTGCTGGGAATGTAAATTGGTACAGCTATTATGACAAACAGTATGGAATTTCTTCAAAAAATTAAAAATAGAAATACCGTATGATCTGGCAATTCCACGTCTGGGTATATATCTCCAAAGGAAATGAAAACACCAACACTAACTGGAAATGAAAACAGTAACCCCCATGTTCATTATAGCATTATCCACAACAGCCAAGACGGGAAAACAACCTAAGTGATCCTCAATGGATGACCAGAAAAATAGAATGTAACACACACACACACACACACACACACACACACGGGTATCATTCAGCCATAAAAAAAGAGAAGGAATTGTCATTTTCAATAACATGGATTGACCTTGAGGGCATTATGCAAAATGAAATAAGATAAAGATAAATACTGTATTTTCTCACTTTTATGAGATGGTAAAAAAAAGCTGAACTCATAGAAACAGAGTAGAATGGTTCTTGCCAGGGGCTGAGGGCTGAGGGAACTGAGGAGATGATGGTTAAAGGGCATAAACTCCCAGGTATAAGATGACCAAGTTCTGGGGATCTAATGCATCCCATGGTGACTATAGTTAACGATACTGTATTATATACTTGAAAGTAAAGAGAGTCGATCTTAAATGTTACTACCACAAAAAGAATGGTAATTGTGTGACAGGATGTGTTAACTAACTTATTGCGGTAATCAATTTGCAATATATATATGTATCAAATCATCACATTGTATACCTTAAACATGTCAATAATTTTGAAGCTGAGAAAATAAAACAAAATAAAATGAAATAACAGGCACCCAAAAAAAGAAAGAAGAAAAATTGTCTAAAATAATCCTTGTAATACAAATGTTAGATTCCCATAAACTCCTATGATGGTAGAATTTGCAGTTTGAAAAAAAATAGTATAATATGAGCAAAAGAGGCTTAAAAGGACTAATTTTACCACTAAGCCCATGGAGCCTTTATAAATATTTAATGTTCACTGATATCAGGCAATAAAATCATTGATGATGTTTCACACTGGGTCTCGGCAATAGCAGGTAAGACGGAATCAATTTACATTCACCATCTCCATCATGAAAGTGCTACTCTGTGATTTCAATAAAATATTTATATATTTATTTGGTTTTGCTGCAAAGACTATGCCAGCTTTATCTTCTATATTTGGTTCTGCCTCTGAATGTTTCACGATTTTGTTTCCTAGTTGATCCCGTGACCCAGGACCCCAGGGCCCAGTGACACAGCTCCCCTGTGAATTTGTCGGCACCAAACAAAACACCCATGAGCAGGAGGTGCTGTGACTTACTCCCCTGGAGCCATGAATGCCAGACATGCCTTCTAGAGCTAAAAGCAGCGCGCGCGCACACACACACACACGACCCTGTTGGAGTGTAGCAAAACCTGCCAGACAGCCAGCTGCTCAACTGAGGACACCGAGGCTCAGAGAGGGCAAGGA
This sequence comes from Vicugna pacos, assembly GCF_048564905.1. Lineage (NCBI taxonomy): Eukaryota > Metazoa > Chordata > Mammalia > Artiodactyla > Camelidae > Vicugna > Vicugna pacos. The sequence goes on along the minus strand of NC_132997.1, from coordinate 38,690,397 downwards.
GCTATCCAAAGTCACACAGCAAGTAAGTGGCACTGCTCTGACTCTACTGGACTGGACTCCAGGGTCCACATTTCAAGCCCAGGGTTCCCAAAGGTTCATGTGCATCCAGATCACCTGGGTTCTTTTTCAAATGCAGATTCTGATTCAGGAGCCTGAAACTCTGCACCCCTAGCAAGATCCCAGGCGATGCGTATGCAGAGACCACTCTGAATACAGACGAGCGAGACCACTATGTTATATTGTTCCCTTTTGTAACTGAAGAAGAAACAACGGCGAGAGATCAACAGCACACGTGATATATCCCAGCACTCAAAGCCAGACCTCACTAGACTGAGAAGATAGTGTCTACTCACCAGGTGTAACTCCGGGAGAGCTCATCTGAGCGTTAAACCCATGCTGGGCGCAGCAGAGTCCCAGTAAATATTTACAGGTCTTGGCTGAATCGGTGACAAATGTGTGCTTTTTCCCAGTGATGCTGCTTGTGATGATGAACTTCTTTCGCTGAAGGAAGCAAACACAGACTTTAATGTTTCGATCATCCTTACCCATCCACGGAAGCACAACTATCCAGAAAATAACCAAATGCGGAGCCGTCAGTTGGATACGAATGGACTGGGCATCTAGAGGTAGGTGGCAGATGTCTGACTACGGCCCGATATTTTTTCTTAGACCAAAGACAACCCCTTTTTTTTTTAATTTTTCCCTTCATTCATAAATCAAATGTTTGTTTATTAGGCATTTGCTATCTGCCAAGGAGTGTGCTAGCTGGAAAGAATGTGAAATGTGTTCACTACATGCTTGGCCCTCAGCAAGGAGTGAATATAATCCTCAATGTGCATTTTGGGGTTTTTGCATCTTTTTTTTTTTTTTGAAGTATAGTCAGTTACAGTGTGCGAATTTCTGGTGTACAGCATAATGTTTCAGTCACACATATACATATATATAGTCGTTTTCATACTCTTCTTCATTAAAGGTTACTATGAGATATTGAATAAAGTTCCCTGTGCTACATGGAAGAAATTTGTTTTTATCTATTTTTATATATAGTGGTTCATATTTGCAAATCTTGAGCTCTCAGTTTATCCCTTCCCACCCCCCTCTCCCTCAGTAACCATAAGACCATTTACTATGTCTGTGAGTCTGTTTCTGTTTTGTAGATGAGTTCATTAGTGGCTTCTTTTTTATTTTTTCAGATTCCACATATGAATGATATCCTATGGTTTTTTTCTTTCTCTTTCTGGCTTACTTCACTTAGAATAACAATCTCCACTTCCATCCATGTTGCTGCAAATGGCATTATATCATTCTTTTTACTGCTGAGTAGTATTCCATTGTAAATTTTTTTTTTCCCACAGCTTCTTTATCCAGTCATCTGTCGATGGACATTTAGGCTGTTTCCATGTCTTGGCTATTGTGTATAGTGCTGCTGTGAGTATTGAGGTGCATGTATCTTTTCAAATTAGAGTTCCCTCTGGATATATGCCCAGGAGTGGGATTGCTGGATCATATGGCAAGTCTGTTTTTAGTTTTTTGAGGAATCTCCATACTGTTTTTCATAGTGGCTGCACCAAATTATATTCCCAACCAACAGCGTAGGAGGGTTGCCTTTTCTCCACACCCTCTCCAGCATTTATCATTTGCGGATGATGGTTTTTAAAGATGGTCATTCTGACTGGTGTGAGGTAATACCTCATTGTAGTTTTAATTTGCATTTCTCTGATAACTAGTGATCTCAGTTTGAAAGGCCAGTAAATATACCTGTAATTTTCATTGTACAAAATCCCAGAAGTTGAAGGTACAATCTCAGCTAGCAGGGTTACAGAAAAGAGAAAAACACATATGTATTTTCATGTTTCATGGTATTATGTGCCAGGCTCTGTTCTGAGTGTTTTCTGGGTATTGATTCATTTCATCCTCAAAGCTACGGAACAAAGGAGACACCATCATTATGCTCTTTCTACAGATGAGGGACCAGACCAAGACTTCTCAGAATGCAGCAGGAATTGAGGTCACATCACATCATAAATGTGCTTCCCCACATTTATACCGTCAAAGCCCACACATATCTATTAAAAAAAATGATCCACACACAAACTGATATTTGCACATCTCACTGGGATACACTGGAGAGGATTATCTATATGGGGTTAGATTATCTGTAGGGAAAAAAATTCTTGGAACAAAATCTGTAACTTTTACCAATATATAATTCTAAATAAGAACAATAAAATACAAAGTAGGAGAGATTATATTATATATAAATTTATATATAACTTCCAAATAAAATCTCTATTCTACATATTTCAGTAAGAACCTTGAGTTTGCTCCTACAAGGTCAACTATAAATGCAGGGTTTATGCTTGAAAGGGCTCCCTGAATCCCATGATCCTTTTTAATACTTATCCCTTTTAATTCATGAGAGTCAGCAGTCCCAAGAAACTCCATTCACACAGTCAGATATTAACAAAAGGCAGATAACTATTCATTGCTTTTCCTTCAAGAAACTCCTTTTTATCATTAACCTAATTTCAAATAATTTGAGCATTCTCTAAATATTCTTTTCTTTTATTAACAGTGTTGACCCTCCTTATATGAATGTGAATGGATTTTGAATCCAATTGAATTCTACTACCTGTAATATTTTTTCATATAATGTGTTTTCTCAAACATTCATAGATGTTGTCCTACTGGCTTTAATAATTCTTCCTTAGTATTCAAATTATAATAATGCCTAAACTCCACTAGCTGATCACTTTATGCACAGTGTTCCAAAGCGGAATATTTGCTTAGAATCCAACCACTTTGTCAGTATGCACTGATATGTTTTCGTATAGTCTTGACAATTTTATATCAAGTTCATTCGGGTATTAAAAATTTTTAGATAAGTCATTTTAAAAAAATTGAATAACTCTTACAGACATAAAAAACAAACTTATGGTTACCAATGGGGAAGGGGAGGGTGGAGAGGGATAAATTGAGAGTTCAGGATTTGTAGACAGTAACTGTGAATATAAAATAAACAACAAGGTCCTGCTGTATAGCACAGGGAACAATATTCAATACCTTGTAATGGCCTACAATGAGAAAGAATATAAAAAGGTATATATGTGTATATATATATATATGTGTGTGTGTGTGTGTGTGTGTCATTAGGCTGTACACCAGAAATTAACACAATATTATAAATCAACTATACTTCAATTACAAAAATAAAACTAAATTAAATTAATGTCATCTTTTCCTAAGCTTTGAATTATTAAACAATTTATTGAGTGCCAAAAAATCAAATAACTCTTCTTTAACAAATCTGAAAAGAGGATCATTCACAAACACACATACACATGCCAATCTTTCTTTCAGCTCATAAACTCTTGGCAAACTCTTGTCCTTTTGGATATCAGCGCTCTAAGGTATTAGACACTGCAGGGAGTAGAATTTTTATCTTATTTCTTGGCATAAAGCTGACAACAGTCTTGACTGTAGTGATTTGGATTTTTTTTGGATTTTTTTTTCCATTTTGATAACATCATTTAATGGGAAATTCGAATCTGCAGGCCAGCTTTCACAGAGGCTTGGTGCTCTATGAATAAGACGACGTATAACTTGAATCTCAGGGCTTTCAGCACAAGTACGAAAAATTTATTTACATCCCTGTTGTTGCAGAACAAAAATACTTGGTGCTTCTGTAACAGCATGTTTGTTTAAAAGCATCAGATCACCATTTCAAATATTTCATCCCCAGTAGTTTCATTGTCATTGCTGTTTTTTCACAGGCTCGTTTGTTTGATTTGACACATCCTTGCAGAATAATAATAATCTTCCAGATAGAGGCAGATGTGCCATGAAGCTAAGGAAGCCAAAGCTCTAGCTCCCTACTTGGAAGACTGTTTCCAGGGAGGGTCCTGGCAATCGACGTCTTCATGTGTTCTTATAAAATGTGGAAAGTAAGATGTTTTCACCACAATCCATTATGACCATGGACTCTTCTTTCTGCTGCAACTGATTCTTACTTTTCTCGCCTTAGGTAACGTTGCATGGTGGGGAAGCAGAGCTCACTAAGGAGAAGTCGAGGTGGGGCTACATTTTGTGTAGATTTAATGGGATTTATTTATGCAGTTTGCAGTCTCTTCTGCAATAGTTTATTGTCAGGCATCCCAGAATACTCCTTCCATTGGACCAACTCACCCAAAGTCTCAGCATAAAGATACAGGACCAACGGCCATGTGAAATTGACCATGCCCTACAGTACCCAGCACCGGAAGTATGCGGCGTCAGCCCAGGAGGAGCATGAGGTTTGACATGCACAGACCCAGAGGCCAGTCTGGGAGAAATATTTTCAATCATCAGAAATGGAAAACTTATTTAAGTCTCAAAAACACCTAATTAAGTGGAAGTCTTATCCTAGTAGGGATATACTTTATAATTGCATATCTTGCATTGCCAATATAGCACACAGTTGTTTTTTTTTTCTTTTCTTGATGGATTCACACAATATGGAATTTTCTGGTTGTTCTGTGTTGGTAGCACAGAAACCTGTAGCAGCACCACAAAGAGCAAGTATGTCTCAGTTGCAAAGCTGCATGTTTTATGCATCTTATCAATAATAAAAACAACTTTCAATCAGCCTCACTAGGAGAAAGACTAAATTATGTTTCTCTCCTCTGTAGGGAAAATGACATTATAAAGTATCATCACATAGAAAAGTAATCAGAGCGTATGCCACCAAAAATTTGAAAGAAAAAAAAAAGAATTATAGAGTTGATCAGGGAGTTCATTAATTAGAATATTACTTTTTGAGCTTCTGTGATTTTGCAGTAGTTGTTCAAGCTTTTTTAAATTCACAAGTTGTGGTGATTTCTTTTCTCATTTGAAATGAACAGTCACCTTAAAACCTTGTTTGTATTTGGAACTTGATGTTCTTGCTCTTAAAGAGAGCCCTGCAGAGCCTGGATTCTCCCAGCTTTCATGGATTTCTCTTCAGACATTGTAACTAGTGCTAATAGCCAAAAGCAGTTATTTACACAGGTGGGGTCCTGGTTCTACAATGAACACTTTCTAGATTGAAGAGGCCTCTGAAATGATGTCTCTGTCACAGACAGGCGGCCGATGCATCTGCGAATCACACTTGTTGAAAAACGGCATTTTTCTCTCCTTTCTTTGCTACTTCTCTCCAGGCTGACAAAAAAAACCAACGTCTGCAATTGTTTGAAGCGTTTTGGCTTCCACTGTTAATTAGGCAAATTTGAAACTAGTTTCCTGAGCTCATTCTTGAATGGTTCCTAGAGTTCCCGTATTTTGCTTACAGAAGCTCGAGGAGTTCAAGTCATTTTCTGTGTAAGATGCCTGGTTTGTAGCAAGTAGATGACGATGTCACTTTCCAGGATGAATTTTCCATTAAAAAAGGAACTTTATGCCGAGGAAGAGGCTGATCATCAGAACGTGGAAATCCTAATTAATGACAAGGGTGTTTTTAAGCTACTCAGTTTGTTTGGAGAAAATTTCCAGCTTTAATCGAGAAATTGTCTGTGGTTGTGGGGAAAATAAATATCCGTAAAACTGAAACCAACTTAAATATAAAATACTTTAGGAGACTGTTACATTTTCTGGCTTCAAAGAACTCTGTTTTTCAAAATTACTCTGTAGGTTGTCTGCATTTTTACAAATGTTTTAAAACAACTTACATTGAGAATTCTGAACAATTAAACATGAGATAAAGAAAACAGGAAGTGATGATGCAAAGGTATTGCATAAATTCAACAATTAAAATTCTTCAAATAATCTTTCAGTTGAATTAAAGTAATTTGACTCATTAAGATTCCGAAACATTCACAAATATAAATATCAAGTGCTTTTACAGAAGGTCAGAAATATTTGGGGCAAAGTCAGTTTCCTGATATTATAAAGGCCACTTTAATGAACTCAATTAAATTATGCTCAATCATCATTTATTTTTAGATGTAAGCTTTTTTCCCTAAAGACAAACAATACTTTATTGTGAAATCCTATCAAGAATCACACTTCAACGGTACGTTAACTTCAACAGCTAAGATGGGAAAACACAAGAAACACTGAGAAAATGAATAAAACTGATTATGTTCTACTTAGGGAACTCGAACATCAGATAATGATGACAAAAAGCAAAACCAAAGAATCAGGTAATGGAAAAAAAAATTAAAAAAAAGCTCTAGTTAGTGTGAAAAAATTTTTAAACCACAAGAAAACTTAAGAAAAGAAAGAAAAACTAAAATTTCTCCTGGGCCACAAGTCACAAAACTTTATGTTTGATAATGAAATCACTGCTGACGTAACAGCATACTGACTGGGATGACCCACAGGACAGGAGGGGCCATTACCTACTGGACATTAATCTGCTCTGGACACACACATGTTTTTGATGCCACGTTTACTATAAATAAATTCAGGAACCGTGACTACTCCAGCAAGTGGTGTTCAAACGTTATTTCAAACATTGTACATTTAATAGGGGTTTTGGGGGTGGGGGCGTTAAAATAAGGCTTTTATAGTTTCAATAGCTGTCAAAGATTTGCACACTTGTTGTCCACGGGAGACAGGCCGGATGCCTGGGCACAATGTGTACAAAGGGAGAATTAAAATACAAGGAAAATGTTTCAAAACTTTACAGACTTCACTGTACCCGCAGTATACACTCTCCTCCCCCATCGCCCACCTCCGACCTTGCTCTCAACATCAGAAGATTCCCCAAATTAAGAGAACTTCACCCAGAGGGAAAGTGTAGCCCTTTAGGCCAATCGCTGTCCATGGGGGTGAAGGGGGACTGGGTGAGGGGTTGTAGAGAAGAAATGGTCTCCTGGGGACCCTCAAATCCCCTGGTAGATTCTTCCAAACATGCCACAGTGCATCAGAGCACAGGTTAGCTGACGGGCTGTGAGCTTATCTGCTTAGGAGATCACCTGACCCGCTGCTCCTGTAAAGGGGTTAACAGATCAAAGGCAAAGGAAGCCCAGGTCAGTATCAACTGAGCCACACTCACATAAGCCAAAATCTTTTCAATTTCTCTCCACTGAAACCGTAAAGTTGCAATTCTGCTGTTGTTTCTCACTTCGTATACTATGACACCCTTGGCACAGATTCCCAAGGCCATCTCCCCTTCTGGCCTCGTCTTCTCTGGGAGAACTTGGTAAACCAGCACACCGTATTCTGGGAGCTGCTGAGTGACCTGGAATGAGAAAAAAGCCAATTTAGAACAGACAGGCAAATTGGTCTAAAATAATGGATTTCAAACCACTCCATGAAAAACACCTCTAAACAGATGGTCTGGGAAAAAAAGAGCAGGGTTGCCAAATATGTTAGGAAACACTGAGCGAAACAAATCTCCTTACTACAGAATTTCTCTGCACCTCTAATATGGTAATGTTTTCCTGTTTTATTAGCCCAAGGAATCCTTTCCTAAAGGAGTACTTTAAGACACTTGGAACACAGTTATGAAAATGATTCAATAAAGGAAGAATATTCTGAACAAGGTTGTAGAATTCAGACTATTCTGAGTCATCTCAAGGTAAGGGGTTCCTTTTTCCAGAGTCTACTGCGGTATTATCTGATGCAACCCCTTTGTTTCACAGATGGAAAAACTGAGGCCCAAGCACAAAAAGCAGCCTTCCAAAGGATCAGCATCACTGTTAAAGCAAGATGAGCCATGAACATCCTGCAGAGAAAATGACCAATCAGGTGCCTTGGTGGGGTCCCCAGAGCCCATGACCTGTTTTCAGTTTACCAGGTTAGGAGGTGGAATTTTGTCATGGGTCAGTCAGAGCTGGGGACTGCACCAGGCCAGCCACATTGTTAGGAGGCTGGAGCAAATGCAAATATTTTTATGTCTGAATGGTAATCACATCTCTATCATTTTCCTTTTCACCTGGAGGACACGAGTCCTCACCAGAAGGTTGACGCACCTGGGCTCACAGCAGCGACATCTTGCTCCAGGCGTGTGAAACTCTCATAAGGGTTTCATTGGTGAGCTCTAATTTCCCATCTCTACCCCCAAACAGAGGGCTGTCTGTCCTGTCCAATCTCTCTCATCCCCAGGCACAGTGACAAAAATGAGGACAAATTATGGCTTTTGAGAGCTCCTTTCTCAGGCTTCCTGCTGACCTTTCTCCCTTTGCTGATAAACGATATGTGTATAGAGGTCACGCTGCCTGCAAAACCTACAACTCTTTATGTGACCTTTATCGAGTGTCTGGCCCCTAAACCTCCCTGCTTTTCTTAACTTTGGAGACACTCTGTCACCATCATCTTCATCATCATCATCATTCAAAACAATATTCACTGGACTCTGGTTCTGAAGTATCCAATGGCCAGACCAGGCATGTGCTTAAAGTATGACAAAGCAAGGCCATCCCAAAACAACTAAGTAAATTCTTTTAAAGAATTTGATACGATACATCTTTTAAAAAATTGAAACATTAAAATAGTCCCCATTAGAATAGAAATGTCTTTGCTAGACTTGCTTATATTTTTTTAATTGTTTAGTATTTTAAAAAAAATTTTAATCATGTAGAGAGGGATATGATACTGAAGTATTTGGAGCCACGAAATTCTTAAAATGGTAAAGTGCCATTCTGAACGTTCTCCAAGCATTCTTTCATTTAATCTTCACAGCAATCATAAAGATAGGTGGCACTCTCTCTCTTCAAAGAAAAACATGGTACAGGAAGCTTAAGCAATCATCAAAGGTCCCACTTGGAGCCAAACATGGAAACATGAATCTGTTTGCCTTTTTTTTTTTTTCAGGTGGGTTTTTTTTTCCCTCTTTTTTGTTTTTTGTGTGTGTGTGTGTGTGTTTTTTTTTTTTTGGTGGAGTGAGGTAACCAGGTTAATTAATTAGTTAATTAATTTTTTGATGGCAGTACTAGGGATTGAACCGAGGACCTTGTGCATGCTAGGCATGCACTCTACCACTGAGCTATACTCCCTTGAGTCTGTTTGCTTTTGAGTCTTCACTCTTAATGACTAAAATACAGTTTCCATAAAGTCTGGAAATATCAGTAAATATATGTAATGTCATTAAGTGCGTCTTCAGTCTATAAAAAAATAAATAATAATATCTATGTCTCCATGCTCTGCTAAGGAATCTTCTGGGGCACCTCTCCTCCTCCACAGTGTTGCTACTGCTGATTTTCCTCTCTGAGGGTCCCTTCATCTCCTTAGATCTGCGTAGGTCCATCTCACTGGTTTCCCCTTATCCCTCCAGTGGGCTGCAAAGTTAAGATTGGACTCAGGCTCTCCTGGCTCCCAGCCCACCCAGCACACTTGCTGTACTCAAAACTGTCAGAACAAATAGATTGTTTCCAGATACTCTTCAAGAGATTTACATAGCAGCACTATTTACAATAGCTAAAACATGGAAGCAACCTAAATGTCCATCGACAGACAGCTGGATAAAGAAAATGTAGTGTATATATATATATATATACATACATACACACAATGCAATACTACTCGGCCATAAAAAATAATAAAATAATGTCATTTGCGGCAACATAGATGGACCTGGAGATCATCATACTAAGTGAAGTAAACCAGAAAGAGAAAGAAGAATACCATATAATATCACTTATATGTGGATTTAAAAAATAGACATAAATGAACTTACTTATAAAACAAACAGACTCACAAACACAGAAAACAAACTAATGGTTACCAGGGGGGGAAAAGGGGTGGGAAGGGATAAATTGGGAGTTTAAGATTTCAGATACTAACTACTATATATAAAATTGATAAACAACAGGTTTATACTGTATAGCACAGGGAACTCTATTCAATGTCTTGTAGTAACCTATAATGGAAAAGAATACAAAAACAAATATGTGCATGTATATGGCTGAAACATTTTGCTGTACACCAGAAATTGACACAACATTGTAAACTGACTATACCTCAACAACAACAAAAAGTAAATGAAAGAAAAAAGAAAAAAAGAGATTTCGACCAATTCATATCCTTTGACCCTGGGACTCTGTCCTAAGAAAACATACTGGATAATCAAGACGAACCCTTGATCACAGTGGTATTTGGTGCTGACTTGCAGAATTGGGTTTAGAGGGGTTAGTTCCTGTAGGTAAATGGTTTCCTAAAGATAGCACTGCCTTAAAAGAGATTATCAGGGAGGCTTTACAAAGGATGCTTACAAAGCATTTGTAATTATCTGGGGAATGCATATGTTACAATGCTAAGTAGGGGAGAAATACTGGGTATAACTGGTGTGACTTCAATAGCAAAAAGGAAAAAAAAACAGAAAAGAAAGAAAATATTTTAACAGCATATTTTGCAACCTCTGGTTAGGTGGGAAAAATGGTTCCATGGTTTAAGAAGTTTGGAAAATACTGAGTTAACCTGGAGCAGGTTGTTCTGGGACTGACACGCTAATGTAGCTGTGAATCTTGCAAAGAGAGTGTGTTACTCAGCGTTCCCCAAATTGGACTTCCGCCAAGACTCTTCCTAGTGCAAGACGATGAACTAGCAGAATTAGTCATTGGTGACCCAGAGGCCAACAGGAGCTATCTGATAATGGAACAGACAGCCATGAGATGCTCTAATTAAATAATCCAGCAACTGCTTATGGAGTAACTGGGCCTTGTGGGGGTCTCTGGGGATCCCAGGCTTTCCAACATTTACAACCTAGTAGAGGGGACAAGAAAGGAACAAATGACAGCCATGAAGGGTGTCAGCAATAGGTATCAACATTGTTCACAATGTTCTTAACCTTCGACCCTGTAATCACACTCATGACAGTCTCTCCCCAAGAAATTAAGCACAAATGCAGCTAAAGACTTATGTAGGAAAAAAATAGTTATCTCAGTATTGTTTAAAACAGTCACATATTTGAAACAATTTATGTGCCAAACAACAGAGTATTGAGAAAAAATTTAGGATACACCACATGCTGATTCAAAATAAAGATTCAAAATTTTAGAGGGATGGGATTATTAAAAAAAGCCACAAAAGTGACTACATAGTATAAATCCAATTTTAAATATATATACATATACACGTTACTGCTTAAAGAGAGGAGGATGAATATACCCAAGTGTAATTATATTATCTCCATGGGGCAGAATCACGAGCAAATGGTTCCTCTTAAAATCACGGGGAAAAGGACTTGGTTAATAAACACTAGCCCTAACAGGAGGACTCGCAACGTCACCAAGCCCTCTCTAGTTCATATCTGCTCCGCGGGCAGGCCCAGTATTAGCAAGCCTAGCCAACCGCCGAGGGGAACCACGAAAGCCTGTGTTTCCTGAAACCGGTGAGATCACTTGCAAATCAAGTCAAATCTATTCAGTGTTTTCCATCAAAGACGGAAAAAAAAAATAGAGATGATCATACTAAGTGAAGTAAGTCAGACAGAGAAAGATAAGTATCATATGACATCACTTATATGTGGAATCTTAAAAAACTCACAAATGAACTTATTTACAAAACAGAAACAGACTCACAGACATTGAAAACAAACTTATGATTACCAGTGGGGAAAGGGGGAGGTGGAAGAGATAAATTGGGAGTTCGGGATTTGTAGATACTAACTACTATATATAAAATAGATGAACAACAAGGTTCTAGTATGTAGCACAGGGAACTATGTTCAGTATCTTGAAATAAACTATAATGGAAAAGAACTGGAAATATATATATATATAACTGAATCGCTTTGCTGTACACCTGAAATTAACACAATCTTGTAAATCAATAATACTTCAATTAAAAAAAAATCGCCTGCGTTTCTGCTTATGAGATGATGGTTTCCTTTACAATCACTTGTCATCATTCAACCAGAGGAAGGAGGGACACAGTGAGCCCGGCACTCTAAGCTGGGGCTTGGGCAGAGGCAGGTCCCATCATCCACCTGCAGGAGCCCCTGCACACCTGTGCCCTTGGCCTCTCTGCTGGCTCTGCGGTCCTGTGGCCACTCTCCATCGGACGTGCTGATGTCTTTAAAGTCCCCACTTGTCCCTGGTCAAGGGAAAGCTCTTGACAGGGAACATCGGGAAGGCTGAATTATGGAATGCAGTGGGCGCCTTTCTACCAGGGATTCTCAAATGAAAGGCTTGAGGGTTTACACTGTGCTGGGTGTGGCAGACAGTTCCAAGAGACCGACCAGAAAAAAAAAAAAAAAGATAGACCTTACTTTGGCAGATTAAAAGCAAGAAAACACAGACAGAATATTTCTGCCTTGGGAGATTTTGTGCAGAGAAATGTACAAAGCCTGGAGCTTCCTTTTGAAACTGCTCCCCAGCTGCAAATGCCCCACCAGGTACATCACCCTGGCGAAGCTGGGGGCCTCCTCTTACTTGTCGCACTCGCTCCATCAGCACAGGCAGGGCGGCCACTCCCTCCCAGCCTGATGTAATAACTGGTGCTGTTATTCCCATCGGGCAGTTATCACAGTATTGCAGGCCTCTGGGTACCCATCTGTCCTCCCTAGGAGACTTGGGGACTCCCTGCGAGCAGGGAGCATGTCCCTTCTGTCTCCGGTTCCTACTGTGCCTGACCCACTGCAGGTGTAAGTTATGCAGTGAGCAAAGGCTATTTGTCGGAAGTTCTGTATGTGCCCACAGACATAAAGGACTGAACTATCGCTGCTTTTGCTAAAGGGCCAAAGACAGAGTGGACCAGAGCTGCACCCAAATGTATGGGGCACACCCTCTGTGCTGTGCTGAGAACAGGTGCCCACAAGGCTGCAAATCTGAGGTCTTCCAATGGCTTTGCTTTTTGGCTCACACCCGAGTTTTGTACTTCAGTTGCCCCAAACGTCTCTATGAGAAATGCGTTCTCCCCACTCATGCAAAAGTGACTGTGAGCTCTGAGGTTGAAGAAAGGCCCTGCTACACCCACTCCAGCCACGAAACCCTACTCATTCGGGGGAATCACTTCCAATGCCATCTACTTCCAGAAGCCTCTCCTTGGGTGACGGAGCTGCCTTCCTCCCAAAGTCTTAAGTGCCTTGCTCATACCTCCTTGTGGGTCTGAGTACATCCAGCCCCAGAGAAATCTCCAAAGGAGATTGCTGATTGCACGCCTTTGAACACCATCATACCCTCTCAAGAGTCCAAAGGCCTCACCCTCAAGAACTCCAGCTCGGCATCCTCTCCCCAGAGCACAGGACTCAGACGGTGCATCTCTGAGACTTCGGCTTGGACCTGGAGAGCCGTCATCCTCTCAATCAGACTTGCAGGGATGTAATCTTCAACTCGAAAATAGGCTTTATTTTCAACCTGCTGGAAAGATGCAGAAGAAAAAGGGCACGATCAAGATGCCTTCGATGGGACTCCGAGAAGAACAGAAGCCTGACTGCAGTCAAACCCCAGTTAGGGCCCCAGGGCAAGGATGCTCCTTTGAAGTGCCCACTGGTCTATCTTTTTCTACCATATGAGATACTAGCTTTTCCGTCTGCATGTGCTACTGTCCTCTACTCCCAAGGGAAGTCTTGGCTGTGGCACCATCTCTCCGCAAGAAAGTGATCGAGAAGTCGCCCCCTGAAGAAGAGAAGATTTGACACTCTCCATTCCTGCCCCAGGCCCGAATCTTCATCAGATCTGCTCTTTCAGGGACTGGAGGCTGCAGCCCCATCAGGAACTGTGGAAAGATGGTCATGACTGAGCACCGCTTGCTGCCTGATGGTTCCCTGGTCCAGACTCTGGGGCAGGGAGAGGAATGAAGAAGTTTGGCAGAAGTGGTCTCGGGGTTCACTGTAAGGAAGGAGGGAGGCAGGACTTGGCAAAAGGAGAATGTGACCCTTCCCTTGTATTCCTGAATCAGCCTGTCCTGGTCTCAGGCAGCCCCTCCCAGCCTAATCTTGGGCAAGACCATTCCCCGCAGCCAAGAGCAACTACCTGTGAAGAGGGCAGCTGGGAGTAGGGAGCATGTGGCTTCTCAGGGCTAAGGATGGGCAAGTTGGTCAGATGAGGGGGTCTGAAGGGAACAGCACAGGTCCATGACCCCCTCATGCTCCTAACATAAGCACAGGCCTGTCCCCATGAGGCTGTGGACTGAGAATCCTCCAGCCTAGAGCTGGTGCATGCTGGCTCTGGCTCTGAGCTCAGCTCAGAGACGAAAAGGGGAAGACATTGCTCAGCAATCTAGTGCATGAAAAAATCATTCAGAATATTATCAGAATGGCCAAAATCCAGAACACCAAATGCTGACAAAGATGTGGAGCAACAGGAACTCTCATTCATTGCTGGTGGGCATGCAAAATGGTACAGCCACTTTGGAAGATGCTTTGGCAGTTTCTTACAAAACTAAACATCCTCTTACCATAAGATTCAGCAACATTTGCTCATCGGTATCTACCCACAAGGAGCTGATAACTTATGTCCACACAGAAACCCGTATGTGGATGTTTATAGCAGCTTTATTCATGACTCCCAAAACTGGGAAGCAAGAGATGTCCTTCAGTAGGTGAATGAATAAATAAACTTTGGTACATCCAGCCATGGAATATTACCCTGCGAGAAAAGGAAATGAGCAATCAAGCTGAAAAGACATGGAGGAAACTTCAATGTATATTACTAAGTGAAAGAAGCCAGTCTGGAAAGTCTACGTACTGTATGATTCTAACTATATGACGTTCTGGAAAAGGCAAAACTATGGAGATCGTAAAAAGATCAGTGGTTCCCAGGGGCTGGGGGGAGATGGAGGGATGAACAGACGGAACACAGAGGATTTTTAAGACAGTGAAACTACTCTGAGTGATACTGTAATAGTGGATATAAGTTATTACAAATTTGTTCAAGCCTGTAGAGTATACAACACCAAGAGCAAATTCGAATATCTACTATGGACTCTGGAGGATAATGATATGTCAATGTCAGTTCATCAATTGCAACAAACGCACCACTCTGTTGGGGGACATGGCTAGTGGGGAAGCTGTGCGTGTGTAGGGGCAAAAGGGTATATAGGAAATCTCTGCTCCATCCACTCAATTTTGCTGTGAACCTCAAATGGCTCTAAAAAAAGTCTATTAAACATTAAATTTTAATTTAGGACTTTGACCTCTCATCTTATTGCTAGGACTACGTCCTAGAGAAGTCCACATGCAACTCAAAGGAGTCCAGCACAAACAGGTATTTCTATGTCATTTATTTAAAAAAGAAAGATCAGAAGGAACTGAAACAAGAATAAGAGTAATCCTTACCACTTACACCGTGCTTCTGGGCGATGCCCAAGAGTGAGAGAACAAATAAGTAAAGAAAGGTCCGGTCCTGCTGAAGCATCGCGTGTGGCCATCCCAAATGTTCATTAGGAAGGCCAGGGGAAGACACGCACCATTGAGCGAGAAAGCAGAATGCAATCTGAATGTGACAGTGTTTACAACTGCATAAAAATCCCTGCGTGTGATCAAAGGCTGGAAGAGAAGTCTCCCAGAGGAAAGTTGTTCTGCTGCGATGATGTGATGAAGGAGATTTATTTTTTGTACCAAACTGTCTTTGTCTCTCTTTTTAAAATGCAAATGTAATCATGTTACTTCCCTGCTTAGAATTCATCAGTGGCTCCCAGTCTTTCACTGCAGTGGTTTCCAAATTCTTTTTCCTTTTCCAGCACCAGAACCATTTATCAAACAAAATATCCGCCCCTTAGGAGGGCATACTAAGTTCCTCCTAAATCTGACCGGCGGTGCCGCCCAGCCTCACGGCGCTTTAGCTAAAACTGCATGAAACCCCTGCAGCTCTGGACAGGCCAGCTCCTCCTCCGGCCCACGCAGTGGCCCAGACACAGGGAGGGGTTCTCTTCTCTGAGCTCCCCCTAATGTCCTTTGAGGTGCCCACCGCAGTGCCTGGCACATAGCGAAGCAAGGCCCTAGAAGTGAGCCCTGGCTGTGCTCTCGCTGGCTTTCCTAACCTCACAGGGACACAACTCTTCTAAAATGCAAATGGAAGTAACACTTGTTTTGCAAGGTTGACACAAACTTAGATGACGCAAACCTGGAGCAGGCCCTCCATACATTAGGGCTGAGCACTAATGAATGAGTGTCTGTAATCTGTTACCTTTCTACAGGTTTACACACACACAAACACACACCCCCAGAAACAGAAAAGCTCTGGCTTTGGGGGCCACATGGGGGCAGCAGAGAACATCTTGGAACCACACTGGTCCCCAGTGCAGCAGGCAAGGTTGAGGTTAGGAAGGATCCCGGGGAGAAGCTGGAGGTGAAAGATGAGACTGGGCTGTGGCAGGAGCTAGGTGAGGCCAGTCAGAAACTGGACAGGTGACAGGCGCAGGGGGCCACCAGAATGGGGTGCCTAGAGACAGGTCTGGGCCCTGGAGCCTCGGGACAAGTGATCCCATAAGGAGGATCTGGGCCTGAGTGCTCCCCACTGCCTTCAGCGGAGCTGGCCCACAGCTCTCACCACTCTCAGCCCTCGAGTTCAGTCTCAGGTTACACGTCGCCTGTCTGCATCTACAGACCGACAGTCAGTCTTCACACTGTTTGCTAGTAGAGCGCTCCTGATGCTGGGGCGGGGGGAGGGAAGCTCGCAGACAGCAGTTGCTACCTGCGGGCCCTATACATATATCACTGCCTTCCGCCCTTACAGCACCTTTGACCTACTATTATTTCCATTTTCTGGAGGAAAAAGTCGAGACATAGATTAACATGCCAGAGCTCACGTAGCTACTTACCAGAAGAGTCAGGGCTTGGACCCAGTTCTGTCTGACTCCAAATCTCAGGCCCATGCCTTTGCTCCCTGGGGCACTGTCCCTGGAAGCCACCCTCACCTGTCCGCACAAGCCATGTACAGGGCTGGACTACAGGCTGCAGCGAGGATGTTGACTGATTCGCTGCCCCCCCACCCCCACCGCGTCTGAGAGCAGCCTCCACGTGCCCGGGCCCTTCTCCTCCCAAGACCTCCCCAAGGGAGCAGCCCAAGGGCAGGAGAGCTGGCCTAGGCATGGCGCTGGGGGCTGAGCAGACAGCAAGGATATACCAGTGTCACCAGTGACAGGCTTGGAGGCTTGTCCAAGCGGCAGGGAGGGGTTCCGGGGGCCAGGCCAGCTCTGGGAGGCTGCCCACCAGGGCTGGGGTGTTGCCAGGAGGAGAAGGTGAAGTCTCCATCCCCAGGGACTGAAGTGGGAGCAGGGAAGAGGGGTCAGAGGGCAAGGTGGTGGGAATACGGCTCCATTTCCCTGACAAGCAAGATGCTGACCTGCCTGCTGGGTGACTTTTATCCTTGGTGTTACCCAGTCCCTGAAGCCTGTGTTCCATCCATCCATCCACTCCTTAGACCAACAGCCCTTGAGCAAACTCCTAGGTTGGAGGCACCACTTTGGTGCTGGGGAAATGGCAGAACAAAGCAGACAAAACCTTTACCCTCTGGTGGGTTCCTTTCTAACAGGGAGCTTGACAACAAGACTGATTGATAAACGAATAAACCACGCCCAGTGGTGAAAAATTCTAGGAGGGAGCACACAGCAGTGTGAGGGGGTAAAGAGGGTCTTAGACACGTCCAGACATGGTGGCACCTTCTGAACAGGTGCGAGGAGGAAAGCAAGATGATATTAGTGTATTCTGCAAAGTGTTTTTCAAACTGTAGCCTACGATCGATTACTATGCTATGAAATCAATTTAGTGTTTCATAACCAGCATTTTAAAATTATCTAGACTAGAATAGGAAATGCCGAAGTGTATAGAAAAAGTGCATCTGATTTCCTAAACATTTGCCTCACTTCTGTCCCATGTACACATGTGTGTGGGTTGGGTTACAATGTCTGTCATCTTTTTATCATGGGCCATGGCACCAAATATTTGAAAGCTGGTGATGATAGGAACTTAATAAACTAGTAAATTACTGTTTTTAGGCAGGACCTTAGATTAGAACTACATTACAATGTATAAACTTGACTCATTCATCTTTGTATCCCCCAGAGCCTAGCAAAGAACACTTGATGGATGCTTGTTGGATGGATGGATGGATGAATGGATGGACGGACGGACGGATGGATATAGTTTACCCCAATCACAGTGGTAGATGCTAACAGTACAGCTCAGTGTTCACATTTCTAACAGTTCCCCCCATCCCATAACTGCTACTCTGGTAACTCCATCCAAGGGCCCCGGGTCTCCATCCCTACCTCCTCTGGGTAGCTGCCAAACTCAGCCTGCAAGGCGAGGACCCCCAGCTGTAGCAGCATCTCGTCATTGCAGTACAGCCTCTCCTCCAGGATGTCTTTCCGAAGCTGCAGGTAAAATTGATGCCTTGTCCAGCTGTGCCTGGGAAAGAAATGCAGGAATAAAGGTCCTGGAAATGCTGAAGGAGAGGGGAACTCTAAAGCCAGAGGGTTTTCTCAGTCTGGGAAGCAGGGAAAGGAGAGAAGAGGGTATATAAGTCAACAGAACCCAGAGGGCAATGCCAGAAAGACAAGGGCTGTCTCCTTTAGCCACCCTGTGCCTCCTGTCACCCCTGAGGGCTGCTCTGTGCCAGTCACTCCACACAACACCCATGGAGACGGTTGCAGCTGCAGTTCAAATGAGAAAACTGATATTCAGTTAGATGGTGCTTCGAGTAAGCAAAGGAATAGAGACAGTGGTCCAATCCCAAGCCATGACCCTCTTCTCCAACCCTCATCATCATGGGTTGCTGGGGGGCAGGGCGTGTTGGGGTCTGGGGAGACAGAACTTTGACCTTGACAGCTGTATCTTTGAAAGAAAAGGGCAAGTTCTCATTTTGACCAGAGCCTGTCCCCAAACACTGATTTTTCCCCCCTTTTGGTCATATTGGAATCCAATCAACAGAAGACCAACCGCAAACACCGGTTTAAGTTATATATACATTGGTTTGCCAAACCCTTGTCTAGCTGTTATTTCTAACATCAACCTGGACATCTGTAAAAGCCTTAAGTTAAAAACCAAGAAGTCTGCAGAACTCACTGGAACAGCCCACAGTGACTGACAAAGAACTTGATCCTCAGAAAGAGCGTGAAGGTCTTTGGGGTGCTCCTCTTCTGGGGCTGCTCACTCCAGCCTTCGGGGGCAATTTTGCACAACCTGGTTTCAGCATCCAGGAAAAAGAACTCTTTGCCTGAAATGGAAGTAGAGCGTGTTAAGAGGGAAAAGCACTTGGGCAGGCACCACCCTGCAGACCCACAGCCCTGAGCTCTGTCCAGAGGGTCAGACAAGAGCCGATGGAATGCAGGAGACAGCAGGAAGGAAGTCCTCTGGAAACTTAGTACCAAGGAACTTTGTTGAGTCCACCAGGGGCCAAGAGCAGAAGACAAAAGAGGAGAGAGTCAAGGAAAAGAAACTCAGCACCTAGAGGAGAAGATACAATTATTTATCATAGGGGAGATACCACTTTACATCTGCCTTCCAGCTACCATCTTATGAAGATAAAATTTTAAAACAAAGAAATGAGTGTTTTTTCCATTTCTGCAATGGACTGAGCACTCCGCATCAAACAGGCCATCCCCAAGTCTCCCCAGCCACAGTAGGATGGACTGAATGTTTATATCCCTCACCCCCAAATTCGTATATGGAAGCCTTAACCCTCATGTGATGCTCTTTGGAGATGAGGCATTTCGGAAGTAATGAGGTTTAGATGAGGTCATGAGGGTGGGGCCCCCATGATAGGATTAGTGTAATAAGAGGAGGAAGAGCTCGCTGTCTCTGCTCCAGGAGGGCACAGTGAGAAGGTGGCTGACTGCCATCCAACAGGAGAGCCCTCATCAAGAACATGACCATGCTCAAACCCTGACCTTGGACTTCCCAGCCTCCCGAACTCTGAGAAATAAAGGTCTGCTGTATGAGCCACCCAGTCTAGGATATTTTGTTATAGCAGATCGAGAAGACCAAGACAGGGTGTAAGTAAGGTCACCCTTTGTCTTTTGAGCTGAATGTTGCCATCTTGAGACCTCTACCAACCCAAGCTCAGGACTTCAATGCCACTAGCACCTCTGGGAGGGAGGCTGAACCGGCCCCAGCCACGGACAGCCCCACCTCCACGCCCTGCTCTCCTCAAGGCAAAATTTGACCCTAACCACCCAGGTGGGCCCCTTGGCCACTGCCCCCTGGGGCCCCTGACAATCTGCTCCACACCCTTCTCCATGTTCTGTCCTCTCAGTGCAGAGGCACTCTGGACCAGGTTGCTGGGGCACAGCAGGTAACCAGCCCTTCCTCCCAAAGGTATCTTCACACTGGGGAGAGGGACAGAGGAAGAGGTGTCTAGAGTAGTTCAAATAGGTGTCACCACACCATGCCCTGACCTCTGCCCCCTGTGCCATCAGCCTTTGCTGCTGAATCTGATGCCCATACCAACTCACCCTCCCCTGTGGCTCACATCTCCTCAAGGGATGGGCAGGTCCCCATTACAATTTGACTGGCAAACCTTCCCAAGGGGGTTTATATCCAATCCCCAGACTGATCACTGTTGAGTGATTTACCCAGGAGGCCCCAGCTAAGTAGCTCTAGAAGGTCCACCTGGGAAGGGTCTGGGGTAGACACCTGGCTGGCAGGAGAAAGCAGAGAATAAGCTTTAAGGCTGTCCTCCCAGAACAAGCCAGGGGTTTTATGAAGATTGCATGTTACAGATCAATAAAAATACAATGTTTCCTAAAGGTTCTTCTGTTCACACTTTACAAAAGATTGAGCAAACATCAGTTGATCACATCAAAGTGTGTAATGGTTGATCTTTTTACTTGGGAGAGGGGCCTTTTGGAGGTCCCCTGAGAAGTATGGGAGGGGAGGACCCTCTTCTGACCACCGTGGCCCGCTGAGTGATCCTATGACAAGCTTGTGACCTCCCCTGATGGGAGAGAACAGAGAAACATGGAAATTATGAGATGGAGCAAGGTGGGCTGGGAGAGCCAGGATTTAACCTGAAGGCCTGTATGACCCCAGCTAAGCCTCTGTCCCGTTACTCCCTCCACACACTGTTTAAAGAGCTTTGTCTGCAACAAAGGGATATTTGCAGTAGATGGATGTTGAGTCCCGTTAACATAACAGAAGGGCAGAGATGGGCAGACGTGAAAACCCTCTCCCGCAGGATCTTCAGAATGGATTCTCAGCTTGGGCTCCAGGGGGTGGGGGTGCTGATTTTCCATTAGTCCAGTATGATTAGATAAACATTTAAAAAAATTTTATTGTGGTTAAAAGACACACAACATAAAATACACCATCTTAACCACAGTTAAGTGTATAGTTCAGCGGTGTTGAGTATATTCACATTATTACACGATCATCACCACCATCCATTTCCAAAACTTTTTCATCTTACAAAACGGCAGCTCTATACCCACTAAACAATAACTCCCATTTCCTCCTCCACCCGGATCCTGGCAACCACCATTCTGCTTTCTGTCCTATGAATTTGACTCCTCTAGGTAGCTTACATAAGTGGAATCATACAATATTGGCGTTTTGTGTAAACTGGTTTATTTCACTTGGCAAATGACCTCAAAGTTCATCTACACGGCAGCATGTGTCAATGCCCTTCTTTTTTAAGGTTGAAGAATATTCCATTGCATGAATATACTGCATTTTGTTTATCTATTCTTCCATCAGTGGACACTTAGGTTGCTTCCACATTTTAGCTGCTGTGACTAATGCTGCCACAAACACGAGCATACAAATATCTTTCACTTATTTTGGGTGCATACGCCAATGTGGAATTGCTCGATCACTGGGTAAATTTGATCGTAATTTTTTGAGGAAACTCCATACTGTTTTCCATAATGGCTGTACCATTTTGTATTCCCACCTAGATGGAAAAATTTTTCCCATTTGCTTATCTAACCTCAAGGTGTTGAGATCGGTCAACCAGACCCTGCAAATCACAGAAGCCACAACGTCTTACATGCACCATTTCCTTACCATCCTCTGCACTTACTTCACCATTTGCACAGGAGGACTTGATATGCTGGCTAATGTCTAGGTGTGCAAGGTGGGGCCTGACAGTCTCAAGCAGTTTTGTTGGAAAGAATAGTGCTCAGGTATCTAGACACCTGGGTTACATGCGGCACCAGGCCAGCAGTGGGCCACCTGGAAGACACTTACCTTTCAAGCAAGCCAAGCCAAAGTAGGTGAGCTCCCCGAGGTTGGCGAAGGACACAATGGCGTTGAAGACGGCTCCCACAGTCGACGTGATGTCACACTTCACCTCCAGGCACTGTCCACTCAGTAGCACCACACTGAGGTCCCTGAGAGCCAAATAGGATTTCCCTTTTCTGGTCTGCAAACAAGAACAGTATACATTGTAACAATAACTGCAAAGCATGGAGTCCCCACCATGGGCTAACGGCTGGGCTAAGCACTTTATAGGCCCCGCCTCATTTAACTGACAAACAACCCTAAGAGATGAGTATGTTTACGGTTCCTATTCAGCAGATAGGAGACAAGGCTCAGGGACGGTTAGGGGCTTGCCCAGAGTTGCACAGTTAGTAAAAGGCAGGGCCAGACTCAAATCCATGCTCTCTGACAGGCCCTAACAGGGCCAGGAAGGCGGAGGAGGCACGTGTAATGAATGGATGTCTCTGCCCTGCAGAAATTCCCTCTGACCCCCTGGGCCCTGCGTCCCAAGAGGACTGCTCAGGGCCACATCGATCAATCATATACCCACCCCCAGGAGTGGGGGACAACCTGACACTGACCACCCCCCGCTGGCCTTCAGAGAGCACAGCAGAGAGAACAGGTGGGCACAGATCCATGGAAGAGAGAGGCTGGAGCTAAGGGGATGAAGGTGAACTGAGAAACTGATCAGCAGAGCCACATCCAATGATGCAGAGCAGCACCCGCCTTCTGTCTCTTCATCCCGCTCAGATTACTTCCGGAGTCATCCGCTACGACAGCCACCACCCCCCAACCACTGTCTCCTCCCCTCAGCCACCCAGAATGGCCCTTCATTCTGCCGCCACACAGCCTGTCTGCCCACGTCCTGCACACACTGCCTGCTGCCTGGAATGCTCTTCCCCTCCGTCCCTACAAAGCAAGTTCCTACGAGTCTTCCAGAAGGGGCTCAAGACCTCTTGTCTGTGGCCTGGAGGGTCAAGGCTCCCACTCCCTTCTCCGATCCCACCACACCTTGTGCTCAGGACCCCAGCCTTCCTAAGGACAGGGGCTGAGTATCCCCTGTGCCCCAAAGCCTAGCCTGGGGCTGGGCCCAGACCTTCCCAGAATGTCCTCATTAATAGACAGTCACGGAATGACACTGGGTGTGGCTTCAGTGCCATTGAGACCATGCCTGCAGCCACACCATGACTCTCCTACGCCCAGGGGCCAGCGCAGGTCTGAGGACCCTGTGGGAAGGGCTTTTGCCATGACCCCGAGCAGGGTGAACCACATGGCACGTTCTAAGCCACCCTGGTTCCTGCACGTCCTGCACACCTGTGTCACCTGGGGGGGGGGGGTTCATGTACAGGTGAGGTGAGAGAGAGAAAGTGAGCTATAGAAGATGCTCTGAGGTGCCCAATGCTTGGATTTAATGCTCTGCAGTTGCCCTCTTGAAATTGGTAATAAGTGTATCTTTTAATGTGTGTTTTCAAAGTGAGGTCCCATCCAAAATGCACAAGAGGCTTTGGTTCACTGTGGTCCTCCCTCCCCATCTCTGGTAATGGGTTCCAGCCGCCAACTCCTCTGTTTCCTGGGGCACTGTTCCCTGGTGCCCCAGGCCCCGTCCAGCCCCTCCTCCCTCCACTACCCTGTGACCTCTGCCACCCTCCTCCCAGGGTGGCCACTAGCTCATATTACACCATCACTCCCCTCCTCTGCAGGGGGCTGGTTCAGGAAGGGTCCCAGTCACGTATACACATGCCAGGACATCTCGGAGCAGGGCTGTCCCCACTGTGGGCTGGCAGGACCAACGCTGTTTCCTTGGGCCTCAGGAGGGGCCAGCCTGTCACTCACCCCCAATCCAGGTACCGAGTGCCTCTCCATACAGAGGTCGCAACCCCTGATGGGTCTGTGGTCCACCTGGGCTGGGGCAACAGAGCTGAGGGAAGGGAGATTGACTCTTCCTCCCCAGAAACGAGACAAACACCTAAAGGCTAGTACATGGGCTCCCGGTGAAAAGGACTCAGTTTTGTTCATAACAGAGCTCTGGGGTCTGGAGTAGTGCCTGGCAACTACTAGACCTGAAACAACATTTCCCAACTGAATGGGAAGATGAAGGCTGACCTCGTCTGGAGGACCAGCTGGACTTTGTCACCGAGGGTTCCTCTTAAAGGGGAAGAGGGATGCTGGGGGACGCAAAGCTGAGTGTGACTTGTTGAGGGCTGGCAGGCGTCTGGAGGAGCTCAGTCGGCCTTGGGGCCTGCCCAGCTGGCCGGTCTCCCACCACCCTCCAGCCCTATCCCGTCTAACCCAGCAGTTACCACAATCGATCCAGGCAGGTGCAAGGTCACCGGGGCCTCTCCAGCCAGCAGGGCGAACTCCGGCCTGGAGAACTGAGGAAACATGCAGGGTCACTCACTGTAGAGAAGTCATGTTCCACGGGGCTGGACCCCCAGCTGCAGAACTGGGCTTCCCCCATGGCTTCACACCCCTGAACCACCAGCAGCATGCCCACCCCCAGAGCCAGCGGGAAGTAGGTGCCAGTGAAGTGAAGCTCAACTGGGTTGAGGCCCTAGTAGGCTGGGCATCTGGGAGCAGATGTCTCACAAGTTGGTGTGGTCTGGGGATGTTTAAGCTCTTCTTTCGGGGATCCACTTCATTCTAAATTTCATAATTTACGCCTCCTTTATATCATCTTTTAATATCTCAAAATTATTAAACACAGTATAGCAGACAAATATGTATTATATGCAATAAGTTTTGCTGAAAACAAAAATACCTTTAGATTTAGATTCAATGAAACGTTTTTCCAGCTCAACCCTGGATATGGAATCAGTCGTGCCCATGAACAGCTATTCTCAGTTTCACAATACTTGCTGTTTCTGTCACACTTGTGACCCAGGAAATGCCTACATACCATCACTATTTAGACCCAGCCATCACCCTGTGCAGTGGGAATTCTCAGCCTGTTTTGCAAGAAGCTGAGACCCCAAAGGGTAAGAAACTCACCCAAATCTAACACCAGTGTGTGATAGGATTGGGCGGGCCTTCTAATGTGTCCCCCAAGAGGCCACCAGTCCTGCCAGGGGGTGACCTGTGTCCTGAAAGAGTTCCCAATAGACGCATCTTTAGTGAGTGGTTATGAAGAAACCCTAAAGCAGGTGAACAAGCCCTCCCTGATGCTGGGTCAGCCATGAAGACTTGACAGTGGCCTTGGAGGGCAGCAGGGGCTGGAGGGGAGTGAGAGCCCGGAGGCACACAGGAGAGGATGTCCTGAGGATACCCTGGGCTCAGCTCATCCCTAGTTTATTGAGCATCTTTAAACAAATCTCTCTGCGACAGACAGACAGACAGACAGACAGACAAGGCCTTCCGGGGGCATCTGAGTCTGACATTCCCAAAGGATCCCTGATGCTCAGACAGAAGGCCTGGCAGAGGCAGCCTCCTCAGTGAACAGCCTGCCCAGGAGGGGCTTGTCACAGATCCAGGGCCACCGATTCCCACAGTCTTCATGGGCTTGTGTGGTTATTATAAGTTTTTCAAAAGAAACCGAAAAAGAAATTCACAGAAATACAAAGCACTAATAAGTATATGAAAAATGTTCAATCTGATCTTCACTGTTAATTGAACAAATATAAATGCCATTTTTCAGCCATCAGTATGTCAAAGATTACCAATGATAGCATCCTGATTCCAGAATGGTTACACTGAAATAGACACTCATGGGTTGTTGATGAAAGTAAAACTGGTTACATTGCTGGAAAACGACTTGATGGTATTGTTGGAGGAAACAGTAAAAAATGGGGTCAAAGAAAAAAAAATTTTTAAACAGTTTTTCAGCTAATGATGTTATCGTGCATTGGGAAGGGACGCTTTTTATCTGACACCGGAAGTGGCTCAGACAGCTGGTGCCAGGGCTGTTTTGGCAGGAAGGTGCATCCTGGGACCACCCTGGATCTCACCCTCCAGCACAGGCTCAGCGAACTGGCCCCTTAGCAGAGACCAGCCTGCCAGCAAGAAGTCAGGGGTCCCCAGAGCCATGAGCAGCCTGGACTTCCAAGGCTTTCAAGCCTCAACTTCCCACGCTTGTCCAAATCCTACTGCCCTGTGTACCAAGCAGAATGGAGAATCTCTCCCCCATGACTGTCCCAGCCAGACCTTCGGTCCCGCATTTCACCTGCTCAGAAGGCCCCTTCCAAGAACATTCTACCTTGCCAGCTCTTACCAGCTCCCGTGTTCTGCCACCACCCCACACCAACGGCTGTGGACTTCCTGAACCCGGCAGCTTCAACCTTCTGTCCTACAGAGTCTACAGCAAGACCACTCAAGAACATGCCCTGAATTGCACATTTCAGGATGATTTTAGTCCAGCTCTGTAGATCTCAGCCCAGGGAAGCAGGCCCCCTGGAGGACCCGGCCCATTTTTAGCTGCTGGGTGAGTCATACATGGCTCCCCACTCACACCCGCCTTGGGAGAGCCCTTTGGGCATCTCTGCTCACCTTTCCCCTTCTTTGCAGGAAACCCCTCTGAGAGGGAGAGGCCGGCCGTGAGTTTTCCGGGAGAGCAGAACCAGAGCTGAGCCGTCGGCCCTCCTGAGGATCTGGGGGCCCTTCA
Organism: Vicugna pacos; assembly: GCF_048564905.1. Lineage (NCBI taxonomy): Eukaryota > Metazoa > Chordata > Mammalia > Artiodactyla > Camelidae > Vicugna > Vicugna pacos. The sequence goes on along the minus strand of NC_132997.1, from coordinate 38,663,767 downwards.
GCAGGAAGTGCGCTGGCCAGGCGGTCAGAGAAGGGGAGCAACAATGAACAGTGGAAATAGCTTCCCCCCGACCCTGCATACAGGTGCTCTGCCACAGAGTGTACCCACCTCTGCCCCTTCACCCCATAAGTTGTCATATCTGCTTTGCCAAGGAGGAAGCTGTGGCCCAGAGAAGTTAGGGCTGCACAGCCGTGGGAGGCAATTTGGAGGCGCAAGGGCTCAGTTCGTCTCCTCCCCGCCACCCCAACCCTGTCTCTGCTCACCGTGCTCAGGACAGGCAGACCCTGTGACCGCAGGTCCTGAACACCTTGAGCAGATGATAGGCTGCAGGGCGTTCTGACTTTCCTCCCTGGAACTGTCTAGCGTGTTCAACATGTTTGGACAATAAACACACATTATTTACGGAGTCAGAAAAAAAAAAAGCTATTTTCATTGGGATAATAAAAAATAGTTTTTTTTCTTTTTTTCCCCAGTTTTTTTTCATTCTTTTTAAAATTCTTTTATTTTATAGAACTGTAGTCGATTTACAATGTTAGCAATTCTGTCATATATATATACATACACACACATATATGTATATATACATATATATTTCAGATTTTTTCCCATTACAACTCATTACAAGAAATTGAATATAGCTCTCTGTGCTATACAGTAGGTATTTGTTGTTTATCAATTTTACATATAGTAATGTGTATCTGTTAATCCCAAACTCCTAATCTACCCCTCCCTGCAACTTCCCTGCTGGTAACCATCACTTGTTTTCTATGTCCATGAGTCTATTTCTGGTTTGTAAATAAAATTTGTAGCTTTTTTTTAGATCCCACATATAAGTGACATTATATGATATTTTTCTTTCTCTGATTTACCTCATTTAATATGATAATCTCTAGGTCCATCCATGTTGCTATAAATGGCATTACTTCATTCTTTTTTATGGCTGAGCAATATTCCACCATATATATACACACCACAACTTCTTTATCTATTCACCTGATGATGGACATTTAGGTTGCTTCCATGCCTTAGCTGTTGTAAACAGTGCTGCTATGAACATTGGGGTGCATGTATCTTTTCAAATTAAAGTTTTCTCTGTGTATATGGCCAGGAGTGGGATTGCTGGACCATATGGTAAATCTATTTTTAGTTTTTTAAGGAACTTCCATGGGGACTGTACCAATTTACATTCCCACCAATAGTGTAGGGGGGTTCCTTTTAAAAAATAGAGTTTTAAATAGAGAAAAAAGCATTGTAAGATGAACTCTGCAGCCTCTCATCAAGGTTGCAGTTGTGTATTTTTTTTTTAATGGAGGTTCAGGGGATTGAACCCAGGACCTTGTGCATGCTAAACACACGCTCTACCACTGAGCTATACCCTCCCCCACCTTGTTTGTTGGTTTGGTTTATTTTTTTAAGTTTTTTTTCAGCTGTGTATTTGACATCAAGCTGCCTATAGCCTTTGGCTGAACCATGGGGGACAACAAGTTAATACATATATAAATAAAGCTTCAAAATGCATAATGTTCCAGGTCCGGGACGATATGGGCCCATGTGGCTTTTGAGCAGATTTGTTAGATTGATTCCAAAAACAGCCACAATTCTTCTCCCTGATCCATGCCCTGTACAGTGAGTTTGCCCCTCCTCCCATCAGGAGGTGGAGTCTGTCCCCTACTCCTTGAATCTGGCCTTGCTGTGGCCAATAGGATGAGGTGGAAGTGGTAAAGGGCGAGGGCTAGTTCTGGAGGTTCTGGGGCGGTATCTTCTCTCCCTCTTCTTTTCTCCTTCCCTCCCTCCTTCTCTTAACACTGCCACCGTCATGAGAACAATCCCGGGCTAGCTAGCCTGCTGGTGAAGAGCCAGGGCTCACCTAGACAAGATCCCCCCACCCCCCGGAGTGGAGCTGCCCAGCCGAGCTGCAGCTGATCACAGATGCACACGGGCGTCCAGCAGAGTCCAGAAGCCCCTCCTACCTGCGCACAGCCAACATTCCCAGCTCACAGACTCAGAGCTAAATTAACCACTGCGCTTATCCCCTGCATTTTGTGACTATTTGTTATGCAGCTTTGTGTGACAATAGATCATCCCAACAACATGGAAGCACACTGTTCTATACCTGAGCCTGAACTTGGGTCCCAGAGGAGACAGAATGCCCTGACAGCACAGCTGCCATCAGGCCCCTCATCACCTTGACTTCATATCTGCTTCAATGTGGCTTTTTCACCTGCCAGTGGAATAGGGTGAGCTTGTTCTGGCAAAGCCAGGGACTTCTCATTTTTAATAATCAGAAAAAAAAAAAAAAGCAGGAGCAACGTGGATGGACCTGGAGATCGTCATACTAAGTGAAGTAAGCCAGATAGAGAAAGACAAGTACCATATGATGTCACTTATATGTGGAATCTACAAAACAAAACAAAAAAAGGCACGAACTTATTTACAAAACAGAGAGAGACAGACTCACAGACTCACTAAAATAAACAAACTTATAGTTACTGAGGGGAAACAGGATAGGGAGGGATAAATTGGGAATTCAGAATCTGTAAGTACTAGCTACTATATATAAAATAGATAAACAACAGGTCCTGCTGTATAGCACAGGGAACTGTATTCAATACCTTGTAATGGCTTATAATGAAAAAAATATGAAAAGGAATATATATATATATATAACTGAATAACTATGCTGCACACCAGAAATTAACACAACATTGTAAATTGACTATACTTCAATTTTTTTAAAAAAGGAAAGAAAAAAGAAAGCAAAGTACAGCAACTCCCACACCCACATCCCACACCAAATTCACTGCCCGGTACACCTTGCTGCTCACCTGTTAACAGAGAGGCTGCAGTGACTGTGAGCTGCGGCGCTCAGTCTGGGCTCTGGGGAGCTCTGGGTCTCTGTGTTTCTCTCTGAAACTAACCAAGCAGCATGGTAGAGGGCACAGGCAGAGGCAAAGAGCATGGATCTCTTGAATTAAGCAGCCTGGGGTGTGGGTATCAGCATCACAAGTTACTAGCTGTGTGACGTTGACAAAGTTACTTGACCTTTCTGAGTCTGTTTCCTCATGTGAGAAATGGAAATGGAAATAAATCACAGAGGGCCTGGGGAGTTTCTAGAGGGAAAGATAAAACCTGACAGCAAAGAGTAGCTTGTCTTAGGGACAACAGACAGTAACATTAATTTTTTAAAGAATCTTAGATTCAGGTGAAAAGTAGAGAACAATAGAAGGCATGAAGATTATTCTAAAAAGCCCTTCTTTACCTAACACACCTGGAGCAACAAAAACAATCTTTCACAAATTGGCTTTCTTTTCACTCCACCTAGAAATCAATTGAAGGACAATTTTTCTTTCTTGTTGTTTGTTTAAATTTGTTTTAGCAACTTGGACAGTTAAAACTCAATTTAAAAAAAAAGGAGCTCAGGCAGTAGAGTACATGCTTAGCATGCACAAGTTCCTGGGTTCAATCCCCAGTACCTCCGCTAAAAACAAGTAAACCTAATTACCAGCTCCCCCAAGAAAAAAAAGCAAAACAATTTTTTTAAAAGAGTCTAAAAAACCCAAAGGGCGCTGGACCTACCTCTACAGGGATGCAGACACCCCAAGACCTGCGCGGCTGGGCTCTCGTGGCTCGCCTGATGCAGCCTGTTCCTGAGCAGGTAGCTCCTGTCCCGCTGCCCGGAAGAGCTTTCTTCCACAGCCCTCCGCTCCACCTGAAGGTCAAGTATGTTGCACATCGGTATCCCAAAGTCAAAGGGGGTTATTTACATAGATACATACAGCCTGGCTGTCAGTTTGAGTCAGTGTGGAAATGTCTGTCCTACCCAGTGGGAGCCCAGCAATGTGCACGGCAGCAACCAGAACCAGCTCTGTGCCCACTACCCACACGTCCTACAGGTGGTTCCCTCATCCCGCCCCCCCCATGCACACCTGTGCCTTTGCTCATGGGTCCCCTCCATGGGCTAGGGTCTCCCTGATGAGCTCCCCTGTGCCACCAAGACCCAGGGCTACATCCTCTCCACTTCTAACCCTCTCCACTCTGCTCTCAGGGCAGGTATAAATGTCCTCTCATCACCTTTCCTCATCACTTTACTCACATCTGCCTGTATTACACGATGTTATAGTGAGTTTGCTTGCTTGTCTGTCTCTCCCGCCTTCACCATGTGCTATATGCACCATTGTAGCTCACCTAGTTCAGTGCCCCAGTGAGTGTCGAATAAGTGATGGAAATCATTTTCTGATTTCCTGATGGCAAGGCTGCACAGTGTGGGGGACAACGACACACCAATGCATGGTAGACCCTAGCATCTTTCAAATAAATAGACCCCCTTCTTTCCCATCAAATCCTCGGGCTCAGTGAATAGGAGCAACATATTTACAAGCCAAAGAGAAAAAGGGTCCAAGAAGGAGGGTAGGATGGGAGAGGCATTTTCTGATTGACTGTGGGCAGCATCCCACCAGCGTCCTCTCCTCTCCATCCACACGACTCCTGTGTTAGTGTTGGTCTCAATTCCCCAACACGCTCTCTGGACAAGGGCCATGCTGCCCAGCTGGCACCTCACTTGCCTCACATGAGCCCCACCTCTGTCCTGGCCTCAAGGGGGACCAACACTTGTGAAAATCCTGCTCCAGATCTCCTTGTGGGATCAGGTAGAGGTGGTCTCCACCGGAGACCACTTCCTTACTCGGCTTGTCCCCCAACCTTCCATCACTCCCACTCCTGGGAGCACTTCCCCAATAACTAACTTGCCCAAGAATGCCCATCGCTGGCTTTGCTTCAAGGAGACCCAATGTAAGTCAAATGCTTACTATGAGCCAGACTCATGTGAGCCACAGGGCAGCAAGCAGCCCAGGGCGACAGGCACAGCAAGGGGACCCTCTGCAGGTACAAGATAGCAGAGGGGAGGGAGTGGCTAGGGACCACATAGGCATGGTCAAGGAAAGCTTCTAGTGCAAGGGCTAGGGTTGACTTTTGATAGGTGAATGAGTTCATGAGTTATAAATGTGATCGTTTTTACATAAAGAGGCTTTTTCAAAGATCCCCAGGATCTTAGTCACGTTAGAAATCTAGGCTCACCCAAAGGTCTTCACCAGCACTGCCCAACAGAACTGTAATAACAGGAACGTTCTAGATCTGCCCTGTTTATGAACAACTATATGGCAACAAATTGGACAACCTAGAGAAATGGACAAGTTTCTAGAAACATATAGTCCACCAGAACTGAATCAAGAAGAAATAGATAATTTGAACAGACTGATTTCACTTGAAGTGAAAGACAACCAGTAATAAACAAAAAAATAAACAACTCCTTGCAAACAAAAGTCCAGGACCAGATGGCGTTACTGGGGAATCCCACTAAGCATACAAAGAAGAACTCATGCTGATCCTTCTCAAACTCTTCTGAAAGACTGAAGAGGAGGGAACACTCCCAAACCAGTTCTATGAAGCCACCATCAGCTTGATATCCAAACTAGACAAAGACAAAACCAAAGAAGAAAATTACAGGCCAATATCTTTGATGAACATAGATGCAAAAATTCTCAACAAAATAGCAAACCAAACCCAACACATAAAAAACATTCTAGATCTGCCCTGTCCGGTATGGTCCTCACCAGCGACAAGTGGCTACTGAACACTTGAAATGTGGTTGGTGTCGCTAAGGAATTGCGTGTTTTCTTTGACCTCCTTTCAAACTTGGCAAATTTGAATTTCAACAGCCACACGCGGCTGGTGGCTCCCGGGTTGGAAAGCGCAGATCTACACTGACCTGGGAGGTGGTGCCCAGAACCATGCCAACCAGCTGTCTGATGTGGAGATTGGCAGAGGCTGGGTAGACAGTCACTTCTTCCCAGTGAACCCGACAAGCTTCCAGGATGGATGGCAGGGACAGCCGCCTGCAGGGCTGGTCTTCGCACATGGTCAGCAGAATGGAGTGCAGGGGCTCACAGAGCTGCAGGGGCTGGAGAGCAGAGGGGCAGCCGCTGAGTCCACCGCCTTGGCAGGTGTGCGGTGGGGACGACTGGGAACAGATGTTCTCATTAACTAGACAGGTGGCCACTCCTTCCAGGGAGTTTCGGGAGGGGTACCAGAGACATTACTGAGGCCACAAAATGCTGAGCAATGATCTCTGCACCAGCTGTGTGTAGTCTGCTGCTTTCTCATCTGGAAAGTCCTTCAGTGCCTGGCAGTGACTCTGACCATGTGCTTGTAATGTCTACAAAAGACAGATGCTTGACGAAATGGATTTCCGCCTATGCCAAGCACCCAGAGCACATGGGAGAGCAGCTTTTAACTCACGAGCATCTGGGCAGCTTGTCATTTTCTCAGATGATTTAGGTGGGTCTCACTGGACCTTTACCCTAGAATAGGTGCTCCAGGAGCACAAGGACTGTGGCTTTTTCGCTTCGGAATCTCCAGCGTTCAGCATAAGGTCAGTCAGTCATCACTGGTTGAACTTTATGTCACATGTACACATCAAGCAGAAGAAACATTAGGTGTTTTATTAAACACTTCCCTCCTGAGTTTAAATGGCCACAATTTACACTGGGAAGGTCTCAAGTTCAGACTCACAATCAGGCGTTTTCTCCCACTCACCCACACTGCAAGTCATTTTCCAGATGAAAGCTGCACCACCATTCCTTGCCCTGGAGCATCAGTTGTGAGTGCCTATCTTCACGTGTAACCAGGTTACTGAGTCCTGCACATCAGAGTGCCTCTTACGGCCCTGGGACTGCACACTTACTTGAGACAGAAGGTGGGAGACAGTCCCTGCCTTCAAGAGGTGCACCATGTGATAAGAAAGACAGTCACTTAAAGAGACAAGGACGGTACAGGCTGATAAGGGCTTTGGTCTCAGGAAGTACAAGACATGGCAATAACACAGAGGAAGGGGACCAACTCAGCCTGGGGAGGAAGAAGGGAGACGGGGAAAGAATTTGAACTGAATCTCAAAAAGCACACTGGGGTTGACCAGGAGAAAAGTGGAGGAGTGAGCCACAGACAGAGGGAGCAGTGTGGGCAAAGGCTGGCATGTGTCTGGAAGGACGGAGGCTGTGGGCAGGACCAGGGCCCAGGGCAAAAGGACAATGTAGTTCAAAATTGTTAAGAATTTCAAGACAGTGACAGCAGAGCATTAAATCAAGTGTGGGGCCCTTCCAAGTGCAGGGCCCTGTGCTATTATGCAGGCCACATGCCCACGAAGCCAGTCCTGATTATGGCTGAGTACCAGAGAGGAACCAGGGCCACAGGTAGGAACCGATCCTGGACTCCAGGTATGCTCTGCTGAGAAGCGGAACGTAAGCCCACAGGGAGTGGGGAGCAGTGACAGATTCCACAGGAAAGGGACATGATTAGGTTTCTCTTAAGGAAGAGCACCGGAAGTGCCGGGATGTTGAATTGGAGAGGGCAAAAGTGAGCTGGAAGGAAGCAAGGATGGAAGGATGGAAGGAAGGAAAGAAGGAAGGAAGGAAGGAAAGGAAGGAAGGAAGGGAAGGAGGGAGGGAGGGAGGGGTGGAAGGAGTAAAGCAAGGAGGCAAACAGGCTGGGCAGAGTTCTCCAGGATGTGTTCTTGTTACACTAGTTTGTACTGAATTCTTATGATGTCAGATGAAAATTTACACACACACACACAAACACACGTATGCACTCTGCAGTCAAAAACTTTGTAAAGTGCTATGATAAAGTTTAAAAGTTTCTGTGATTTAATCCTTCTCAGTCACTCATAAACTGCTCTGAAAAATCTTCAAGAAGAAGATATTGTAGGGAAAATTTTCCCAAATTGATTGAGCACAGAAGCTTTTTTCATGGATGTATCTCACTTCGGGATGGGCTGCTTTATGGTCTTTTTTTTCTTTCAATAAGTTGGTATCTTCAGTATCTATAAAATCCTCTAGCTTCCTACTTCTTCAAGGCTGGAGTGGCAAACAAGTCTTATCATGTTTGCCGATCCCAAATTGTGGCTGCCCAGCGTGCCACGTTGAGTAGGAGTCTGAGGTTGTTTCTGGATTCAGTGAGACCAGGTTTTTAATCAACTGTCAATGCCTTCCTAGAACCTAGGAGGATAGAGTGATGGCACATAGCTCAACAGATGTGGTCCCTGCCCTGGAGAGAGAAACAAACAAACAGACAACAACAACAACAACAACAACAAATGCTAAATAAATCCAAAGACATGACCTAGCAAGACTTTGATTATCTTCTTTTACAAACCTGATTTGGTGGAACATGAAACCCTGCTGACCAGTAGAGGGTCATTCCTAAAGAATAGACATGCATCTGCCCAAGAGAAAAAGCACATGATTAGATTTGTCACCTGTTATTCTGTGGTCCTGTAAACAACATATAATTAATTTCCACGTGTGGCAGACATTGTTGGCTGGCTAGCCCAACAAGCACCTGCAACTCCCTTGACCTTTGCTGCATCCTACTCTAGAAGCTGAAAGCCTCAGTGGCTGCGACATTCAATTTTTGTGAAAGACGTGAGGTAAGTCTGTTAGAGGGCTTCTGAGAAAGTTTGTTCTTTACTGTTAACAGGAGCACATGTGGCTGGTCCCATCTTTTTCAGCTTTCTTTCTGTCTTGAACACTGATGTGATATATGGAATCATGGCAGCCGTCTTGTGACCATGAGCCAACAAGCATAAGGACAAGAAGGACAACAGCTAAGGAGGGTAGAATGGAAATATACAGCCTGGATTCTTGATGATGTTTACTAAATCCCTGACCAATCTCTAGACTTCTTGTTAAGTAAATAATAACTCTATCTGTGGTTCCAGCTTCTGTATTTTAAGGTTTCTGTTTCTAGTAGCCAAAGCCATCTGTACATGACATACTGGTTCAGCCTGATTAAAAAGCAACATATGTTGTCAGAAAGCAACGTGGTGCATAATAGAAGAGTATTATCTGACTTCTTTGAGCTTCATCTTTAAAATGAGTAAAAAGTACCTGTAGATGGTAATAATAATTATTATTATTGTTTTGTTTTTATTGGACAGAAAGCCCTTATAACAGACCAAGCTTTGCTCCAAGTCTTTAGCTTATATTAACTCATTTAGTCTTCACCACAAATCCTGGGTATTTAAAATTGTCCCCATTTCACAGAGGAGGAGACTAAAGCAAAGACAAGTTAAGGAACTTGCCCAAATAAAAACTAAAGCCTAAACTTGAACCCAGGCCCCAGAGCCCTGTCTCTGTCACCTCTGAAGTCCTCCATAAATGTTGTTGTTATTATTATTATTATTATTATTATTATTATTATTATTATTATTATTAAGCTTCTATTTTAACTGAAAAGGCACATTTCCATTAAGATCTCTCTTTTCATGAAATGACTCCAGGAACTTTGAAAAGGAGATGTTGAATTCACAAAACATGGTATGTAGAAACACGTGGTTTACTTGAGCAATCGACTGAGTTTAATACAGATGGGTTGGGTTTTGGTTTTCACATCTTAGGTCAAGGGCATGTGTCCAGTGTCACATATGCCAATTAGTTCACTTCTTTGTCTGAAATCGTGCTCCTTAACAAGCCAACCACTCCTCTGATAAATGTGACTAGTTCACCAGCTGCACCTTCATTTCCAAGAACAGATCCTGACCATTGCCAGAAACCTCATCGACATCTGGGAACCTACCTGGATTCCAAAGACTCTACCTTAAACTGCCCTAGGGCAAGGCCTAAGGTCACAATGACAATAGGTTTCATCCCAAATCCCAAGTCCAACCCACTGGTAGTTGCTGCCTGGAGAAGGGTGGTGAGAAGGCAACTACTGACTCAGTAGGAAGGAACATCATGATCGATTAATAATGTCTGCCATGAGCATAGGATGGGCTGATGGTGGCATGAGTGACTTGGATTTAGAGACCTGCCCAGACCTTCCACCTGCACCTGGGACTAACACTCCAAGCAGTGGGGCAAACATCTCGGTGTGCTGGTTAGAGCTGAATGTTGGCCTGAGGAGAGGAGTCAAGGTATATCCTCCTAATCAGGGCTGCGGGAGGATTCTGAGTGCAGCCTCTCCTGAGACCACTGTCCTGATTGCCCACTCCACCACCCCCAGGACCCGAGCCAAACTGGATGAAGAGAGGAGCCTGGGATGAATGGAGGAGAACAGCAACTAACAGAACTGAGTGGCAGGGATGCTATAAGACAGAATGGTCAGGTGACTCTGCTTCCTGGCCTAACAAATAGGGCTCAAGGTCATTGGCTTCTGCTCTTTAAGCCACACTCCCATATGCCACGCCTAGAGAATTAAGCCACCAATAAAAATTGCTGTTTGGTTCATTCAGGACTCAGTCCCTGACTGCACTGACTCTCTCTCAGCTCAAACTCACTCTCATCTTCCTGGCGCAGAATCTCAGCAACACAACACATCTCCCTGGTTCTTAACTCAGGCTCCTCCTTTAGCCTTGGAACTCTGAGAGCCCTCACTCCTCTCCATGGAGGACCACAGCAGAGGAAGGAGGATGTTCCCCAGCTCAGCTCAGCTCAGCTCCAGGATGCTCTGAGCAAAGGAGTGAATAGACCTTCACAGGACACTCAGTGCAGGCCAAGCTGCAGTCAGGAAGGTGATGTCTATTCCTCACCAATGCAAGTTGAGAGGGACAGGGAAAGACCCCCAAAAGCACTCAGGATCTGTCTTAGTCTGGGTCCCAGAGGAAGCAGAATCTGAAGCAAGGATTAAGTGCTGATACTTCATTTAGGAGCTGCAAGTCCAGGGCAATGAGGGTGAGGAGAAATGGGACAGGGAGGCAAGGATGGGGGTGATGTGTGGGGTCCTCATGCTGGTAGGTCACTTCCTCGTACCAAGACACAGAGCACAGCAGGAAGCAGAGCAGACATGGCCTCTGCACTCAGAACTTCTCTAGAATGCCTACAAGTCTTGCCTATCCTGAAGCAGTTCATGAAGAAAGAAGAAGGAAGGAATGAACAAACGAACGAAAAAGGAAAGAGAAAGAAAGAAAGAAAGAAAGAAAGAAAGAAAGAAAGAAAGAAAGAAAGAAAGAAAGAAAGAAAGAAAGAAAGAAAGAAAGAAGAAAGAAAGAAAGGAAGAGAGGAAGAGAGGAAGAGAAGGAGAGAGGGAGGGAGGGAGGGGGAGAGAGAGAGAGAAAGAAAGAAAGAAAGAAAGAAAGAAAGAAAGAAAGAAAGAAAGAAAGAAAGAAAGAAAGAAAGAAAGAGAGAAAGAAAGAGAGAAAGAAAGAAAGAAAGAAAGAAAGAGAGGAAGAGAGGGAGAGAGGGAGGGAGGGAGAGAGGGAGGGAGGGAGGGGGAGAGAGAGAAAGAAAGAAAGAAAGAAAGAAAGAAAGAAAGAAAGAAAGAAAGAAAGAAAGGAAGGAAGAAAGAAAGAAAGAAAGAAAGGGAGGGAGGGAGGGAGGGAGGGAGGAAGGAAGGAAGGAAGGAAGGAAGGAAGGAAGGAGAAAAGAGAGAAAGGAGAATTTATCTTCTCAGTCCCCTCCCACCTCTCATTCCCATTAATCTAGGGTCACCCAATAGGAAACTAGCACCGCCCCCACCCCGCATGTTCAGGTTTCAGCAGCAGGACCGCCTAGCTGTTGCTCAGAAAGTCAGATCCCGCAGCTCAGGCTGTGCCCTCTTAGCCGAGTCCACAGTGTAGGTATGGGTGGTGCATCATCTAAAAGACCCAAATAGAGGGAATCTGAGAGGCACCCAAGTCTGTGTCCAACACAGGAGTCCAGGGATTCACCCCAGGGATCTTGACAGTATAGGAATGGGTGCTGAGGTAATTGCAAGTGGGGTGACAGAGCCCTGGCCCCTGCAATGGTGACTGTCATGCTGTCACTGTCGTGATCTGACTTGGAGACAAACCAGTCAGACACGGGTCCAGACAAACCAAACCTGTAAGCCGCTGAGGCCCTGTTCTCGGAGCCCAAAAGGCAAAGCAGCTCCTGTTCCAGGATGCCTCCTGGGAGGAGTGGACTTTCCAGATCCACACTTTTCCCTTGAAGGGGAAAGAAACAGAATTCACTGACCTCTAAACGCCCACCATGCCCTGCCCAGTACTGTGTGCCTAGCTGACATCCTTCTTTCCTTAGACTTTCTTCTTTTTAAAATTGAAAAGAATGTTTAACCAGAACTTTGTGCTATTCAAAAGCAAAACACAACTACGGAAAAACAAAAATCACCACGGATGTTGCCACCCAGGAATAATCACTGCAGACATGTTTTTAGAACTGTGTGTGTGCGTGTGTGTGTGTGTGTTTGTGTGTACACAACTAGGATCACACTGCACATACGTACGTTTCATTTCTTTTCAAGTCATTACATACGTTTCTACAGCTTCATTTTAATGCTGTCTTATTTCATGTCTGCTCTCACCAGACATTCAGCTTGTTTCCAGTTTATCACTAATGTCAACAATACAGCAGTGAACTTTGCTGCAGCTAAATCAATCTTTGCTCGTGCCTTGCGATATATCCCGGTTGAGGACTTGTTGGCGTCTGTTTTAGGATTTTGGCTCCATACTGCCCATGGTACTAATGCCCCAGACCATGGACCTACAGTTTTTTCAGCACTTTTTTTTTTTAATGTTTACAATAAGGTGATGGATTAGGTCATATTAACCCCACTTTACAGATATAGAACTTGGGGCTCAGAGAAGTTCATTTGTCCTCATCTAAGAGGTAATAAGTTGATGGAAAGAAAGCCTAGGAATAAAATTCTTTAAATCCATTCCTCGGGGCTGAGCTGGGGACGACCTAGGACCAGGTCTTCCCCAGAGGACGGGTCCAGAGGTGCTGCAGAGACACCACGTGCCTTACCTGAGATGCATCAGGCTGCTCTGCGTCACTCTGTCCTTGCAGCAGTTCAGGGGCCTTGAAAGGAGCTGCCTCTATATGAGAAATATGGTCTTGGAAGGAAAGACTTCCGGCCGCAGAAAGCAAGGCTGACCAGGGGCAGACCACATAGTCTGAGGAATCTGAAACCAAGGCAGTGATGTGGGTATAGAGACAGAGCCACCGTCTGGAGGGCCATCTATGGGACTGTGCCCAGCAGGTGTCTTGCAGAACCTTCTCTGGGATAGACTGTGAGCAAGGACCGAGGAAACAGGGAGCAGAGGGAATTCAGCCCTGACATATTGCTGGCAGGAATGGTGGCTGCAGCAGTGGCTGGGAAACTAGCCCCTGCATCCAAATTCAAAGGTGACCCAAGAATCTCAAGGTAAAAGGTAAAAAGAGGTCAGGTCCACCTGGAAATTCGCACAAGTCTGAGTTCTCTAGAACCAAGTCAGGAACCAAGTTAGCTGGTCTGCTGGACATACTATCGCTGTTCATCAGAACCTCCAAGGCAGGAAGGAGGGAGTGAAGACTCAGGAGGACGATGCAGCTGAGAGTGCAGGTGCACAGCCTTCCTTCAGCTCCCCACGTCGGGACTCTCACCCTGACTGCGTGTGTGTCATCTCCCATGTGGGGAGCCTCCACCGCCTCCCGGCAGCCCCCGAGCACGTGTGACTTCTGAGTTGACATCTGAGTCTGGGCACTCAGTGTTTGTTCCAGTTATCAATTTAATGCCCAGGAAAAGCTGCAATACCAAGGCGGAAGCAGAGACTTTCCTCCAACTCTGCCCTTTGCCATGGGTCCAGAGACAGCGCTGCCTTCCCAGAGCAGCTCCGTGGGTGGGTGTCCTCTGCCTACTCGTTCTAACATCTCGGACTGATGACGGATTGGGAAGCAGCATCCGGAGATGTTTAGGAAGCTTCCCGTTCAGCTCTCTGTGACTCAGCTGCCCCAGACACACTCTCTTACCATCACGAAGGTCTTCCAGGAGTCGCTCAGCAGCCAGGGACAAGAGGGACCAGATTTCCTCCTCAGACAGAGCTTCGCCCCGGACCTGCAGGACACTGGCCAGAGTCACAGAGGCCAGGCTCATGCCTGCAAAGACATGCGTGTGGCAGAGACCTTGTAATGCTCAGGAGCGTGTCTGGACTAGCAGTCACCATGCCAGCCCAGGCATGGTCCAGCCCCCTCTGCAGCACACCAGCCCCATGTTTTATCACTTGCAATCCCAGGGCTGGGCACAGAGCCAGGCACACGAGAGAAGCTAAAGAAATATTCCCTGGGGTAGTGGCTGGCTGGGCTCGGCTGGTTCTCAGTGAATAAGTACATAAAAAATAAATAATCCTTCAATTAAGGGTTAAGTCAATAAATGAACAAATGAACCAAGAGAATGGCTCCCTCTGAGCTGGGCATGCGCTGTTGCAGAGAGCTTCCTTGCCCGGGGAATGTCTCTTGCCTGCTCTCCTCTCTGTCTGGGAAAGTGGGTTAACAACCTCTTTTGCGTCCAATGCATGATTCATGTCTTTTCCTCTTCGGCTGCCACATCCAGAGTTGGACTTGATGCCAGTACCAGCCCAGTCTCTAATGATCACTAACACCTGCCTGAGACTCGCTAGACGGAATAAGCCCTGTGTTTTGAAAAGGTGCAGACTCACAGGAAAGCACGGGACTGATTTGCTGGAGGAGGAGGTGAGGAAGGCTGGTCTTCTCTCCTTTCTCTTCCTAGAAGTGCTCCTTTAAACTAAAGCTGACATTTAAATGTCTGTCCCCCTGACAAAGCTGCCACCCACTAATCTCCAGGTGCGGTGGCAGCAGGAAGAGGCCAGGCAGGCTTTTCCTAATCCATTTACGTCACTGATCTTTTCCAGAGCCAGAGCTGGGAGGGCGGGTGTGCTGTGTTGGGGGCTGGCGGGGTGGGGAGCACATTATGGCCCCCCTCATCCTTCCATCCGATATGCTAATCCAGGCTCTCCTCTCACCAGCTGCTCTCTACATATGCCTCTAAGTCCAGCCTCCTGCAGTCTTAGGAAGAGAGACAGATTCCCAGGAGAGGAAGCCTGGCTCTTCTGTCTATCCCCCAGGGGCTAGAAGGGCACTACAGCAGGACCTGGGGAGAAGCTTTCTGTGTGAGATGCTATTTATCACAAGGAGTCTATGAAGAGGGGCTGTTGGTCCTATTTACAGGTAGGAAAGCAATCCAAGGGAACCTAGGAGAAGAAATGATGGAATCAAAACTGAAATACACTCACAGCGAAAAAACAATGAATATATGTATGTTCATGTACAACTGAAAAATTGTGCTGTACACTGGAATTTGACACAACATTGTAAAATGACTATAACTCAATAAAAAAAAGTTAAAACAAACAAACAAAACTGAAATACAGGCCCTCTCTTGTCTTTCTTTTCTTTATTCTTCCTCCTACTTCTTTCAAACCTTTCTTAAAACCTATAGACTACTAAGAAATGAAATCTCTGACTCTCAAAATAAAATATATGAAATGTGTTTTTTTCTAGTTACTTTATGACTAGAGAAAAATACATTGAAAGTCTAGAAAGGCCAGTGTAGCTAGTTAAGGCCATCGTTTCAGCATAGTAATTCAATGGAGGAAGGACAGGCTTTTCAACAAATAGTACTGGGCCCATCAAGAAAAAAACGCACCTTATACAAAAATTAACCCAAAATGGATGACAGATTAATGTAGAACATAAAATTATAAATTTTTAGAAAAAAATAGGACATGATATTTGGGATCTAGGACTAGGCAACAGGTTCTTAGACTTGACACCAAAAATACAAAGAAAAAAACTGACAAATTGGACCTCATCAAAATTAAAAACTTTTGCTCTTAGAAAGATGCTGTTGGGGGGAGGATGTAGTTCAAGTGGCAGAGCACATGCTTAGCATGCACAAGGTCCTGGGTTCAGTCCCCAGTGCTGTCTCCAAACATAAATAAATAAACCTAATTACCCCCCCAAGTTAATAAAAATAAATAAATAAAATTTAAGAAAAAGAAAGATGCTGTTAAGAAGATGGAAAGACAAGCTAAATACTAGGAGAAAATATTTGAAAACCACCTATCTGACAAAATATACATGTATAGAGTATTTATAAAGAACTCTCAAAACTCATCAATTAGAAAATAAACCACCCAATTAGAAAATGGGCAAAAGGCATGAACAGGCACTTCACCAAAGAGAATATACAAATGACAAAGAACAAAAGATGTTCAACATCACTAGCCCTTAGGGAAATGTTACTACGGATCAAGAGGAGACAAATGAAAAATATGCCCAGTATGTAAGAGGGGGTCGAATAGTACCTAGCACAAAATAAACACTGTATAAATATTAGCTTTTGTGATTATTACTGGGCAACACTAACCTAGTACTCATAGGTAATTAATGTATGGTACTGAGATACTACAAAATTATTATGGTTATGGATGGTCTTAGATCCATTAGAAAAATGCTATATCCAACAAAGCAACATATTGAGTTTTTCTTATCTAATAGCCTACTAAGAGGGTTTAGGCTTGGTTGAATGAGATTTCTGCTCTTAATTTAATTTTGAGTGCCTCCTATAGAAGGAACACAACACCATCTACAGTCTTACAAAGGGATTAAACCTAAGTCAGATCAGGTCTTTGTATCCAGTTGCCATTGCTTTGAACTTTAGAAGATAAAGAATATTTTGAACTTGCAAAATCCAAACTTGGGAAACTCTACAAGTCAAACAGCCTGGGTTTTCAGCAAATAAATTATTTTAAAAAGAAGGAAGGAAGGAAGGAGAGAGGAATGAAAAGGAGGAAATGAGAATGGAATGCCGGAGTAAAAACCTCCGCTAAACTCTCCCCTCCATAAAGGCAATGATGAAACAAGCAGCCTTACAGACACAGTAAAGGTCAAAACATAGTTGTAGTTCTTTCAAAACCTCATTCTCAGAGAATTATTGTTATTTAACCTGTCTGGCAGTTCCCTGGAAATCCCCTCACAATGTTTGCTAGTACTTTACCTGATTCGGAGCTTGCTCAGTACAAACTGTCTTTCCCCCTAGGGACATTTCTCAAAAACAGTCAACAGCAATTGTTTAACATTGTATTTGCTAGAGATAGCAATAGCAGGTAGGCAAACAGCAAACTAATCAAAAAAACTTAAAAGAAGCAGCTGGGAAATAAGATGTCCATAGTAACCTTTGAAAATCTCCAAAATATCTCTGAGAGTCTAGAAGGCTACATGCTGGTACAGGGCTGTGAACATGCCCAGCCTTGTACACATGCCAAGGGAAGAAATGGAAAGGTCCTAAACACTCACCTCTGACTGACCATGAGGCCCTGAGCAAGTATGAAGTGATGGCTAAGATAGAGCATCTTCTGCTTGGCTGAGTGTTGAAGGCATGTTCCCACACCACCCAAAGCCCTCCAGCAAAGACTGGGAGAATTATTGGTTACAAGCACTTAAAGAAATCCCTGTCTAATCATTAGATCACCACTAAATTAACTGAGTGGAGACTTCAGTGGCCATACATGACAAAGAATACAGACTTACAAAATTAGTTCAGGAAAGTAAATAAACAAACAACAAAAACAACAAACCCTGGCAGGAGTGAGGGGATATGATTTTCAGAAGTGCCACATTATGTTATTTTAAATGTCCAGTTTTCAACAGAAAAAGGATGAGACATTCAAAGAAACAAGAAAGTATAGCTCATAAACAGGTAAAAAGTAGTTAAATAGTCATTGTTCCTAAGGAATCCCGGATGTTGGACTTAACTAGAGAAAAATTTTATATCAGCTATTTAAAATATGTTCAAATTACTAAGGAAAGTCATGTCTGAAGAACTAAAGGAAAATATAGCAATAATATCTCATTAAATAGATAATATCAATAAAGAGAAAGTATAAAAAAAAAAACCAAAAAGGAAAGTATGATAACTGAAATGAAAGAGGGAGGGAGCTCAACAACTGGTTTTATCAGGAAGGAAAAACAGTAAACTTGAAGACAATTGAGATTATCCGGTATGAGGAACAGAAAGAAAAAACTAATGAAGAAAAATAAACAGAGCTCCTCAGAGACCTGTGGGATGCCATCACATTTGTCCGCATACACATAATAGAACTCACAGAAGAAGAGGAGAGAGAAAAATGGACAGAAAAAAATATTTGAAAATTAATGGCCAAAAAATCCCAAATTTGATGAAAAAGATGACTCTACACATCTAAGAAGCTCAATGAACTCCAAGTAGAATAAACTCAAAGAAATCCATAGCTGGACACATGTTAATCAAGCTGTCAAAAATAGACAAAGAGAATATGGAAAGCAGCATCACATATAAAGAATCCTCAATAAGATTAATGGCTTTGTCCTCAGAATCATGGAGGCCAGAAGGCACTTATATGACATATTCAAAATGCTAGGTAGCTGGGGAGAGGAAGAGGTTACCAACCAAGAATTCTGTATTTAACAACAACAACAAAAATTTGAAATTGATAGAAAAATTAAGAAATACCCTCATAAGTAAAAACCAAGAATTTACAGGAAGCAGAGACTTGCCATCGAAGAAATCCTAAAAGAAATTCTTTAGACTGAAATGAAAAGGTACTAGACAAAAACTCAAATCCACATGGCAAAATAAGAGCAGTGGTGAAAGTGATTACATAGGTAAATATAAAAGATAATGAAAACAATTTTTGACTAGAACATGTTTTTCCTCCCATTGGATTTAGAAGACAACTGTATAAAGCAATAATTATAAATCTGTGTTGATTGGCATAGAGTGCATGAAGGTGTGATTTGTATGACAATAACAGCACAAAGGAGAGGGTAAGGAATAGAGTTATACAGGAATAAAATTTTATACACTATTGAAATTAATTTGATACTAATACAAACTAGGTTGTTATAAATTATTAATTGTAATCCCCAGGGAAATCACTAAGACTATAACTCCAAAAAGTATAATAACACAAATGATAAGGAAATTAAAACAATACAAGAGAAAATATCTATTTAATGGAAATGAAGGCAGTAATGGAGAGAAAGAAGGACAAAAAAGGGCATATGACCTGTAGAAAACAAACAGAAAAATGGCAAAAGTAAATCCTACCTTACCAGGAATTACATTAAAACTAAATAGATTAAGCACTCCAATCAAAAGGCAGAGATTTTCAGAATTCATCTTTTAAAATATATGATCCAGAAGTAGGGTTCCTTCTGGATATAAGCCCAGGAGCGGTATTCCTGGGTCATATGGTAAGTCTATTCATAGTCCTCTGAGGAATCTCCATACTGTTTTCCACAGTGGCTGCACCAAACTACATTCCCACCAGCAGTGTAGGAGGGTTCCCTTTTCTCCACAGCCTCTCCAGCATTTGAAATTTGTGGACTTTTGAATGATGGCTATTCTGACTGGTGTGAGGTGATACCTAATTGTAGTTTTGATTTGCATTTCTCTGATAATTAGTGATATTGAGCATTTTTTCATGTGTCTATTGATCATTTGTATGTCTTCCTTGGTGAATTGCTTGTTTAGGTCTTCTGCCCATTTTTGGATTGGGTTGCTTATTTTCTTCTTATTGAGTCGTACATAGCAGCATTATTTACAATAGCCAAGACATGGAAACAGCCTAAATGTCCATCAACAGATGACTGGATAAAGAAGATGTGGCATATTTATACAATGGAATACTACTCAGCCATAAAAACTGACAACATAACGCCACTTGCAGCAACATGGATGCTCCTGGAGAGTGTCATTCTAAGTGAAGTAAGCCAGAAAGAGAAAGAAAAATACCATATGAGATCACTCATAAGTGGAATCTAAAAAAAAAAAATCCCAAAGCATAAATGCAGTACAGAAATAGACTCATAGACATAGAATACAGACTTGTGATTGCCAAGGGGGTGGGGGATGGGAAGAGAGAGACTGGGATTTCAAAATTGTAGAATAGATAGACAAGATTATACTGTATAGCACAGGGAAATATATACAAGATCTTATGGTAGCTCACAGAGAAAGGAATGTGAAAATGAATATATATATGTTCATGTATAATTGAAAAATTGTGTTCTACACTGGAATTTGACACAAAATTGTAAAATGATTATAAATCAATAAAAAATGTTAAATAAATAAAATAAAATAAAATAAAATAAAATATGTGATCCAACTATATTTATCTACAAGAGACATACTTTAGATTCAAAGTCACAAATAAACTAAAAGTAAAAGTTTGGGAAAAAATATACCATGTAAACAATAACCAAAAGAGAGACTGGGGACAACATAGTATCTAAGACAAAAATTATTACTAGAAACAATGAAGGACATCATATGATGATAAAAGGGTCAATGTACCAAGAATATATATCAAAAATAAATATATATTACTTAAGCAATACAGTCTCAAAATACATGATATGAAAATTAACAGAATGAAGGGAGAAATGGACAATTAACAAAAATACAGACTTCATTACCACATTTTCAATAATGGATAGAAAAACTATAAAGAAGACAAACAAAGACTTTAACAACAATATAAATCAACTAATCTTAAATGACTTTATAAAGCATACCATCCAACAACAGCAGAATACACATACTTCTCAAGCACACATAAAACATTTTCCTGGATAAACCATATGCTAGATCATAACACAAGACTTGATAAATTTAAAAAGATTGAAGTTACACAAATTATGCATTCAGAAAACAACAGAATAGTTAGAAATTAATAAAAAATGAAAATTTGGAGAATTAACAAATGTAGGCATTAAATACCATAAGTAGCCAATGGGTCAAAGAAGAAATCACAAGGAAAATTAGAAAATGCTTTGAGATTAATAAAAACCAAAACACAATATACCAAAACTCATCAGCTGCAATTAAGTAGTGTTTAAAGGGAAATTATATCTGAAAATATGTATATTAGCAAGAAAATAAAGATCTGAATTCAATAACCTAACCTTCCATCTTAAGAAACTAGAAAATTCATGGGTGATTTACAAGTGTAGCAAGACAAATCAATGAGTAAAGATGGTTTTTTTCAACAAATAGTGCTAAAACAAGTGGCTTCTACATGCAAAAGAATAAAGTTGGACTCCTACTTCACGTCATAAACAAAAGTAAACTCAAAATGGGTCAAAGACCTAAACGTAAGAGCAAAAGATATAAAACTCTCAGAAGAAAACATTGGTGCAAAATCTACATGACTTAGGATTTGACAATGGATTTATAAATATGGTACCAAAAACATGAGCAGCAACAAAAAAACAGATAAATGAGACTTCATCAAAATTAAAAGCTTCTGTGCTTCTCTACTTAAAAAGTGAAAAGACAATTCACAGAAGGGGAGAAAATATTTGCCTATATGCCTGATAAGGGCACAGTATCCTGAATATATAAAGAACTTTCACATTTCAACAATAAAAGACAAATAACCCAGTTTAAAAATGGACAAAAGATATGAATAGACATTTCTCCAAAGAAGCTTTATCAAGTAACCAGTGAAGGACATGAAAAGATGCTCAACATCACTAATCATTAGGTAAGTGCAAATCAAACTACAATGAGATCATATTTCACATCTATAAGGATAGCTATAGTCAAAAGATGGACAACAGTAAGTGTGACAAAATGTGGAGAAATTGGAACCTTCGTATATTGCTGATGGGAGTATAAAGTAGTGTAGCCACTTTGGAAAACAGTTCAGCTGTTCCTCAAAGAGTCGATTGTAGAGTTACCATATGACTCAGCAATTTCACTCCCAGGTATATACCCAAGAGAAATGAAAATATATGTCTACACCTAAACTTGTGCACAAATATTCATAGCTGCATTATTGATAATGTCCCCAAAGTGGAAACCACTCAAATATCCATTGACTGATGAATGGATGTACAAAATGTAGTATACACATCCAATGGAATATTATTCAGTAGTAAAAAGGAACGAAGTACTCACAGCTACATGCCAAAGATGAACAAATCTTTTTTTAAACCACTTCATTAAGGTAGGACTGACATACAAAAAGCTGTTTATATTTAATGTATGCAACTTGATGAGTCTGGAGATAAATATATACACATGAAACATAATGTGGCAATGACCACAATCTATGCCATTCAAAATTGATGAATCTTGAAAACACTATGCTAAATGAAAGAAGCTAATCACCAGAGATCACATACTGTATGATTTCATTCCTATGAAATATCCAGAATAAACGCATCAGTAGAGACAAAGTAGATTGGCAGTTGGCAAGGGTAGAGGGGAGGAGGAACTGAGGAATGACTGCCAATGGGTATAGAATTCTTTTGGCTGTGATGACAATATTCTGGAATTAGTGGTGATAGTTAAGCAACTTAGTGAACATACTAAACATTTCTGAATTGTACCCTTTGAAAGATTTATTTTACAGTATGTGAATTACATCTCAATAATTGTTTTTAAAAGAAGGAGATAGAAGGGAACCTGTATTTAAGACATATCACCTTTTCTTTTAAAGAGCAAAAGTAACTATAATGTCTATGGATGCACATTTGAGGGGTACATAAAGCTGTAAATAAACAAAATGAAATGGTGACTGTAAAAGTCAGGATAATGGTTCCCTGTGGGTGAAATGGAATATACTGAGGGGCTTCTGGAACTGGCGGCAAAGTTCTGTTTCTTGGACTGGCAATGGTTACACAGGTGTTCACCTGAAAATGACTCATTAAGCTTTCCATTTGTCCTATGATTCTCTGTTTCTGTTATTTTACAATAAAAATAAAGTTTAAAACAACTATAAGCATTGCCCTGCAAAAAATGTTCTTAAGAAAATCAAAAAAAAAAGGAAAAAAATCCATTTCCACCTCCTTTCTTGAAATATGAATCTAACAACTTTCATTGGTTATGTTAAACTTGTCTGAAGAGTTATTCTGAAATCCTGCCCACAAATACTAACCAGCTAAAAGGCCCAACCATGCTTTCTCTCTATCTAGGGTAGATAAGGGAGCGTCCAACATCTAGAAAAACCACATCACTAATCACATTGGCCAATCAAGCGCCCCTTGGCTGTTAGAGCTGAGTTTCTGGAGGCTTGAAGCTGTCGTTGTTGGAAGTGTCAGAATCACAGTTTCCTCATCAAATGCAAGGCTGAACCCAGGAGTAAGCGCCAGCAAACTATCCATCATCTTTTCCATTAAAAAAATAAATCTGTCACACTTGTCCCAATGCACACACATGATCTACTATAGAAAATGTGCACCTTCTGCTTTTCTGTACAAATTCCATCTGTCTCCATGATCACAGCTGAATAGTACTTTCTGCCCGCAGGCTAGGTTGGTGTTTGGAAAGAGTTTTGATGACTGGAACCATGCGGGGCTCTGGATTTCCATGGCAGCCCTGGTCACACCCTCCACTCTGATGAGGAATAATCCATTTGGGTCACTCCAGGGACTCTTCTCCAGCCCACCAGCCCTCAGGAAGCAACCTGGACTCACATTAACATCGCTATCTCTGTGTAATATGGCAAATGTCATTTCAGAGCCAACGAACGGATACTTTCTCTAAAAACAATACAAGTAGACATTCCATAGAGCTTATTGAATACAAGCACTGTCCTGAGAGTTTTCTGTGTGTAAATCTCTGGCTATGAAACAGTCAAGCACACTGTGATGCCTCTGGGCTTCACTCCAAGGTTTTCTAAACGGTCTGGTGGGCGAGTACATGGTATTGCACCATGGACTAAAAAGGGGACTGTTAACGAAAGGATGGAGGGATCCCACCATATGGCTAAACCCAGTCCTCCTGCCAGTGAGGCTGCTTGGAGAAAGCATCCAGCCAAAAGGCACGTCTTTTGGGGGGAGTTCCATTGCTGCATCTTCATCTCTCAGGTATCTTCCGGGATCTCGCCTCCGAGGCCCAAGTCCTCTGTACTGGCCTCGTTCTCTGAAATCTCCTGTGGTCATCTAATAACCTAAAAGTCTCTTTTTCCATCCGAAACCCCATTGCCCATTCAGGAGTCTCCTGAGGCTCCCTTCTGTAAATCCTCATCCTGTGGTGCATCTTGTCTGCAAGAGATTCTCACCTGTTGGCTTCCGGCTTCCCGCAGCCTCACACCTGGGTCTGGCTTGGCTTAGGAGCTCCATCTGTGCCCTTGCTCTTTAGTGCTTCTTCTTGGGCTGCCCTCTCATGTGGGCCATGGTGGCAGCAGCCCTAAGCGTCATCTGTGAGGCTGTCCCCATACCCTTGCCTCAGCCATCCCTTTACTCAACAAATACTTATCAAGGACCTGGTATATTTTAAGCTTTGTGCTACGAATAGAATGGTAGGTACAAGTAGCATCTTACCTTTGTGAGGTTTCCATTGAACAGGGAGAGGGGAACAGACCATGAGGAGATAAACAGATGAAATAATTCCACAGAGAGAAAGACTAGACGGAACAAGTAGACAAGGTGATGCATTACCACATGACTTTGGTGTTGGGGACACTGGAGCTGGAGTGGTCCCGAGAGGTGCCTCCGGGAGGTGACATTTGAGCTGCAACTTGAAGGTTGAGAAGGCGCCAGTCTTGGGAAGAACTTTCCAGACAGAGAGAGTACCAGGCACAGAATCTCGGGGCTTGGCCGATTCCAAGATCAGAGGGGCAGGAGCACGGGGTGATGGAGGCGAGCAAGGGGGCTGACAGGTGTGAGGGGAGGAGCAGGGCTGGCCGAGCGCCCTTCTGCCGGGCCTCTCAGGCCAAGGAGAGGAGTTTGCATTTTTGCCCGGGAGCTGTAGGAAACTCGGCCAACCTGCTAGCTTGCAGCAGAAATGCAACCCACACTGTACAAAGCCAGGCAGAAGCCTCACTGACACAGCCACGGGGCTGAGTACTAACAAGAGAAGAGAGGGAAGTGACTGTGCCTGAGGGCCGGAGTCTAACACCTTATCTCATTTAAACCCTCACCAGTCCTATAAGTGGGGAGGACTTTTCTCAAGGGCAAGGCTCACATCTGTCCCCTGCCCCTCAGGAACAACCATGTCCAAGACATCTGGACATTTGCACAGGGACAGTCACCGAGTCCCAGCTGGCAGATCAAGCCACCCACCCAAGGGCGTGCCTTCTGCATTTATTGTCATGATATTTTATAGTGTTTGGAAAGCACTGGCTTCTGAAGAAGTAAGGATCTCTCTTGATTCTGATCATCTCTTGACTGACTGTGTAATGGCTTTTGGGCAGTGAGATTGTAGTCACATCCCCGCATTCTGCCCTCATTTAGCTCCTCTCCCTCACTCTCCGCCAAGGCACCAATGATGATCTCTGGTCTAAACTCTGTGTGGTTGGCGTGATTTATAACCCTCTGCAGTGCCCTAGGAGACACCACAGAACGGGGACGGAACTTGGACCAAGATCTCTGGAGCTGCAAAGACCTTTCTTAGCTCAGGACTTCAAGGGGCCACTGCCCAGGAATAGAGGGCATGAAGGTGGGAGTGACTGGGGGAGACCTGTACAGTGGGGACAATGTGCACAGCCTCTAGTCTCATGGGGACAGGCCACTGGGAGCCACTCCCTCTGTGAAACTCTCCCTGTTCCTCAGACACCTGGTTCCCCCTAACTTTCTCAGTACGCTTTCTCCTTCTCACTGTCCCTGAAATGTTGTCCCTTGCAATTCTATCTCAGACCTTGTAATAGCTTCCTGTGGCTGCCAGAGCAAGTTACCACAAACTTGGCGGTTTGTAGAAATTATTATCGCAGAGAAGTTCATTTCACGGGGCTGAGATCGGTGTTGGCAGGGCCGCCTTCCCTCCAGAGGCTTGGAGGGAGGCTCTGTTCCTTGTCTCTTCCAGTGTTTGTGGCCACCAGCATCTCTTGGCTAGTGGCCACATCACTCCCATCTCTACCTCTGTAGTCACCTCACCTTTTCCTCTTCTGTCTGTTTGAAATCTCCCTCCACCTGCCTCTTTTGAGGACACTTGGGATTATAGTCCACCTGAATAACCCAGTATAATCTCCTCATCTCAGGATCCTTTAACTTAATCACCACTGCCGAGTATTTTTTTTTTTTTTTTTGCCATTTAAGGTAATATTCTCAGGTTCCACAGATCAGGATGTGGATATCTTTGGCGGGGGGGGAGGGGGTGTACAGTGGAGGGAGGCATCATTCAGTCTATCAAAGCCTCTTTTTCATTCAACACTGTCTACCTGTTGGCTAAAAAAAGACATGAGCTTAGGGAGGCTGAATCCCCTAGCCAGGATATCAGGCTGTGTGAGCTTGAGCACAAAGCACATACTTAACCTCTCTGAGCCTTGGTTTTGTCGTCTGGGAAGTAGGGCGCATCATGTCAGCTCCCTGGGAACTTTTGGGAAGATTATATTAAAGTGTTCAGTATATGAAAGGTGCTGAGCACATCTGATTTCCCTTCTCTTTCCATCTCTGCTCCAGCCAACTTAAAATCCCTATTTTAAGCATCAGGGCTGCTGAGTAGCTTCCAACTATGAGAATGTTAAGATATGTTGTTAATTGTTTCCATCTGTCTGCCAGGATGGAGGCGCTATAAACTTCCCATTTTCAACCTTAGCAAAATTCCTAAAATATCTCAATGTCCCCAAAATAGACGCCACGGGGAGGGATGAGGGAAGGATATGGGGCTCCCCAGGAATCGAAGCAAAGAATGATCTTTGTTTCTCTCTTCCTCTCATCCCATGTGTCTCCCTTCATTTCTTCTCCCTTCGGACATTCATTAAAAACCAACCGCCTGCACTCAGACCAAGATCTGAGCAAAACTTTCCGGAAGGCAAATGGCATCTTCCCCACCAGGAGGTCTCATCTGGGTTCTGTTTAAAGAGGTAAAGGGGCCAGGGCTTTCCAGACCTCTCCCACAGGGAGCTCCTTGAAACCTGACCTCCAGCAGGCAGTGCATGAAATGACATCGCTGCCACATTCTCCACACAGACCCTGCCCTGCTCCCTGATTTAAATACTGGCTGCAGCATAACATGACCTTGAACCAGTAAACTCCTAAAATCTCATTTCCTTCATCTACAAAAGGGAGGTGATACTTCCTACTTTACAAGATGACTGTTAGAAACAGAACAAGCAAATGGAAAAAAGGCAACTAGCAGACGGCCTGCCTTTCCTCACCTCCAAGGTGAAAGACTGCTCTTCTAGATAAGAGACTGGATACAGTGTCCAGAAAAATATTTAGAGTATTCTAAATATGATCACTCCCATCTTCCACTTTCACATACCATCTCCCCAGTACTTGCTACGTTCATTACCTAATGAGGTAAGTGGGTTCTTTTTTCAATTTAAGTGCATTTACTTAAAAAGGAAACTGTAAATACTTATAGCAAGTGAAAAATTAGTATTATTGGATATAAATAGAAGGTAATTAAAACGAATTTTTTTAATCATTTAATTCTTGCCAGATAGTATTGCCTTCCAAATGCTCGGAGCCTGAGGTCTGATCTTTCACTGTAAAAGGAGCAATTCGTTCGAGAAATGTAAAGGGTCTATGTTTCTGAACGGACTCTCTTCTTGACATAATCTGAAGAATTGAAGTGAAATGTCGTAGCTCAGTGTTACTAACGCAGCTTGTGTTCCACGTGTGTTCTTCGGTCCTGCCTATCCTTTGGAAAGTACTGTTTCATCCTTTTCTAAGGCTTCAGGGGCCAGTTATAATGTATAATGTTCAGAAGGGATTGATTGAATCCTCGCCAATTTTACTTTAAGGCAATACTT
The DNA here is from genome assembly GCF_048564905.1 of Vicugna pacos. Lineage (NCBI taxonomy): Eukaryota > Metazoa > Chordata > Mammalia > Artiodactyla > Camelidae > Vicugna > Vicugna pacos. The sequence goes on along the minus strand of NC_132997.1, from coordinate 38,636,274 downwards.
TCTAAGGAGAACAACCCTTTACAGTTTACATAATTTTCATAAAACTGTGTGGTTCCTGCAAAAGTCCTTCAAAGAGGGCAAAGCAAAATGATCCCCATTTCTGGATGAGGCAAAAATGATCCTTATTTCCGGATGAGAAACTGAGAATTTAACTGACTTAAGGTCATAAAAGTCACAAGGTTAAACAAGGCCATTTAAGTTTCTAAATGAGAGACATTAGTTGTAAACTAATAAGATTAATTAAAGCTATATGTATTTAAATTAGCATTCAATTTATTTGGGGGGTTAGTAATTAGATTTATTTATTTATTATTTTTTTTTATTTAATGGAGGTACTGGGGATCGAACCCAGGACCTCATGCATGCTAAGCATGCACTCTACTGCTGAGCTCTACCCTCCTCACAGCATTCAATGTACTGATGTTGTGAGTTTTTAAAGCTGCTTTGTCTTAAACCTTAAATTCAGTTTTAAAGTATTATGCTCCATTCATCCAGTGATTGATATAAAAAAGAACCACTTCACAGGATATTTGATGAATGCTCAACTAATTCATAATATAACTGTCAGGGAGTTCTCCAGAGAACCAGTAGTAATTTGCCCACTCAGAGAAGTCTGACCACATACTGCCTCCCCAGATCTCCTTGTGACCAATTTTTTAATCATATTCTTTCCAAGTCCCTGACCATCCAGCTAAGTTATTGGCCACGGCCGATGAATCAGTATAGATTGGACCTCCGGCCATTTCTCCTCCCAAGAAAAGTCAGAGGGCTAGAGAGTCGATATGCCCCTAATGAAGGATGCCAATGGTGTACTGCTGGTCTTGACAGTGGAAAGCAAGCTGCTTCTGGTGGTCCTTATGGGTAGGAATGGAGAAAAAGGCATTTGCCAGATCAATAGCTACAAACTGGGTACTAGGGGATGTGCTGATTTGCTCAAGCAATGAAACCACATCTGGGACAACAGGAGTTATAACCTGATTATGTTTACAACAATCTACCATCATTCTCCAAGATCCATCTGTATTCTGCACGGGTCAGATAGAAGAACTGGACAAGGATGTGATAAATATCACTACCCTACATCTTTAAGTCCTTGGTGGTGCCACTAATCTTTGTAATCCCTCCAGAAATGCAGTATTGCTTTTGGTTGGCTATTTTCTAGTGGCTTTCACTTGGTCTTTCCCAGCACAAGAGCCCTCACTCCATAGGTCAGGGGGCCAATGTGGGTGTTAAGCCAATGACTAAGCATACCTATTCCAATTATGCATTTCAAAACTGGGTAAATAACCACCGGACGGATTTGAGTACTGTCTCAGTCAGTTTGCGCTGCTCTAACAGAATAGACTGGGGGCTTATAAACAACAGACATTTATAAACAACAGACGTTTATTTCTCACAATTCTGGGGGCTGGGAAGCCCAAGATCAAGTTGCCAGCAGATTCAATGTCTATTGAGAACCCACTTCCTGCTCCATGAATGGCCTTCCTTCCACTGTGTAGCTTAGCCAAGCTGACACATCATAAATTAAACATCATATCTATGATTGACATATTAAATACTCCTAAAAATTAACTCCTTTTTCAAAATTAGGTAATTAAATTCCCTTGAACATTTGAACTGCATTTTAAACTTTAATACTTTTTTTATTGAAGTATAGTCAGTTTACAATGTTGTGTCAATTTCTGGTGTACAGCACAATGTTTCAGTCATACATGAATATACATATATTTGTTTTCAAATCTTTTTCACCATAAGCTACTACAAGATATCAAGTATAGTTCCCTATGCTATAGAGTACAAACTTGTTAATCTATTTTATATATACCAGTCAGAATCTGCAAATCTGGAACTCCCCATTTATCCCTTCCCACCCCCTTTCCCCACTGGTAACCATAAGTTTGTTTTCAATGTCTGTGAGTCTGTTTCTGTTTCATATATAAGTTCATTTGTCTTTTTCTTTAGATTCCACATATGAGTGATATCATATGGTGTTTTTCTTTCTCTTTCTGGCTTACTTCACTTAGAATGACATTCTCCAGGGCCATCCATGTTGCTGCAAATGGCATGATTTTAATATTTTTATGGCTGAGTAGTATTCCATTGTATAAATATACCACAATTTCTTTAATACTTTTAATTAAGCCAAAGCCAAGTTACAAACCTATCAGGCCAAGTCTTCTTATATACCTACACGACTCCTATAAATCCAATGAATAAAGGTGGAATATCAATTCAGGTTCTTGTAAACATTTCATATTTTGTGGTGCTGATGCAATTAATATTATGTTTATAATTTCAAATTCTAATTATCAAGGAATTGTTGACTTTTTAAAAAAAAAATTTAAGGGACGAGGTATTAGATTTATTCATTTATTTATTTTTAGAGGAGGTACTGGGGATTGAACCCAGAACCTCCTGCATGCTAAGCATGCGTTCTACCCCTTGAACTATACCTTCCCCAATAGTTGACTGTTTTTGAGTTGAATGTGTCTCTGAATACCTTCTACCCTTAAATACTGTTTATAAACTTAACTAATTACATCCTTACAAATTCACATTAAATCACAAGTCAGGCATGCTGAGTGTTCTCTAATATGTCGTAATTTCTTAAATACTTCAAACATCTTAAAAATAAACCCATTTCTTTATGATTACAAGGCTGATCCTTAAAGGAATATTATAATTATTAATGCTCTGTCTTTGTCTTCCAAAACTTTTGTTTCACTTCCCTAGTGGAAGCTACCGGGTCTAAATATTTAGTTTATGGATGAGTTTCAGAGATTCTGGACCTGGGTCCAAGGTTTTGCAGATTAACTAGCTGAACTTTTAGCTTTGGGACTTTTCTGTTCTACAACACAACCTCTTACAATGGGTGGTGAGCACTTTTTCGTAAGCTTTATTTACCTGAGTCACATTAATGGGATGCATTGCTGCTCATTCTGATTATAATTAAGTGCTCTGTCATCCAAGTTTCACTGTTAAGACTCTATACCCTCTTCATATACCTTTCTTATCTATCCCCTGTACCTATGTTATTGACCGCTTCTCCACAGTTCTTTGATGTCCCACAAGTGGCTGAGAATACTCAAATACCCGACTCCTGTCCCAACAGGCCTGTGCTTCCCCAGGCACACTCCCTGCCACAAGTGAAAGCAAGAGGACAAGATCCCATGTGACTATCATCAGGCCGTGTTTAAATTCTGCCCTTACGGCACCTTCTTTGGACAGCCTTCTTCTATTTGTCTGGAAATTGTTTGGCGTTCTATGCAGATTTCACAGCATGTGAAAGAAAAATTGGCTTTTCCTGAATCGCTCCCATAATCGGCTCACTGAATAGAAGAGAAAGCCCAAGACTAGAATTTCTGTCCACAGAAATGCAGTTCCTGTAATGTTTGTGGTTACAAATCCCAGAGACAGGAGGACGAACCATGCTGTGATAGGTAAATGTCTGTGTAATGCACCAGTCCTCTGCCCTCGGCAGCTCCCTGTAAGCATCATGCTCCTGGTAGGGAGCTCCGTTAGGAAGGAGGGTCAGCGACCATAACTTTCTCTTGACCTCTAGGGCACAGATTAACAATAGCAATAGCAATGGCTACCTATGTCAAACCTACAGCATGCCTTATAAGTAAATATGTGCACATAAACATTTCTCTGTAAATAAATACATATGTGTATGTGTATGCATATATCATTTAAGCCACTTAACAACCTGCTATGAAGTAACTATTAATGTGAGCATTTTACTTATTAGGAATCCAAAGTTCAGAGAGCTGAAGTCACATGCTCAAATGCACACTGCTGGTAACTAATAAGTATTAAATTTAAAGCAGGTCACTGAATTCTAGTTAATGATATGCATGTTGAAGTGTTTGGGTATGATGTCTGCAACTTTCTTTGGAATGCATTGAAAAAATAAGATGGAGGGGGAGGGTATAGCTCAGCAGTAGAGTATGTGCTTAGCATGCACGAGGTCCTGGGTTCAATCCCCAAGTATCTCCATTAAATAAATAAATAAACCTAATTACCACCACCTCAAAACAAAATAAATAAAAGATATCCTTAGAAAAAAAAGATGATAGATGATTAAAGGATTGATTTGCAATCAAGCAAATATAAAAAATATGACTGATGGGATTTAAATGTTAAGTTGTGTGTGTTCACTGTACAATTCTTTCAAATTTCTTGAATATTTGAAAAATTTTACAATAAAATCATGAGGTGAAGGATATAAAAATCAGTCTGTCTAGCGCCAGAGCTCTTTACTATACTATGCTTCTCTGACTAGGAAAGGATTTGGTGAATTATGTGATCTCTCTTAAACAAATTTAAAACAAGAAATTGATGTAACTCACACACAGCTAGACAGAATTGAGGTCACAAGCATTCAGAGCACCATCAGATTACCAACCAAAAGGCATTTAAAGTAATTTGAATCTTTATTGCAGGCTCTTTTAAAAATATCGAACCAGGGGATGTGATACTTTTAGAACACCCAGAAAAAAATTCCAACCATTCTCCCCTTTTTCTCACCTCCTTGGTAGTGTTCCAAAGCTAATGTCACCTCTCACGCAACCTATACAAATGCTCTCTCTTCCTAACCCTCTCCCTTTCCTTCTTAATCCATTATGACTTCCCCCCCTTTTTTTAAAATCTTTTTCTCGCCTTCAATCATCCTCTAATAAAAATAATTCCAGGCCCGTTGAGGCTTAAATATTCTTCAGAGGGACTATTTAGTATCAAATCAATCCTCCCACCCAAGATAATTAAGAATACTAAATAAAAATTTTTAACTCTATTTGAAGGCATCAAAGAGCTATTGGTATAATAAGGACTTGAGA